>NW_022681464.1:48589026-48964026 GCF_009764315.1 Trachypithecus francoisi | reverse complement strand
TCCTGGGTTCAAGCAATTCTCCTGTCTCAGCCTCCCAAGTAGCTGGGACTACAGGTGCCCGTGACCATGCCTGGCTAATTTTTGTATTTTTAGTAGAGACGGGGTTTCACCATATTGGTCGGGCTGGTCTTGAACTCCTAACCTCAGATGATCTGCCTGCCTCAGCTTTCCAGAGTGCTAGGATGGATTACAGGAGTGAGCCACTGTGCCTGGCCTTATTGTATATAACTTCATTAGTCTCTCATTTTCTGAAGTTTCAGAAATGCTCTTTATTTTGCAGCTTATAAGACATTAAGTCCAGTTTTACTCCAATTTAATTCTGTAAAATAACTTTCCTCCACATATCATATTACTAACACTTTTTAAGCCATAGAGCAATATCAACTAGACTCCCGTTTAGCGCTGAAGCATTTGGTCAGTATTTGAATTTTGCATAATAACAATTATAATACTTGTTTTCTGTGATACTTTTTTTGGTTTTTGTTTTTTAAATGATTGACAACAGCGATGAACAAAAGTGCACACATTTTAAAACTTGCACTGCTCAGTTAAATAGCATAAAATGAGCACTCACTCATGGTGTGTCACACTTGTCAAGAAGCAGAGTTCTCCCAGCTTCCCAGGAGTGTCCCTTCCTCACCAAGGCGACCACCATCCTCTTATCTAACGGGCCAGTTATTTTGGTCTGTTCTTAAAGTTTACAAAAAATGGAATTAAACCATATGTATTCATTTGTGTTGGGCTCCTTTTGTGTAGTCATAGGCATGTGTGAAGTTTCCCGTTGTTGTGTGTCACAGCACATTTTTCTATCTTCTGTTGCATCAGGAAGCCATAATTATATGCAGCCCCCGATTTCTACATGATTGATCTCTGGGTTCTTTGGGCTTTTTGCTGTTAGGAATTCCTCTGTTCTGAATAGTGTATACAGATCTCTTGGTGCAATCTGCATGCCTTCTGTAAGGTGTGCGCCTAGGGAGTGGCATTCCTGGGTCGTATAGCGTGTCTGTATTCATTTCACATAAGAATTGTACTGGTTTTTACTCTTCCCAGTCAAGCAGGAGAACTCAGGTTTCCCTATAATCTTGTCCACACTTGTATTGTCTATCTTACGTTATTTTAATTTTAGCATTCTAGTGGGGATGTAGTGATATCTCATTGGGTTTTTAGTTTTCATTTTTCGGATGAGTTATGAGGTTTGTTCATGTGTTTATTGGCATGGCTGTCGGGGTGTCTTGGTTTGGGAATTTCCTATAAAAGTCTTAGCTCATAGCTCATTTTCCCATTGAATTGTTAGTCTTTTTCTTGCTGTTTTGTAGGAGCTCTTTGTATATCCAAGTTGTTTTCTCCCACTCTGTTGTTTGCCTTCTTGCTTTGTTGGTGGTGTTTTGATGAGTAGCAATTCTCAGTTGTAACACTGTTTATCAACTTTTTTTTTTTTAATGGTTTAAGAACTCTTTCTCCACCGTAGGTCACGGTAGGTCACGGAGATACTCTCTCATACTGTCTTCTGAAGCTTTATTGTTTCCTTTCTGTTACATTTCTAAACATCTAGAATTGGTTTTTGTGTATAAGAAGAAGTAGGACCCAGTTTCTGTTTTTCCCCCATGTGGATTTCCAGTTGACCCAGAAGTGATTGTCAAAAATCTGCCCCTTCCCCACTATGTGCAAGGTCTGTGCACGGTCAGTGTCCACCCACAGTAGGTTCACACACATCTTGGCCCTTTCCTATGATTGGTCTGCTGATCCCTTTCTTTGCTAATAATTTTTAATTGCTGTAGGGAGTTAGGGATTGCATTTAAATGTCTATAGATCTTCAGAGATAATTTTTATAATATTAAGTCTTTTAATCAACGAATATTGTGTATCCCTTTATTTTTCAATAATGTCTTATGATTGTTCTCTGTAGAGGTTGGTATACCTTTTGTTGGATTTATTTCTTTTTTTTTTTTGAGACGGAGTCTCGCTCTGTCGCCCAGGCTGGAGTGCAGTGGCCGGATCTCAGCTCACTGCAAGCTCCGCCTCCCGGGTTTACGCCATTCTCCTGCCTCAGCCTCCCGAGTAGCTGGGACTACAGGCGCCCGCCACCACGCCCGGCTAGTTTTTTGTATTTTTTAGTAGAGACGGGGTTTCACTGTGTTAGCCAGGATGGTCTCGATCTCCTGACCTCGTGATCCGCCCGTCTCGGCCTCCCAAAGTGCTGGGATTACAGGCTTGAGCCACCGCGCCCGGCCTGTTGGATTTATTTCTAAGTATTTGACTTTTTTTTTTTTTTTGAGACAAGGTCTTACTGTGTCACCTGGGCTGGATTTCAGTGGCATGATCACTGCTCACTGCAGCCTCGACCTCCTGGGCCAAAGTCATCCTCACACCTCAGCCTCCTGAGTAACTGGGACTACGGGCACATGCCATCATACCTGGCTAATATTTTATTTTTTGTAGAGACTGGGCCTCCTGTATTCCCTAGGCTGGTATCAAAAGTCCTGGCCTCAAGTGATCCTCCAGCCATGGCCTCCCAAAGTATTGGAATTACAGGCGTGAGCCACTGTGCTTGGCTTTGACATTTTTGGATATTATTTCAATTATTATCTTTAAAAATTTTTTATATTCTGTTTGCTGCTATTTCAAAATAAAAAAATTTTTTTGGTGATATATTTTTATTTTTAAATAGTAGAAAAGCATTTTATTTCCAAATTGATTGCCTACAGTAAAAATATTGAGTTCATATACTCTGCATTTTAATTACAGATCCTAATCAGATGTTGAGCACTATCATGTTGAAATTTACCCTGACTGGGTAACTGATTTTTTTTTTTTTTTAATGAGAACATTGGCAACTAATTCCACAGTAATCTCGTGGCTGCTGTTGTCTGAATGCTGCTGTCATCTCAAGGCTGTGGGGAGGTCAGTTCCGGTGCTTATGCGAGGTGGTGATTATGGTCATCGTGTCTCTGATGCAGACCAGGAACACCTCGGGGAGCATGTGCAGGGCCCCTGCCTGGGAGCAGCATGGGCTGCTACTGTTCTGGCGGGGCTGTAGCTGGACTCTGAGGACCAGGTTGCTCCTCCCTTTCTGTGCCCCCTCTGTGCACTCCCTGGTCTTGGGAGGGTGATTGCTCTTAAGGTGGTCAGTGTGATTCAGACCCTACTCACGCCCCATTCTGCTCTCTCCTCGATTTGCCCTGGTGGGCTCTGCTGTCTCGGCAGCTGTGGGCACAGCCTGTGGTGCCCCGGCCTGTCCCTGGGCCTTGGATTTCACACTTCCTGTCTCTACCCCAACTCAAGGTATGGACAGGCAGTGAGTATGATTTTCCTCCTCCTCTTGCTGTTGGGGTGGTGATCTGTGGTGATCACGGAGGAGCCGCTAATAGATTTCGAAAGCGGGAAAGATCTGCAGGGGTCACACAGGCAATGTCACGGAAGCACTGCTCAGATATCAGATTAAGTGGGAGAATCAGAAGTCACCAAGTCAGGTCAAAGGAGAACTAGGTGTATTTTTATCATGTCAGTAAGAACGAGAAGAAGGTCACAACTGGCATTGAAACTAGCAGTTACTGTTTTTCTGCTTCATGCCTCAGATAGGCAGGCTCAAGCCTCCAGCCGCTGAGCCCCAACCCCCAGTCATCAAAACAATGGGGTCAGCTGGGAAGGAAAGGTGGCATTTCAGGCAGAGAACAGACGTGCCCAGATCCAAGGTGGGACAGTATGAAAGAACTGCAGAAAGCATGCAGGAAGGCGCCTGGGGCGAGACAGGGCCTGGCCCAGGCAGACTGTGGACTGTGGACCACCGTGTGTGCCCCTTCAGCCCTCTTATTTCCACCACTCCACAATCCATGACAAGTGCTGCATCTTGAAACCAAAACAGAGAGGTTGGGAATTTACAACAAACCAAATTAAATGATTGTGTTTCTTGCAGGCACTGTGAGCCTACCCATGGATGTACACAAACCATCCTCATAAAACCAAGCCCCACAGTGGGTTGTGGTATGAGCACCACCAGCCAAGTCTGCTGTGGCAGGGACAGGGACGTAGGATGCTGGTGTCACGGCACTTAAAATCGTCTTCAGAAGATGATTTCCTTCAGCGTGGAGTCATTGTGCCGCTATTGTCTAGCATTGTGCCATGCTGCTTGTAAAAAGAAATGGAAGAAAAATCAGCTTCCCTGCATGCATCATTGTGCAAGAGGTAGCTGAGGACCAGGGTTTATTTCAGGCACTTGACTGCAGTTTCTTTTCTCATGTAAATTTTTTTTCATGTAAGTTACATGATAATTCTTTAGGAGGAATGTGTTTTCTCACCTTGCTGTTTTCTTGAGAGCATTGTTTTGTGAGGGCAGTTGATCATCGGTTAACTGTTACACTGAGGCGTTAACGAAGAGGCGTCGGAATGTAGCTGGGAGAACGTGGTTCCTGAGGGCTGAGTGTTCCCAGCGGATGAGCAGAGAGGCTCGCTCTGCCTGCATCCCCATCAACAGTGACCAGCAGAGCACCAAGCCTCAGGGGTCCCACACCCGTGGTCTCTTTCTAGAGCTCGAGACCCAAGCCTGCCTGTGCTCTCTGGAACCCTCCAGAGTGTTCTCAGCGGAGCCCACTTTGGCAGCACAGGAGGAGAGCCCTCCAGCTAGAAAGCTCCAGTAGAAGCCGGCGAAGTGAGGCGAGGGCACTGCCCTTAGTGACTTTGCTGGGCTCAATATTCCCCTCTGTTAAGTGCCTGCTGCCTTGGTAGGTCATTTGGGTTACAACATTTAATTATTTCATGTAGTCTGTCCTCCTTTTCTCAAAGGATAGTAATTGGTACCAGTGGAGCAGGAAGTTTTACCACATCCAAATAAAAATGGTAAAAGAAAAACATTTTAATAAAGAAAATTCAGCTTGTTTTATTTCATGAGCTTTACCACATCCAAATAAAAATAGTAAAAGAAAAACATTTTGATAAAGAAAATTCAACCTGTTTTTATTTCATGAGCCTAATGGAAGTTTGAGTAGTGAATGGAAAGATCTGGCCAGGCACAGAGGCTCACGCCTGTAATGCCAGCACTTTGGGAGACTGAGGCAGGTGGATCACCTGACGGCGGGAGTTCAAGACCAGTCTGACCAACATGGAGAAACCCCGTCTCTACTAAAAATACAAAATTAGCTGGGCGTGGTGGTGCATACCTGTAAATCCCAGCTACTCGGGAGGCTGAGGCAGGAGAATTGCTTGGACCTGGGAGGTGGAGGTTGCGGTGAAGCCAAGATTGTGCCACGGCACTCCAGCCTGGCACCAAGAGCGAAATTCCACCTCAAAAAACAACAAAAGAAAGTTCAACCAGAAACATCCAATTATGAGAATGAAAATAATGTCACCTCTAATGCGTACTAGTGGGCCCTGGGAACCTCGGCATTTGGCAGTGTCGGGCCAAGGACGCAGAACTGAAGTTGGGGACGGGGAGCTGCTCGATCTCCAATCTGCCATGAGCTGTGTGCTCTTGACCAAGCACCTAAGCTCCTCAGAAGTGGAACAGACAGAGTACTACCTGGCAGAGTTAGGAAGGCTGAATGGCAGACGTGACACAGCAGCACTTGTTCATTGTAAAGGGCTACTGGGTTGAAAGCTGCTTGTGGTCATGAGGAGAAAAAAAATGAATCAATTATAATTTGTTAATACATTTAAACCAAAACATAAGCTGTTTTATGTATTAGTTATTAGTGTGGAGTTAGTCTTGTCAAGGTAAATCAGTTACGCATTGATGTTTTGGTTGTCTCAAGCATTTTGACTGCATTTTTTTCTCTGTGTAGAACATGGACCGGTGGGTTTGTCCTGTGTGAGAATTCCACAGCCTTTCCATTCTCTTGCTGCCCCTCCTCTGTTCTGGCCTCGCTACCTAGGGTGATACTTAACATTTGAGCAGGAAGCCTTGACAAACGACTCTGAGATTTTCAGACTTTTCTTAGATCCCCTGTAGTGGGACGACGCACAGCTTCTCTGTCGTCTGTCTTGAGAGATGTCGTTCTTTCTCTGTAGTTCTTCTGGCCTTCCGTCATCAGCCAGGGTGCTGATTAGGTTCCATACAGAGTCTCACTTAGAAAGTGGCTGTTTCTAGCTTTAACTACAAGCAGCATTCATCCAAAGTTAGAACCTGTTGACTGTATTTTGCCATAAGACAATTCACTAATTACTAGAATTTTAGCTCTTTTGAGTTTAGGGCAACCTTTTCGTCATTATGCAGCATGCTTGTTTTTAACAGCGAATATGTGTAATTACATTTAGAATAAGTGCACTCTAAGTGCTTGAACAGTGTTCTGATATTAGCGTTGTGACCTAGCGGTTGTCTTCTGGTGGTTGAATCATTAGTTTGTTTCTAAGAGCTTTAGAGTTTGATAGTCACCAAACACAAGGGCTTCCTTGTGGAAGGTTGATGGCTCCCAGTGACCCTTCGCTGCCATCTGGCACAGATTCAGGGGCTGCTGTCATCTGCTGCTAATTGCTGTCACCTGCACGTTGGAGTCCCTCAGCACTGGGATGCTGCTGCCTTTAGAGTGGGCCCCTCCTTGCACCCACCTGTGTGTGCAGGAGAGGAAGCACTGGTCTAGGCCTGTGGTTTCACGCAGGAGCATTTTCAGCCAGTTTTTATTTTAATGCCTGAGGTATGAAAAATGGTGACCATTTTGTGAGGGTTATTAATTCGCTAAATCCAAGCGTTTTGTCTGTTTTATGGTTTGTTTTAATGGTTCTTGTTCTTAGTAGCCTATTTAGGCTGGCAAGATTGTTTCCACAACATTTTACAGAAGACTTCTTTAATCCTCTTTCGTAAACTGATAAGCCGTAGTCAGGGCACTAGCCTATAGCACAATATTATATTAATGTATTTTACTTGTAATTTAGAGAACAAGAAGAATATCCTGATTTGAAGTCTAAACTGTCCCCCATGGCACTGCACAGCTGATAACCGCAAACGAGAAAGATGTGTATATCAAATAGTTTACAAAATGAAGCCAGCTGTGTTTCCCTACATACTGTGGCTTCCTGACATGCATCATTAAACCTTATTAGCTACTTCCTTTTACAAAGATTCTTGTAGTCTTGAACATTGCATATTAACATTTTCTGCCCCTCCAACTGGAAATTATTTGCTTTATTGTAGAGTGTCAACTTGCTCTAGTTTCTGATGCGTTCTAATTGGTACTTTGGAGTATAATCATCGTGCGATACCATGCCATGCATTTCTTTATTTGGAAATTAATACAGACCTTTTCACTTTATCTGTCAATCTGAGCAACTTTTCACACAATTCCCAACTCTTGGGATTGCTTACAAACCATTAAGTATGAAATGACTCATAAAATGTCTCTGAAGACATAAAGCAACAAAAAATTTTTAGATGGTTTGAAATAATGTTGCATTTTGCCAAGATACCAGTAATAAACTTCTTAAATAGACAGTTTTAATAATAAAACGGTGATTATGCAAGATGAAAAGTTTATTTAACCATAATACCTTTTTCATTTAAAATTCTCAGCAAATCTGCTAAAGTTCATTTTACTTACAAAAGAGTACAAATCCTAAGAACCATGGATTTTTGAAAATGATGTAATTCAAAGTTAGCTATTAGACTGCTATAACTATCCTTCATTCTTTTTTCTCCTTCTTTGCTATTCTATGTCTGCAATTCTGCTATTCTCCCTTAAAAATTAAAACATTTACCTATTATTAACTTCTGGTTAATAGCTAGTTAAGCAGATGTGTGGGCGGAACAGAAAATGTACAGAATCTAGTGACTTTGTTTAAGATGATAGTAATTTTGAGGTGTTTCAGACACTGGTCAATATTTTATATATCCTCATTTTTAATATAATTATAAATCGGTGATATGCATTTAATTGCAAGGGGAATTAAATAGAATACTGATTGTGGTTCTGATCAGCAAATATTTTAGTCATATGTCTTGTCAAGACAGCTAATGACTCTTGATTTTAAAATAGTCTTGAGTAATTTTACATAGTGGTAGGTGCCAGATATCTGGAAAATGGGATGGAGATCTTCCAGTGGCTCATAAATCTCCACGTATTTACACAATAAGCCAAGAAACACAGAAGGAGAGAGCGACATGTTACTTGACAATGACAGCCTTGTGTCCTTGACTAGGTCCTGTAACATCTCTTCTGTGCTGATTCTGATACAGCTGTATGCAGGTTATCAAGGTGGTGGAAACATGCTGAAGTCAGCTGGACCACAGTTGAGCAGTTAAGCATTCAGGAATTTTCCTGATCATTGTCATTTTGTGGTGGTTCCTAAGATACTGTTACAAGAACAATTAGCAACTTCAAATGGTATGTTTAGTGTTTGAAGTAGCCCTTAATGAAACCAGACTTTCTGGAATCTTACATAAAAATATTTTTCACTGATACTGTTTAGTAAATTCCCTTGCACAAACCATTAAATATATTATACTTGTTGGCATGCCAAAGAAAGAATTCCGATGCCAACATTTTGAAATTAATTACTGAAGAAATTTCTCACTTTACTGTAGAAACTAATCGGTATCATTACCTCTTATGAAGATAATCTAGGTTGGAAATTAAAGTTTTAATTATAAAATTAGTGATCTTGTTTATTAATAATCTTTTAACCATTCTATTTTCTAAAATGTTATAAGAGAAATAAGCAGGTGGAAAGTGGTCTTCCCCTCCACCCCACCCTCCATTCTGCACAGTTTCTTTAAAAACAGTTTTCATGGCCATGTTCCAGGCAGGCTCCATGGAAGGAGGGCTAGGCTGGTGCCTGTCTGCTGGGCCACCCCCTGCCCTCCTGTACACCTGCATTTGCAGGGACTCACTTTGCTTGTGAAAAGGAATCGTCCCATCTGTTTTTCTCTTCTGAATCTCAGCCTTTTTCCACCATCTATGGCCCAACATTTCGAAGCTACTTATCAGAATAATTTCTTCAATATCTCACATTCTGAACGCTAGAAACACATCAAGTAATTTTTTTTTTTTAAGCTCCTTGAAAAGAGTTCAAAGCTCTTTGAAGGAAGGACAGACCTTGTGCTTGGGAATTTCGGAATACTGTGACATTAGAAGCCCTGACCACATATTAAAGTACTTTTCTTCATGAGTTTTTAATAGAATCTGATGACATTTTAGTACTGCACAAGTTTTTTGTTCAGCAATATATTTTGTAAATTATACTTAAATGAATATTTGAAATACATTTTAAGAGTGTTTGTAGCTTACCCTGAGATATTTAAAATAAAGACTTGCTACATTCAGGGTAAAATAAAAAGACAGATACCTCCCAGAAGCAAGATGTCTAAAGAGCATAGTCTCTTCAGTGTGTACTATTAGAAATAGACTGAGAAAATGAAAGGAGATGAGTGCCCTGTATTTTAAATTATTTTAAAGAAAGCCATGGTCTTCCCTTCACTATGTCTCTTAAAGTTTTATGTCTCCTAGTAAGAGACTTTCTTTTACAGTATCAGTACCACTTAGAGTTATTATTAGAATAGATTCTATTTTTTATATGCCTTGGGGCAAGAAGTATTTGAGTGTGCGCCTTGTAAAGAAGCATGAAGCAGTCAGAACTCCTGGGCTCCTGGGGACCCTGAGGTCCAGTGACTTCCCACCCCCCACTGGCGGGATCTGCTCTTCTTGGAGTTCCTGCAGAGCTTGCTGGCTTGTTTGTAAAATACAGTGAGAGCTTTATGACCCCCCGTAAAGTCCTGGGTATTGTATGTTTAGATAGTAAGGCTTAGAGGATAGGTTCATGCTCTTTGTAAAGTATTTGTTAAATATAAAATTACCCAAATAAACTGTGTATTAGACTGAAAACCAAATGCCACTTCTATGAATGGTGTTGCATTGTGAGGTTTCTGGTGTTAGTGGATAGCTTATGTTATTAATGGAATTATTTTAAATTGGTTACTGGTCTTGGCAAAACCACTTAAAATTGATGCCTTCCTATATTAAGACCAAAAAAAGGTAAATATATTCAGGATCTTGAAATCATTAAGGAAGCTGTTGTTACAGTGTTATCAACTTACTTTTTAGCCCGGAATCTTCGAAAAGCCTCAGGAGGGCACCACCCTACTGACTGTGCACAGCATTTCCGAGGTCCTGTCTTGAAATAGGGCTTCTTATGAGATGCCAGATTTTTATTCAGGGGCCCCTTCCCACCCCCCATAATCCAGGATGTTCAAGTCTGTAGATTCTGGCCTGCATTCTGCATGACAAAACATATATTTAGGGTAACGCTTTTTTCAGAAATAAATAAATGAGTGAGTGTACGTATTGTGCTGCACTGGCTGGGTTAGAAATGGCCGGCGCTTTCGGGAGAGCGGGATTAGAAATGGCCGGCGCTCTCTGCAGAGTGGGTCTGCGGAGATCAGGACCCGCGCCGGCCTGGCGCTCCCCCTGCTGGCCGCGCCCCGCACTCCCCGCGCTCGCTGGCTTCCCTCCCAGCCGCCTGCGTGAGGTGTAACACCCTGAGAAGGATGTGAGCAGCGCAGCGGTGGTCGGCAGTGTAGTGTTGGAATGAGAGTGACTCTTACACTTCAGCCTCCTCCGCCTCCTGATTTTCAGATAAAGCATGTGGTGATTGTAAAATACGATTAGGAATAATGTACATTAGAAAATGTATAGGCTTATCTTAATATTCAGTCCTGGATTTTAATGTAATTTCTATACGTAGAGCAGAAATTAAATTTCCAAATAGTTTCTAGATCATTTTGCATGTTCTCACGTGCTTATTTTTGTTTTAAATATGGTTTTGATGTATCACAAGTTGAGAACATTTGAAAGAATTTATAACAAATGAATTTATAATACTTACTAAATATAAAGTTTTAACTTCTTACCTTTCAGCCAGTGTGTTGCTTTGCATTTGCTGACTTTTCTTGCATTGATTTACTTTGATAAAGGTTCTAATATATCAGTAAAGGCATACACCAACAGATGGAATCCAGTTGTCCTGTATGAACGTAGAAAGCATGAGTTTTGTAAGGGCAAACATGAGATGTGTGTATGTGTATACATTGTGTTCAGAGATGATGCTACTTTCTGACATTATGGACGATAATAACAAATTCTGGTGAGTGGATACATGTCCTAGAAAATGCTAGAGCCAGTATCGAACCTTCTCAAGTGATCTAGAAGTCCAGCAGTTTAAGAAGATAACCTCATTCTGCACTCATGAAGCCCCCTTCAAACTTAGCTTGCAAATTTTAGTAATAATTTTGTCGTTGAAAACATGTTTATATAGGTCTGCTGACAGAGTGACAATATGTATTGTCTGTAACATCAAAAGTTGGGTAGCTTCAGTTTGTGTAAACTAGGTGTGAGGGTTTACTTTGAACTCCCTTGTCTCTTAATTGTGTGTCATATGTTGGTTTCAAAAGTGGTTTTGCTTCCCTGTTTAGTAGCTGATTCTTGCATTAATACTTTTCTTGTTTATACGAAAAATATAGTACTCTTTTAATGTTAAATGTTCAAGGGAAAACATTCTATATAATTATATAGCAAGCAAGGGAAAAACCTTAAATTCTGAGTATAGAATAGGCAAAATATTAAATTTCTTGGTAGGTAAACATGTAGGTTATGAAATATTCTTTCAGAATAGACTTTAAATTGTCTATTGTATAAATACAGGTTTTGATTTTTAAGAACTAAGGTGATAAATTGTTACATTAAGAATAATTGTGCTGATACTTATTTAGGGAATTCTTAAAGCACAGATTATTGACCCAACAGACTATAATGGCTAAAAGAAACCCTTCTTATTTTGCAGATCACTGAGGTGATAAACGATAATGGCTCAGACACATCTGTAGTGTGTGGTCAGTCTGCATGTACTACACACACTTAAGGCTTAGTAGTTCATATCCAAAAAAGAATAAATAATAAACTTCAGAAGGAAAAAGACTATGTAGCATCACTTTTTAAAAAGTAATACTTTTGGCCGGGCGCGGTGGCTCAAGCCTGTAATCCCAGCACTTTGGGAGGCCGAGACGGGCGGATCACGAGGTCAGGAGATCGAGACCATCCTGGCTAACATGGTGAAACCCCGTCTCTACTAAAAATACAAAAAACTAGCCGGGCGAGGTGGCGGGCGCCTGTAGTCCCAGCTACTCTGGAGGCTGAGGCAGGAGAATGGCGTGAACCGGGAGGCGGAGCTTGCAGTGAGCCGAGATTGCGCCACTGCACTCCAGTCTGGGCGACAGAGCGAGACTCTGCCTCAAAAAAAAAAAAAAAAAAGTAATACTTTTAATTTAAACTTCATAATGGAAAATGTTGTTGCTGTAAAATTTAGTACTTAGATTTAGTGCACGAGTTTCATTTATTTGAAATGTGGAAACACAAATGAAGATCTGAAAATTGCTTATTTTTTTCTTGTCTCTTAAGATTCTACTAGCAGTGGAAAATATAGGGCTTATTTACTTCAAAGATACTTAAAAGAATATGCTTTTTATAGGAATTTCAGTTAGGTTAAAGCATAGCCCTGTATCAATTTTGTAGTCAGGGTCCAAATTCTTAATGAAGAACTGATCCACAGATAGTTCAGCGGATGAAAGACAAGCAGCGTTAACAGTTGTGTTTTCCGCACATAGTCAGCCATGTACAAAGCTGTCCTTCTCTGCCTGTGCAGAGTAGTAGTGAATGAATGAGGTGTCAGAGTCGGGGCTTTTCAGATTGTCCTGTGTTCACAGGGAAACTACAGGACAAGCTAAAATAATCGAGTGCTCTACCAGAGTTTAAATTGGCGCTCTGAAGTTTTGCATTTTACTATTCTAAACTACTTCTGTGTAAGGAGTAAGTCTGCGCGAGTTTTAAAAGATGGGTGAGAGTGTTTGGATGCCAACATCCTGTTCACCCGGGGTGACGTCATCAGCAGTAAGTGTTGCGCAGGCACTTTGTTGAATCATGGATAGGGCCTGAGATTTTACAGTATTCGACGCCTACTCCAATTTGCTGTGTACATTCATTGATCAGGAACTTAGTAGTGTGATGTGAGTTTTAACTTTGAGATGCATTGAAGTCTTGCTGTGTCATGGAGATAAGGTCCGATTCTCACTTGTCCGAGCATTCTGTAAAAAAAAAAAAAAAAAAAAAAAAGGCTGATCTTTTCTTGATTAAGCTGGAGAATACCGTATTTACCCTTTATTGTTGGTATAAACCATTATTTTACTGAGAACCATTAGCTATTTTAAACTTGGTACATAAATTAAAGAGAAACTAAATGGATGTGTGATCGTTGCCATTAGTAGCATTTTAGATTATACAGGCAATTATTGTGTTCATTATCCTAGAACAGCCCCTTTGTAGAACCATTGTGGTTGTCTTAGACATTATGCACAAATTTTCCCTTGGAGGTTAAAATTTCCAGTAGTGTATTTTATTTTGTTATCACAGTTGTTTCAAATAAAACAAATATTATGACAAGTAGAAGAAAATTTGCTTCATCTCCTAATATAGGAAATGACAATGAATGTTGAAAATAACTTCTGAGTGTATTTACATTACCTTTTCTTAAACAGTCATAATTACTTCAAGTGATTAATATATTTTATGAGTGAAAGTTTACAGCCATGGCAAAAGATATCTGGTCTGTCCAGGTATTTAAGACATTTTTTTAAAGAAGGAAGAGCTCCACATCAAAACTAAAGTTACCACCTTCTTTATAGAATCTGTAACTTTATAAGTTAACTGGTTTTTATTTTAAATAGCTTATAAGAGTTCAGATTGTATTTTAGATGAGTTGAAGAAAAGCATATTTCAGAGAAATTGAATATTAAAAGATTATTAATTGAAGTGGGTTAAAAAAAAAACCCAAGTGTTGAAATGTGTCTTTTCTTCTGTTTTGTTAGAATTGAAAAAATTAAAATAAAATAAAAGCAACCTACAAGATTTACACTATGTACTGTAGTTTGGTTACAAGTTATATTCCAGGAACAAGAGTCACAGTTCAGAAAAGGCCACCTGCAAGGCACAGCCCATTTTTGAAAAGTTGTATTTTATTCCACTAAATGTTTTATTGCTCTTCTTTAAGTTAAAAGGGGTTGGGAGAAGACAACATGTACTTGGCTTCAAAATGGTTACATTCACTAGTCAAGCATCTGACCACATCTGTCTTCATCAATGAGAAAGGTACTAACGCTTTGAGTGATCTGCATATCGGTGTGCAGTGGCTGCTTTGAATGTTTCCACCCAATACGTGGCATTTTTTGAAAGGAAACTTTGTATTCATTTCTGAGTGTTTTTGTCCTGGCCTTTACAGTTCCTCACTGCTATGTTGCAGGGGAAAGTGTGAGGTGGTGGTTATGCATTTTGCAAGACAGTGATTCTTTATTTTATTACAAAAAAAGACCAACTCTGGAAGGCCAGATTAAATCATTCCTTTCACTTTTTAATGGGATTTGGATGAATAGAGTAAAATATGCACTTTGCATTCATTGATAGCATCTTTAGGTTGAGGTAATTGAGTCTTTTTTCCCTGACTGAATGAATAATGACTTCATCTGATCCTCAGTGAGGCCTGAAACTTAGACCGCCTTTGTCACAGCAAAAAGATCTGGCCTTTGAAACATGCTCTACTTCCCTGGCTTAATTTTTCTTCATTTTAATCCAAAAACCTATTTTTCTCAATAATTCAAGCATAAACTATGTAGTAGTTGAAGTAGCGGAAATTGCATGATATTTGTCCTGGTTGTTCTGCTTTTTAAATAGAGCTGATAAAGCAGCCGCCGAGGTCTTCAGCTGCCCGGTTCTCAAGGGAAGGCACAGCCCATCCCCGCAGCAGCGTTGGGAACTTCAGAACTGGTTGAGTGTTGCTCCCTTTCAGACTGTCTGTGATCTGAGGGAGCGGCGCTGTTACTGGTCGTGTGGCTGACCCAGAGATGAAAAAGCGCATGCTGGAGCTCCGAGGTGTTGCTGTGGACATTTTACTTGGCTAGAAGGGGATCTGCTGCTGTGGATTAGAGAGCAGTGTGCTTTTTTGGAGAATATACAGCTGGGAATGTGCAGTCTTTGAAGAGTTTCTGTTGAAAATGAGCTGCTGTCTGTGTTGCTGTATTGCAACACGGAGAAGAGTTTTTGTAGCAGGCCAAGTGTCTCATTAATTGTTACATTAGAATCCAGTTGCTCTTTCATATAAAACTGACACTTTGTGTTTAAAGTGTCCTCAGTTAGGAGTCTTACACAGTGAAGTGGCCAAGTGAGCCCTGTGGCAGTGTGCACAGGACAGTGCAGGAGGGGCCGCCTCACCCTGCCGAGTGCAGCACCCTGTCTGTGTTGGTCATGGAACCCACACTCTGGGCACTGCCAGTCCCATGGCTTTGGAGTCCTGGTCATTGCTCCTGTTGTGCCTACACTGTTGTGAAAGGCCATGAACTATTTATTAACCGATGGTAGTGCTGACTGTCGGCCACAGGAAGTGATTCAAAACAAGCCTGGTTAGAAAAGAAAACTTACTATTTTATGATTCTCTTTTATAACATAGATCACTGGTGTTCGTCTTATTTCTCCTACTAGATTAGCTGTTTCTTGCAGGTAAAATCTTATAGTTAGCTCGTTTTCATAACCTTAGAGTTTAGCACAAAATGTAGTAGACATTTAAATTTATTTGTTTAATTAGTTGAGTTTTCTTCGCAGCTGCATTTAATGGGCTTTCTGACAAAGTTTTATTTTTGCTTGATAATTGCAGGTTCTAAAGATCTGATGAGAGTTTGTGGAAAGTATTAATCAAAACCAGATATGAACTATGAGTTGTGGGAAAAGGCTAGCTTTCTATTGGGCAAAGTTACAGATTTTTCAAAAGGCACTACAGAATAAACCAAGTTATTTATTAGCTCTGTAATTCTCAAACTTTTTATTTTTTTAATCAGGTTTTTTGCAATCATGTTTTCTTCATGTACTCCTTTTCAAAAGTTGTTCCAGATTCAGGAGAAATTGAGGTGGCAGATAGATAACCAACCTGATAGGATTTAGTCTTCTGTTAATGTCACATAGATCAGAAATAAGTAGGTAAGTTAAGTACATGCTGTTCCCCAACCTGGTGGTGCTGAAGGCAGTGGCCTCTCACCCTGGCACCTCTGCCCCGGGGGTACCACCATTTACAGATGAAGAAAACGAGGTTTAACAAAGAATTTAAGGGTGTCCCTCAAGTCACACATTTAGTAAATGGAGAAAGTGGATTCCAATCCAAGTGTGTAATAAGAGCAGTAGCAGCACACCTGGGGAGCGTACTGCCCAGCAGGAACTGTGGCCACTGTGCCTTGCGCTCCCTCTTACATCCCCGGGGGCTGTAAGGAAAACATCCCACAATCCCTATTTTACAGATAAGAAAGCCAAAGCCCAGCTCGCCCAAGGTTATGCCGCTAAGTGGCAGAGTCAGCCTCTAGATTAGCCTAAATCCAGAGTCCCGAGGAATCCTAGTTGCTGTGCTGTGTCACTTCTGCCTCCCTTCCTGCAGCGCCGAGTTCCCTCTCGTCCCCCAACCCCACTCACTGGACTGCCTTGTGGTCTTTCAGGACTGAAAGCAAGCAAAGAGAAACAATTCACAGTGATTGCTAGAGCTCGAAATTGAAGCTACATGCTTCAAAAGAGCTGTATTCTCTTAACTTGTACAGTGAGAGCTTTTTGGGTTGCTAGTTGTCACTGTTTCCAAGATCCTATACAGAATGCAGCCAAAAAAATGAACTGATTCTTATTGACATAATTTTCCCTCACATTTTGCTCAGCTGGTAAACGATCCATAGAATGGACTTGTGTGTAGGGTACCTGACTGGGAGAACATACAATGTATGATTTGTGCAAATTAAAAAAGTTTTATTTTAAGCTAACTATCTATTGCTTTTTTTTTTTTTTTTTTTTTTTTTGCTGTAAGACAAGTTCTTTCAAAGAGACTGTTGGTAGATCGGAAAGACATACATACTGTCCTGTTCTTGAGAACTCTCCATCTAGAGTAGGATCCTCATGGGGGATGTGCAGAGGCGCCCACACGGATAACAGAGGCATGGCCATGGCGTAGCACGTGCAAGGAAGACACGCCCGCGCCCTAAAACTCTCTGTTCCCGGGCCGCGCCCTGAGCAAGCTTCCAGTACCCTTCTCTAGGCTTGCGTTTCACTTTGCCTGAGCCAGTGACCAATGCGCCACCCGTTCAGAGGCCATGTCTGGGTTCACTGCGGCTGTGTGCTCTGGCCTCGTGTTTTGTCAGTAGACCCTTTCTGGAAATGCTCTGGGAATCATGACTCATTTCTAGAAATCCTCCTGAATCTGTTAAAGGTTTTTCAGGAGAAAAGTTAGTAATATTTCCATATTTCATTATAATAAAGGCTAATACCAAAAAAATTTAAAGTTTTTTTTGTCATCATTACCATGCATTCTGATTTATAATATTAGGGACATTATGGTTAGTTTGTTCATGTATTATGTGTTTTTCTTTCAGGTTGGTTTGTTGGACCTTGAACTCAATCGGCTGACGAAAGCACTATTTTTGGCTTTAGTTGCTCTTTCTGTTGTCATGGTAACCTTACAAGGATTTGTGGGTCCATGGTACCGCAATCTTTTTCGGTTCCTTCTCCTCTTTTCTTACATCATTCCCATAAGGTAGGTTTAAAAACGAGCGTAAAACAAATGTCTGGTTTCATTGAGTATGATTTTATTGAAATTTATCTTTGTCAGTGTGAAAGAAATTATCCAAACAAAGCTAGAGAAGTAAGAGCCAGGAGGTCTGAGGAATCTGGAGGAATTCTTCAGTGGAAGTGTTGTTGGGGAGATGTCGTCAGTGCCGGTAGAATGATCTAAAGGTGTCATACTTTCCTGATAGTGAACGTGCTGATGGTGTCCTCTTCAACAGTCAGAGGATATTTCCTGATGAAACATAAACCAGAATTGCACAAAATTAGTTTTGTTTTTTGCTGATAGACTTTTAAATTTCCAGTGCCCTTTGATCTGTGTGGAATCATTGGCATTTTAAAGTTCTATTTAATATATCTAATATCTGTCAAGTTAGATAAAATATTGAGGCTGTGTTTTTAATATGGACTATCATTTCAAAATGTTAACCTATGTTATAACTACAGATTGGGCTATAAGTAGTTAACATTAGATGCCTATTTAATGTAAAGACTAATATTTTACCATATGAACATAAATCCATTTTAAAGTATTTTCAAAAATATTTTAAGAAAGATATTCTTAATATATATGATTTAAGATGTTCATAGGAATGAGCAGCTGACCCTCACGGTGGATAAAGTGTGAATCTAGAACATCTACCTTTTGTAACAGAGAACGGACTAAAACAGTATAGAATGCTTAGGCTCAAGGAGGTAGCCACTTTGAAGAGAAAGATATCTCTGTTTCTAACCCCAGCTTTCTCCAAAATTTGCTCTAAAAGGTGTTGTCTCTTCCATTTAGTTATGTCATAAAGTCAGAGCTATAATCTGTTCTTGGGATGTGTACACACTGCACTGCCCTCACAGACAATCACTGGGAATGAATCCAGTTGCTCTCACCCAGTATATTCGAGAGGTAGGAAATCAGCCTCCTTTCTGCCCGTCACAGCACAGATTCCTGTGGATGCTCCCTTCCACAGTGTTGCTGGTTCATGGTGGCCAGGCCTGTGCAGAGAGCACGCAGCAAACGGCAACTTCTCGTTGCAGCTGTGTGACTTGCTGCTGACATGGACTTTCTGCACTCCATAAAGCTGACTGCAGAGATGGCTGTTCCAACCTGACTTGTGGATTGAACCTAATAAGGCCCACCTTCCCCACTCTCCTCTCCCACCACACTGCAGCTATCCCCATGTGCCAGCTGCTTCCCACCCTAGCTGTGTCCTCTGCTTCGGTGCTCCTGTACCTCATCATTCCGTGGCTAGGCTTGTCTTGTCACGTCACTTGGCTTTTACCCTAAATACTCTTCCTCAGAGAGGCTGCCTTTGTCTGCTCAGTACAGACCAAGAAACAGCCAGCCACTTGCTATCACAGCAGCCTATTGAATTCTGTGTAGATCTCTATGACATTCATCTTGTTTGTTGCCCGTTTCTTCCTTCTCACTAAGCCCTGTGAGAAGAGAGGCCTTGTGTGGCCCGCTTGTTGTTGTGTCCTAGTTAGGGCCTAAAACGGAGCACGCTCGGGATGTGGTAGGGCCTCCGTAAGTATTTGTTGAATGGACCCATTACAAAGGCCCCGTCCTGCTCAGAGGACCCAAGCACAGATCATCACAGTTCTTGTGCCAGCACGTATTGAGTGCCACAAGTGAACTCTGTTCATCTTTGTCCTCAAAATACCCAGCCCCCCACTGGCTAAGTGGCAATTAACAAAGTATAACCAGAAAGTAACCTGCCTTTTGTATCTGTCTGTCATGCCAGAATTTACTTATTCGGATGTGATGGTCCTTCAGGTAGTTCTCATTTGTTGTTCAGCCTAAATACTCACCTTGATCCCAGGCCCTTCACACATTGCATCTTCTCTCCACCAGCTTCCTCTGTTTGATACCACCACTCCCCAAGAGTCTCCTTTGTCTCCAGACACATGAATGAACCCTGGTATCCATTTTTGTATTGTCACGTGAGAAGATAGGTTAGCCATCAAGTGAAGGAGGAAATAAGACATTTCTCCTGCTTTTCTTAGTTTCTGCCGGTTGGAATGCCTGTCTCAGGCAAAGCAGGCTGCAGTGACTGGCCCAGATGGGGGAGCGGCTTCTCCTAGAGCTGCAGGGAACACCTCCTGACACTGTGGCCTTGTCACTCGAAGACCTGCTGACTAATGGGTTCTCAGGAGCTCCACGTAAGGCACATAGTGAGGCACATATACGTGTTTGTACCAGCTTGAGAACCTGTCTCAAGGGTGGCATATTTTTCTCCTACGGAGAAAATGTATTCCAACTCCCAAAATATGTTGATAGACACTTCTGCGGTATCTGCCTTTTGGGTTATATTAGGTTATGTGTTCATTTTTATCAGAGCTTCATAACACAGAATGTGTTTGGGATTCTTCCCCTGCAAGTTGCTTCCAGAGCCTCATAGCATGTTGTTTTCATTACTATTTGCTTTGTGGATTGGTATGTGGTCATTTTATAAATATTCCATGTATGCTTTAAAAATATGTGTATTTTTACATGAATTATTCTGTATCCATTAGATTGATCTTCTTTAATGTATGCGCTTTACTGTTGTTTTTTGTTTTAAAAAAAACTCCTTAACTTTTTAGTTACTGAGAGTGTGCAAATCTCTCACCATAATAATGAACTTGTCCATTTTCCCATGCCATTTTGTGAATTCTCGCTTTATATATTGTGAGGCTATGTTATTAGTTGCTTACAGGTTTAGAATAGCTCTTATTATTCTGGTGAATGAAAATCTCTTATAAACAGCATTAGCTAAGTGGTAGTGATGTTGTCTTAAATCCCATGCTACTGTCTTTACACTTACTGTGATTAATACTTTATTTGCATTAATTTATGCCACCTTATTTTTGCTGTTTGTTTTACTTCTGTATTTATTTTTCTTTTCTTTCTTACAACCTTTGGAGTTTTTTCAATTCCATTTTTTCTATTAACTTGAAATGATACCCTATATTTCTATTATTGTGCTTTCCCTAGAAGTTTTACATATTTAATATGTAATATTTAGTAAAGTTTAAAGTTAAGCTTTATCTTTACTCTCCTCTCAATCAATGCTAAGACCCTAAAATATTTTAAGTCAGCTCATCTCCCCTCTCCCATCCACTTACATGCTTTACTAGTCGACATTTGTTTTCATCTTGTCATCCTGTTTGGTTTATACTCAGTGTTTGCACTAGACCTCCAGGCCGCAACCTTCTTGCCATTACTGCAGTAGTAAAAGGGTGTTTCTAGCGAATCATCCTACATATTCTTGATCAGTCTTTTTTCAAAGAGGATAAGGGCTTTTAGCAGGGTAAATTGCATTTACAGAAGAATAACCTTAATGATTATGTCTGAAGTAAGACTTGGAAAATACAGTGCGTATTATTCACATTCAATCCCATTACTTTTTCTTTTGGCCGGGCGAGGTGGCTCACGCCTGTAATCCCTAGCACTTTGAGAGGCCAAAGCAGGTGGATCACCTGAGGTCAGGAGTTTGGGACCAGCCTGGCCATCATGGTGGAATCCCGTCTCTACTAAAAATACAAAAATTAGTGGGGTGTGGTGGCACACACTCGTAATCCCACCTACCTGAGAGGCTGAGGCAGGAGAATCGCTTGAACCCAGGAAGTGGAGGTTGCAATGGGCCAAGACTGCCCCACTGCTCTCCAGTCTGGACAGGCAAAAGAGCAAAACTCTGTCTCAAAGAAAGAAAGAGACAATACAAGGTAGCAAGGTAAGTGTTGTGGTCAGTAAATAGTCAAAGCTGATGCACTGGCCCCTGCTGACACACAACAAATGGGCAGGCCATCCAATGCCCTTGGCCTCTTCTTAATCGGAGGGGACAGGCAAAAGCGTATAAACGAAACAGTTACGTAGTGGTAAAACACTATGTAGTAAAGTCAAACCGGGCACTGGAACAGAGAGAACCTTGCAGGGCTTCAGAGCAATGTGGGCCTTCCCTGACTGGGTGCTCATTAAGCAGTGGCCTGCATGGTGAGGCTACCATGGAAGACCTAGGGAAAATGTCTTGGCAGAGAAAGCACGTTGTCCCAGCACAGCAGAGACGGCCAGTGCTGGCACACATGCACTCCAGCTCAGCCTCCCCAGCCTCCAGCACAGGGCGCCTGCTCCCATGTCTGTCGAGCAAACACATCTTTTTCTAGGAATTCCTTCTTTTTTGCTCTCATTAATTTGATTTTTCTTAAAGTCAGTTGATTTCTTTCAGTTCTAGAATGTCACATGATGTTCCTTTCAAGGCAGCTTCTCTTTAACTGTGTAAAAGGCCTCATGAGAGCTTTGCTTCCTTTTGTATCTAGGGTACCTCTGTCTTTAACTGACAAACTATTGAATAGTATTGGGACTTTTATTATGTTTTAGTGAAATTTTGTATTTATATGGACTATCTCCAGTTACTTCTTTCTTTAGTAAAATAATATAGAAAGATTTGACCTTTTCCTGTATCCGGTTACCAAGAAAAATTAATCATAGTTATGAAAATTAGTTTATGTAATAAGCATTTTTTAACTAAAACATTTTTGTTTTCATACCTTCGTAATTATATGTATTTATAGTAAAACAAAATAGAAAATAGGGCAGGTGAATAGCTTGAGTCCAGGAGTTAGAGACCAGCATGGGCAATATGGTGAAACCTGGTCTCTCCAAAACAAACAAACAAACAAACAAACAAACAATTAGCTAAGCACGGTGGCATGCGCCTGTAGTCCTAGCTAGTTGGGCGGCTGAGGCAGGAGGATCGCGTTAGCCCCAGAGGTGGAGGCTGCAGTGAGCCGAGATCACGTCACTATACTCCAGCCTGGGCAGCAGAGCAAGAGCCTGTCTTGAAAGAAAGAAAGAAAAAAAACTAATAATAAGAGAAGATGATAAGTATGATCTGAAATCCTGCTATCTCTACTCAAATTCTGTCAAACCTTTCCAGTGTGTTTATACAGACTTACAAATATGACTGTGCATATTTATATCTACATAAAATACCCACACCCCAGATTAAGTCTGTGTATCCTTCTCTAGTGTCTGCTTAGAAAATGAGGACGATGGCAGGCTTTCTGCAGGTCTCTCTTGCTCTGGTTTTTCAGTCAACAGTTTGATGTTTAGCATGTTTGGTCATGCTTGGAGAGGCTTTCGGGGAAGAACTATCACTTCCCCTCTGTTTGGCTCCAGAACATCTCACACCACTTCACTTCCCCTCTGTTTAGCTCCAGAACATCTCACACCACTTCACTTCCCCTCTGTTTGGCTCCAGAACATCTCACACCACTTCACTTCCCCTCTGTTTAGCTCCAGAACATCTCACACCACTTCACTTCCCCTCTGTTTGGCTCCAGAACATCTCACACCACTTCACTTCCCCTCTGTTTGGCTCCAGAACATCTCACACCACTTCACTTCCCCTCTATTTGGCTCCAGAACGTCTCACATCACTTCACTTCCCCTCTGTTTGGCTCCAGAACGTCTCACACCGCTTCAACACAAGGCTCTACCGTGTTTCTCTCACTCAGGATGCAGTGACACAGGGTGCACGCAGGGGTGAGATCCGTTGATGTCAAAAGCACAGGACAATGATTCGGGGAATTAAAGTTCACATTTGATTAAAGCCAAGTTTGTTTTCCTCAAAGTTGACATAAAATATGAATAACGACACGTTCTAGTATTTGCTGAATATGCTTTTGGATTGAATAAAAGGTAAGAGTTCTAAAATATGTTTTGGTTTTGCACGGTATGCATATCTGAAAAGTAAAGTGCTTTTTTCTTCTTTCTTTTTTTTTTTTTTGAGATGGAGTCTTGGTCTGTCACCCAAGCTGGAGTGCAGTGGCACGATCTCAGCTCACTGCAAACTCTGCCTCCTGGGTTCACGCCATTCTCCTGCCTCAGCCTCCCAAGTAGCTGGGACTACAGGTGCCGCCACCATGCCCGGCTAATTTTTTGAATTTTTAGTAGAGACGGGGTTTCACCATACTAGCCAGAATTGTCTTTATCTCCTGACCTTGTGATCTGCCCACATCGGCTTCCCAAGTAAAGTGCTTTTTTCTCTGTTGTCCTAATACTCTTAAAGGGCTTTTCAAATTTAAGCTGTTTTATAAAAATTCCTCTGTATGAAGTAAAATATTTTGAGTTACTTGATAGAATTTACATTGTAAATTTCAAAGGAAAATATTATAGTATTTAACTTTTACTTTTGTAATTCTAAAATTCATACATGTTCCCTAAATCCTATGCATCTCTCATAAGAAAAGGAAAATTGATTATCAGAATTCTATATTCATTTAAAGTTCTCTGAGGTCAGGGACTTGCAGTTACTTCCCTCTTTAATTATTACCTCTTTCGTCCATATGCTTTGAAATGCTATATACCAGTGTAGTTGATAATACAAAAACTGTCTTATCAGCGTGGGTCAGAGTGTTTTTACTCCCACATGAGGCATATGTGAGTGTTACCGGCAGAATTGTTTGACAAAGTGATAAAGGTGTTCCTTCTGCGAACACCGAGGAACCCCTTGTCAATACAGCGGCTTTGTCTTTCTGAGAACACCGAGGAACCCCTTGTCAATACAGCGGCTTTGTTGTTCTGCGAACACCGAGGAACCTCTTGTCAATACAGCGGCTTTGTCCTTCTGCGAACACCGAGGAACCCCTTGTCAATACAGCGGCTTTGTCTTTCTGAGAACACCGAGGAACCCCTTATCAATACAGCGGCTTTGGCCTTCTGCGAACACCGAGGAACCTCTTGTCAATACAGCGGCTTTGTTGAAAGCACTGAAGGTGCAGGGTGTGTGTGGCTTGGGAGACAGGGTTTCCTCTCATTTACCAGGGGTCTGGCATCCAACCCAGTGAGCATGGGGATGCTTGCCCGTGAGCTTCCAGAGCAGATGGACTGGGGACCCCCAGAGCTCTGTGCAGTCGGCACACCCCTGGAAGACCAAAAGTGTCAGGCAGCACAGGCACAGCAGTCATTGCTCCTGGATTTAGGAAATAACTTTTCTGAAGGAAAACTTTTAGGAGCTTTATCAGGTTACTTTTCGGTTAGGTACCCTTTCTGTGACATTTTACAGGTTTTTGCTAATTTACCAAACAGCTTTAGTAAGACCTTATTTTCCAGGTAGAATGCTTGGTGAAAAGAGTGTTTTCAACTTCTTTAGACCTAGATGTGATATTCAGGTATTGATGATTTGGAAAATTTGGAGCCTATCCAGATTGCATAAAATGCTAATATTGGGAGATTCACTGTTTGGAAAGCATTCACCAAGGATATGTCCAGGTGGTGTTTTGCTCTTTGAAGAGAGAGATTAGAGGCAGGTATTAGTCTGTTCTCACACTGCTATGAAGATACTACACTAGACTGGGTAATTGATAAACAAAGGAGGTTGAATTGACTCACAGTTCTGCGTGGCTGGGGAGGCCTCAGGAAACTTGCAATCATGGTGGAAGGGGAAGTAGGCACCTTTGCAAGGCAGCAGGACAAAGTGTGAGCATGTGAAGGAGGAACCATCATACACTCACCAAACCATCAGAGGAACTGTCACACGCTCATCAAACCATCAGACCTCATGAGAACTCATTATCACAACACGGCAGCAGGAGGTGTGAGCATGTGAAGGAGGAACCATCACACACTCATCAAACCGTCAGAGGAACTATCCCACACTCATCAAACCATCAGATCTCAGAAGAACTCATTATCATGACAAGGCAGCAGGAGAAGGTGTGAGCATGTGAAGGAGGAACCGTCCCACACTCATCAAACCATCAGACCTCACGCGAACTCATTCATTATCACGAGAACAGCATAGAGGAAACCGCCCCCATGATCCAATCACCTGTCTCCCTCTACACATGGGGATTACAATTCAAGATGAGATTTGGGTGGGGACACAGAGCCAGACCCTCTCAGGGGCTGACTAAAGGATGTACTCAGCAGCTTTGCAGAAACCAGGAATAGAGAGGGACTATCCAAGAAGGATCTGTGTTGGGGTCTGTTTTCTAATAGTGTGGACTCTCAGGGTATGCACAGGAGACCCATCATGTTTTATCAGCAGAAACTACCAGCTTGACCCAAAGGAACAGAGAGAGGATGAGATGAGAGAAGGCTGTTGGACTCCCAAAATCTGATAGGCAGGAAACAGCTTGATAGAGCTACTGGCTGCCAGCATGTGCTGCCTTTCAGAAAGAGGAAGAATGACCCCAGGGTCAGCATTGACATGGGCAGTGCAGAGGTCATGGAGCTGTCGGCCTAAGGGGCACTGAGACGCAGTGACTCTGTTCTTCTCAGCTCTTGAAACTTCACAGAGTTTGCCTTGCTGAATTTCAAACTTGCTTGGAATCAGTGATCTTATATTCCTTCCAGTTTCTCCCATTTGGAGTGGAAATATCTATCTATCCTTGTGCCACCACTGTATTTTGGGAGCAGATAGCTTGTTTTCTAGTTTCACAGGTCCATAGGTGGAGAGGAACTTAGGTCCCAGGATGGACCATGGCCAGTGTCTCACCCATACCTAATTTAGATAGTTTAAATGACGAAATTTGGGACATTTGAGCAGATGCGGTTTGGTGAGATTTGGGACTTAATGTTGATGCTATAGTAGGCTGAGATATTTGGGATATTGGGATGGGGTAAATGTATTCTGCATTTGGGGCTGATGTAAATTTGGGGAATGCTAGAGGGTAGACTCCCGTGCATGCAGTGATGGCCCCCAAAACATGTGCCCACAAGAAATCTATGAATGGGACCTTACTTGAGAAGAGTCTTTGCAGATATGATTAAGATAATGATCTCTAAACAAGACCATCCTGAGTTAGAGTAGGCCCTAATTGCAGTGAATGTCCTTGTAATCAAAGGAGTAGGAATATGCCAAGGAGAAGGTGAGGTGAAGACAGTGGCAGAAACTGGAATGGTTCCGCTACAAGCCAGGGCACGCCAAGGACTGTGAGCAGACCCAGAGCTGGAGAGAGGCGGAACAGCCACACCTCCACCCGCCCCACCCCTGACCAGTGTCCGGGAGGAAACAGCTCTGCCCACACCTTCCAGATGGTGAGAAAATAACATTCTGTTGCTGTAAGACATCTAGTGATGGCATCTTTAAGAAACCAGCGCACCACATAGAGTCATTTTTTTACAAAATGCTTCATCCCCTGCTCTTGGCAAGGTAGCGTCAGGAAGGGTGAGATGCTACAGTGTCCCATGGCCACTGTTTGGCTTGTAAGAAACAGTTCAGTTTCCCGATATTCAGAAGTGTTTCCTTTCTGCCTGTTGTTCCTTGAGTGTTGTGGGAGGATGTCTCCTTGTCCTGCTAAGTGTTCTGCTAAGTGTCCTGCTAAGCTCTCACTTTTTTTTTTTTTTTTTTTTTTTTGAGACGGAGTCTCGCTCTGTCACCCGGGCTGGAGTGCAGTGGCCGGATCTCAGCTCACTGCAAGCTCCGCCTCCCGGGTTCACGCCATTCTCTTGCCTCAGCCTCCCCAGTAGCTGGGACTACAGGCGCCCGCCACCTCGCCCGGCTAGTTTTTTGTATTTTTTAGTAGAGACGGGGTTTCACTGTGTTAGCCAGGATGGTCTCGATCTCCTGACCTCGTGATCCGCCCGTCTTGGCCTCCCAAAGTGCTGGGATTACAGGCTTGAGCCACCGCACCCGGCCAGCTCTCACTTTTTAATAGGCAGCTCAGCCTTCTGCTTGCTGAACACTTGGTTGAATGTGTAATGGTTCTTCATTTACTCAACATCCAAGTATGTGC
This sequence comes from Trachypithecus francoisi, assembly GCF_009764315.1. Lineage (NCBI taxonomy): Eukaryota > Metazoa > Chordata > Mammalia > Primates > Cercopithecidae > Trachypithecus > Trachypithecus francoisi. Next base: position 48,936,709 of record NW_022681464.1, on the reverse strand, counting down.
TTTTGGGAAGGTATTGCGATGGGCCATTCAGCTTAGTACATGCCCCGTGCCGCTGTGTGTGAGCGTGCAGGGAAGAATGGCGCACACCCTCGGGGCCTTGCAGCTCAGTCCTCAGCGTCTTCATCTGGACACCTTGTTCCCCTCCCTCCCTCTCCTTTCCCTGCTCTTTCTCTCCATAGAAGTAAAAATTATCTAAAACTTTAAATTACTTCCTCCTCCTCTCCTTACAGCCTAGCCCTCAACAAAAGCCAAAAACCTGTCCCTAAACGTTCAAGTTTGTTTAGTTGTTGTTTTTTTAAAAATAATATATTTTTCTTTAGGAAAAAAATATTTTTCTATAATTTATCTTTTTGTTAAGTTTTTAGTTATTGAGCATGGCTAATTCATGAACTCTCATCACTAGTTTTATATAAAGTTGAAATAAAACAAAGTTTTATTTTATATATACAAACCTTATTGCCTCTAATTGTGGAAATAGTGCTGGGGAACAGAGAAGTCACTTGATAGAAAAAGGGCATAGTTTAGAAGTAATTTTGGCTAAAGAGCCCCTTTTTCCGGTTTGCTTATTTGAACTCAGAAAATTCAGAAAAATGAAGAGGTTTCTAAGATTGTTTGGGGAAACAATTTGAAAAATTTATACGATGAAGCTTGTTTTCCAGATTTTAAGGTCAGTGGAGATTCTGTGACAGGAAAACTGGTTAATACTGCTTTTCTAATACCACAGTCCATCCCCTTTATGTGGCACATATGCCAGGGATTCCATACATGAACCCTGAGGGTCCAGTGTGGCTGCAAAAGCGTCTAGCACTTAGCACCATTATCTTCACGCAGTTTCAGAGTTAAGGTGCCATACACGCTTAAGATGTTTCCTTTTATACTTTTTCTGTGTAAATCTCTTATTATAGCATGAATTATGTGCCAGTTTTTATATTGGCTTAGAAAATATATTTTTGCATGATTCATTTCGTTTCTTTTGAAATAATCACTGTCTTGGCTTTAAAAAATTATAGTTAACAAATTTGTTTTAATCTATCGAAAAAGTTACTACTTTTCGTTGCACGGGCTGCTTCAGCAGCCTTTGAGCATTGTTTTGTTTTGAAATGTGTGGGCTTTAAAGTTTTCATTTCATTTTTAATAGAGAATTATATTTATTTATGAGACACAATGTAATGTTTTGGTGTATGTATACATTATGGAATGCTGCTTTTATGGTTAATGTCTTGCTTTTCCTAAAGGTTTGCCATCTAAAAATTACATATATAAATATATGCAGTCATCTCTTGGTATCCATGGGGGATTGGTTCCAGCAGCCTCCATGGATACCAGAACCCATGCATACCCGAGTCCCACGGTGGGCCCTGCAAAACCTATCCATAGGACAAGTGGGCCATCTGTGTCTGCGGGGCTCGCCTCCCAGGAATACTGTGTTTTGATGCATGTTTGGTTGCAGATGCAGAGCCTCAGATACGGAGGGTTGACTTGACTTACTAAAAAGAGTCCATATCTGAGTGGACTTGCACAGTTCAAGCCTGTGTTGTTTGAGAGTCAGTTGTGAATTAGTTTTTCCTGTTTTGTTGGTTTCTGTAATTGAAATCATACTGGATGTTTTCTTTTTGTCTTATTCCTTTTGTTTAACATGGCTGCATGCAGGAGGTTGTGTTGTCCTCTTCTCGTTTCTTGCAGCTTGTCATTCTCTTGCATGAGCACATTCCAGTGTATCTAGTGTATCCAGTATATCTGCTGTTTCGGGGTTTGGGTTGCTTCCAGTTTTTTTACAGTGGGCAGCAGTGCTGCTATTAACATTCCATGAATGTGTATTCCACACATTGGCACCCTGGCATAAGGTATCTAGGAGTGGCACTACTTGGCTATATCATTTGCCAAATTTACCAGATAATGTTTTAACTGTTCTTCAAAGTGGTTGTACCAATTTACCATTCCAACATCAATGTCAAGAGTAGTTCACATCCTCAGCAACACTTAGTATAAGTGAGTTTCTCATTGCAGTTTTAATGATCGTTTCCCAGCTTGATAGTGAGACTAAACAATTATGCCCATATATGTTGGCTATTTAGATTTTCTCTTTTGTGAACTTTCTAAGTCTTTTGTCTGGTGTTCTGGGCAGCTTGCAGTTATCTATTTTAGATGCCAAGGCTTTCTCGGCTTATGTTTTGCTGGTATCTTTCTCAATCTGTAGTTTGACTTTTTACCCACCCATTGGTGAAATTATGAAAAAACAATTGTTGATTTTACATGCCAAATATATGAGTTTTTTTTTTATTGGTTATCACTTTTTATGTTGTTTAAAAATTCCTTCCCTACTCCAAGGAGATGAAGCTCTCCTTTTACATTATTTTCTAGAAGCTTAACTATTTTTCCTCTGACCACTGTAAGTGTTTTTTGTTTTTTTAAATATATATGGTGTGAAGTATGGTTTTTAAATACCATATTTTTGCAAACCAATTGTCTCAGCACCAGTTATAGAAAAGACTTTTCCCAGTGATCTAGTGCCCTGTCTGCCATGTACCCAAGCATTGGTATACACATGAGCCTGTTTGGGTTACCTGTTCTGTTCCCTTGGACTGTTTTTGTATTCCCACCAAATAACAAACTGTGTTAATAGACTTTTATAATAGTGCGATATTTGATGGAACAAGTCTATCCTCATGTGCAGGTTTGTTATATAGGCAAACTTGTGTCATGGGAGTTTGTTGTACAGATTATTTCATCACCCAGGCGTTAAGCCTGGTACTCATTAGTTATTTTTGCTAATCCTCTCCCTCCTCCCAACCTCCACCCCCTGATAGGCCCCAGTGTGTGTTTTTCTCCTCTGTGTGTTCTCACATTTAGTGTGTTCTCACCATTTAGCTCCCAGTTATAAGTGAGCACATGTGGTATTTGGTTTTTTGTTTCTGCATTAGTTTGCTAAGGATAATGGCCTCTAGCTCCATCCATGTTCCTGCAAAGGACATGAGCTCATTCTTTTTTATGGCTGTATAGTATTCCATGATGTAGATGTACCACATTTTCTTTATCCATTCTATCATTGATGGGCATTTAGGTTATTCCATGTTGGTCAGGCTGGTCTCGAACTCTTGACCTCGTGATCCGCCTGCCTCGGCCTCCCAAAGTTCTGGGATTACAAGCGTGAGCCACCACGCCCAGCCTGATGTTGAGCTTTTCTTCATATGATTGTTGGCCACGTGTTTGTCTTCTTTTGAAAAGTGTCTGTTCGTCCTTTGCCTACTTTTTAGTGGGGTTGTTAGTTTTTTTCTTGTAAATTTGTTTAAGTCCCTTTTAGATGCTGGGTATTAAACCTGTGTCAGATGTGTAGTTAGCAAAAGAATTTTCTCCCACTTTGTAGGTTGTTTATTCTGCTGGTAAGTTTCTTTTGATGTGCAGAGATTCTTTAGTTTATTGAGATCTCATTTGTCAGTTTTTGCTCTCGTTGTAGTTGCTTTTGGTGTCTTTGTCACGAAATCTTCACCCGTGCCTATGTCCTGAATGTCACTACCTAGGTTGTCTTCCAGGAGTTTTATAGTTTGGGGTTTTGCATTTAAGTCTTTAATTCATCTTAAGTTCATTTTTGTATATGGTGTAAAGAAGGGGTCCAGTTTCTCTCTCCTGCAAATGGCCAGCCAGTTATCTCAGCACCATTTATTGAATAGGAAGTCCTTTTCTCCTTTCTTGTTTTTGTCAGGTTTGTGGAAGATCAGATGGTTGTAAGTGTGCAGTCTTATTTCTGGGTTCTGTATTCTGTTTCATTCATCCTTGTGTTCTTTAAGAGTGTGTTGGCTCTTCTCGGCCGTGAATATCGTGTATCTCCCAATATTATTTAAGTCTTCTCTATAATAAGTCTTCTCAAATTTTGTTAGAGCGGTTCTTAGATACTTGGGATTTTTTATATGATATTGTAAATATCGTTCTTAAAAGAACCATTTCCTCTCTCTTTGCTGATGTAAAGAAATAAACTTAATTTTTATAAAATTATTGACTATCAATTTTGGTAAAAATCCTATTTTAGTTATTAATTTAGGTGTATTGAAGTTTTTCTATATATAATCATATCACCAGTAAATAATGACAGCTTTTTTTTGATTCCAATTCTTTGCACCATTTATTTCTTTTATTTATTTTTTATTTATTTCTTTTCCTTGTTTCTGCAGCAAAGATCTTCAGTATGTTGCTAAAGAAAAGTGATTATAATAAACATTCTTCTTTTGTTCCCATCCTCAAAGGCAAAACTTTAAACAGTTTGTCGTTTAAATATGCTCTAAGTTTGTTTATAGAAGACTTTTAATACATTGACATTTTTCTGTTCCTATTTTGCTAAAAGTTGTTTTAAATCATGAAAGTATTCTAGGAAATATTTTTCTAAATCTATTGAAGATTTTTCATCTTTAAATTTTTCTTCTTTAATGTATTAACTTGGCAAATTATATTGATTGACGAAAATTTCTAGTGTCATACCAACCTTGTATTTCTAGGAGCAAAACCCCAACATGATCATGGTATATTACTATTTTGTTTATTATTAAATTCCATTTGCTTGTATTTTCTGTGAGATTTTTACATTGCTTTACAGGAGTGAAATTGACTTGTAATTTTTATTTTTCATACCATTCTTGTGGAGTTTGGTATCTCGATTATGCTGGTCTCATAAAAACATTTTTTTCTCATTTTCTTTCTCTAAAATAATTTATCTAAAATTGGAATTGTTTATTTCTTGAACATTTACATAAGAAGTCCATGTGAGCCTCAGCTTTTTACTGTGGAAACATTTTTGACACATTTGATTTAGTTATGGGACTATTTAGGTATGGGACTATTCAAGTTTTTAATTTCTTGAGTCAGTTTTGCAAAGTTATAGTTTTCAATTCATAATCAAGTATTTAAATTTTCAGTTTTATTTACAACAGTTTGTTCATATTTTCCTGTTATCCCTGACACATATGGGATCTGTGATATCAACCTTTTTAATTGTTCATACTTGTTATTTCTGCCCTTTCTGCTTTCTTTTTTTTCCTGACTACTCTTCCAATAGGTTTGCCAACTTTCATTTCTTATGGAAATACCTGCTCTTGTCTTTATGGATTCTTTGTGCTCTGTATTATTTTTCTATTTCATTAATGTTTTCTCACTTGTCTATTTCCTCCTTGGTTAGTGTTCACCTTCTCCCCCCTTTGTGAATATATGTATTGGAGGCTAAAAATTTTTCTGTAAGTACTAATTTGGTTGCATTTCAGAAGTTTTCATATGTAGTATTTTTGTATTGTATTTTCATTTGTATTTTGTTAAGTACAGAATATTTTAATTTCGACTGTGATTTCATCTTTGACCCATGCTTATTACAAACTTATTTCTTACCTTAATTTATAAGCATAGTTGAGAAATTTCTAATACATCTTTGTTCATAGTTTGATTGTATTTTTCTCAGAGGACATACCTTTTTAACTTCAGATCTGTGAAATGTGTTGAGACTTGTTGTAGGGTCCAATATTTAGTTCATTTTTATAAACATTCTTTGTGTGCTTCAAAACAACTTGGATTCCAAATTGTTGGTCATATGATTTCGTCTGTGTGATAGGTCAAGATTCTTAATCTTGTTTTTCAGTTTCTGTCTACCACTAGGGTCTTTCTCTTTCATAAAAGTTGCTGAAATGTGTCAAAATCTCTCATCAGTATTGTGAATTTGTCTATTTTTCCTTGGAATTCTGTTTATTTTTAGTATTTTATGTTTTGTGGCTTTGATATTGGATGCATACAAATTTAAATTATTATCTATTCCTAGTGAATTAAGCAGTTTCTCATTATCAAGTGACTTTCTTTATCTCTACTAAAGCTTTTTGCATTAAATTCTACTTTGTTTTGTGTTAATGTAGCAATGCCAGCTGTCTTTAATTTCTTTGGCATATCTTTTTCCATCTTTTTACTTTCAATTTCTCTGTATATTTATTTTTATGTGTCTCTTGTAATTAGCATACATCTTGTATTAGCATGCCATCTTGTAGTTAGTTTAATTTTTATCTAACTTTGGTAATTTTTGACTAGAGTATTTAGCGCATATGCAATTATTATAATACTGTTTATATTTTTAGTTTAAATCTGCTATTTTATTTTGTGCTTTTAATATTACTTACCTGTTCAATATTTTTCTCCTTTCTTGCTATTTTATTATTTTTTTTGTAATGCAACATTTGTCTCCAGCAGTTTAGAAGTTATGTAAGTGGTTTCTGTTCTTTTAGTAGTTACTCTGGAAGTTAAAAACCTTCTTAACTTATCAGAGTTAAAAGTCAGTTCCCTTGAGCGTTTAACTTAATTTGCTCCCTTCTGGACTTACACCATTTTTGTCACTTATTTTAATTCTAGTTGTTCTTAAACCCCAAAGAAAATCCTAGTTATTCTTAAACCTAACAATATCACTGATTTTGTTTATACATTCTCTATCATTTTGTTTTATCCACATTTCAGTTCGTAATATCTTCTTACATCTTAGACCTTCTATGTAGAATAATTTGCCTTTTGTCAGAAATGTGTTCGCTTTTTGTGCTTTTGGTGCTGGTCTTTTGGGAACTCTCAATTCTCGCTTGGTCATCCTTCTTGGAAAATAGTTTCATTGGGTATAGAATTCTAGGTTGTCACCTTTTTTGGCTTCTGTTACTGCTTTTAAGACTTTACTTCTTTGGGTCCATCCATCTCTTCAGCTGCTTTTCCATCCTCTCCTCATTGGTGGCATTGTAGGCTCTACCGCTCTACCTACCGTACATTATGTGTTGAGGTACAATGTTTCTTTTTAAACAGTGCTTAGGATTTGTTGGGCTTCTTGACTCTGTAGATTCTTTTATTCATTCTAGAAAGTCCGCCATCATCTCTTCAGATGCTGCCCCGTCCCCGCTTGTCACGTCCTGCTCTGGGATGTGGGGTCAGGGCTTGGTCGATGTCCTTACTGTGTCCCCGCCTGTCGCCTGTCGCGTCCTGCACGGGACGTGAGGTCAGGGCTCGGTCGATGTCCTTACTGTGTCCCCGTCTGTCGCCTGTCGCGTCCTGCACGGGACGTGAGGTCAGGGCTTGGTCGCTGTCCTTACTGTGTCCCCGCCTGTCGCCTGTCGCGTCCTGCACGGGACGTGAGGTCAGGGCTCGGTCGATGTCCTTACTGTGTCCCCGCCTGTCGCCTGTCGCGTCCTGCACGGGGCGTGAGGTCAGGGCTTGGTCGCTGTCCTTACTGTGTCCCCGCCTGTCGCCTGTCGCGTCCTGCACGGGACGTGAGGTCAGGGCTCGGTCGATGTCCTTACTGTGTCCCCGCCTGTCGCCTGTCGCGTCCTGCACGGGACGTGAGGTCAGGGCTCGGTCGATGTCCTTACTGTGTCCCCGCCTGTCGCCTGTCGCGTCCTGCGCGGGACGTGAGGTCAGGGCTCGGTCGATGTCCTTACTGTGTCCCCGCCTGTCGCCTGTCGCGTCCTGCGCGGGACGTGAGGTCAGGGCTCGGTCGATGTCCTTACTGTGTCCCCGCCTGTCGCCTGTCGCGTCCTGCGCGGGACGTGAGGTCAGGGCTCGGTCGATGTCCTTACTGTGTCCCCGCCTGTCGCCTGTCGCGTCCTGCACGGGACGTGAGGTCAGGGCTTGGTCGATGTCCTTACTGTGTCCCCGCCTGTCGCCTGTCGCGTCCTGCGCGGGACGTGAGGTCAGGGCTCGGTCGCTGTCCTCGCCGCACCTTTGTTTCCGCTGCTCTTGCTGCTGCACTTGCCACTTTTTTTGCTTCATTTTGTATCGTTCTCACTGACCTAACAAGTTATTCATTTTTTGACTGTGTGTAATCAGCTGTTAAACTAATGAATTTCTTAATTTTAATTATTGATATTTCTTAGTTCTAAAAATTCTGGTTGGTTTCTTTATCACATTATTTTATTTTTAAAGTTGCCTATTCCACGCAAACATTCTTAAATTTTTTTTATGTATCAATTTGTTTTATAATCTATGTCAGTATTGGATACCTTTGTCAATCTTTTTGTGTTGTATCTTGGTCTTCTGGCTCTTGCTTATGGCGTCTTCTTTTGCTCTGTGTTATGTGGTAGTGTTTGTTGTTATGGTAGGTGTTTGTGGTAGTCATATTTGAAAAACTAATTACAGGACTCATTTGGGAACAGAGATGGAGGTTCATGTGTTAAGACACTTGCTTCTGCCTTGGAGCATCTTCATTCAAAATTTCAAGTCGCTGGAAATGTGTTCAGGAAATGGGAGCCTGACTTCAGCTCCACAAGCAGGCTCACTGACCTGCGCCTGCTGGCCCTGCCTTCCCTGAGGCGCGTCCTTGCCTTCATAGTTATACTGAGGTTAGTGTCACCGTTGGATAGAAAACGAAGCTTTTCTGACCTTGAAAAGCTCCTGCTTATCCTCCCTGCGGCCTTTCACTGGCTCCCTTTTGCCTGGTTAGCTTTGTTATTAGTACTTAACACAATTGCAACCTGCTTAGTTTTGGGGGATTTGCCTTTTATCTTTGCCATTCCTTTATTCTTAGCCTTTTGGAGACATTTTGTTTTAAGGTGTAGCTCTTAAATTGCATAAATCGGTATTTATTTTATTTATTTTTAAACTAAAGTGCTAGCCTTTCATAGAAATGTTTCTTCCTTTCACAGTCCCGGCATAGGTGCTCAGCCTTGCTTCTGCACTCTTGTGTGTTCATTTATATTTATATGCACACATTCATGTATTCTATGTGGCAACTGTGTGTGTGTACATGTGTGTGTGTGCTGTGTATATATTCGTACTGCTATACAGAATGTATTTTACTTTAAAATTTTTAAATTATGTGAAAATTGCAAAACTCTCTTAAAATTTGCCACTGCTTGACTTTATCAAATGCATATTTAAACTTTGATTTCAAATATCAAAGTCGAGAACCAAACAATAACTTGTGACCCCTCTTAAATATAATGAGGAGTTTAATCTTTTTTCCAACTCCTCTTTTTTCCTCCTTTGTACTTCCTAGTATTTGATCATTTAATCTGTATCTGCGAACCCTAATTTTATAGTTATTTTCTTTTAATATGGAAATCCTATTTTCAACAAGCAACGGTGGCCATCCTTTCAGGTTGGTACCCATGTTTGCTTAACAACATGGAGTCATTAATCTCAGTGCTCACCTTTCCCCCATTCCTAAGTCCGATTTTGATTCATTCTCAACCAACCAGAATACTTTTCAAACAGTGTCCTTGGGCTTGCCTGGGGAATGAAAGCCCATTTGTCCCTGGAGTTCAGGCACAGGCCTCTGTGTGTTTCTCAGTGACTTCCACACGAAGTCGGAAGAGTCCCGAGTGTGAGGGAAGCCCCGAGGCACTCTGTTTCCCAGTTGCCACAGCACCTGGTCCTAGGGGCTACTGTCAGTCTAAGCAGAAGGCTGGGAGTTGGCTGCACTGAAGACCGGCCCCTGTGAGCTGCATGTGCAGCTGGGAATGTCTTTTGCTTGCCACTTGCCTCTGGTCTTTCTTTGATTCAACTCATCTTCAAAGCTGGTGCTCAGTTCACTCTTCCTAGAACACCACTTGACTGCAAATCTTCAGTCCTCCCACACCCACTCAGAAACATTCCAATGGGATTTAGAATTTTGCTTACACCAATTTAAATGACTTTCTGTAATACTTTGCTGTATTTTCTGTGTCTTAGGACCGAAGACTACATTTGTTTATCCTTACATCTTGTGCAATGGATGCAGATCAAATAGCATGCTTCCATGTTTAGGGTGTACCTCTGCCTTTGTTCCAGCAACACAACATGTGTAAGCCATGTGTCTGTGCATGCCTGATGCACCGTATGCACATACATGTGATGTGCCTGGTGCACATCTGCACTCCAAAGCCTTCCCTGAATGCTGCACAGATACGCTCCTCTCCCTGAGCTCCCACCACTGAACACAGCACAGATACGCTCCTCACTCCTCTCCCTGAGCTCTCTCCACTGTAGCTCAGGCTTCTCATTTGCCTTAAACCCTCTAACTCTTCAGACCAGTGATCATTTCCTCTCATTGATTACCTGCTCCACTGTAACTCTCAGTCACCTCCTTTTATGTATCCTTCCTAATCCACACAATGACCATGGCACTCGACAGATGGTGTTACTGAGGCTCAGAAAGATCACGTCTGTTATTGGTCTAAGACGGTTTGAAAATTAGGAATCAATACAGGTAAAACACAGTTACCTGCTTCCTCCCTACGGAGCACTGAAGGCCAGTGGCTGTGGAACTTAGGAGGTTGGACTGGCAGGGGTTCTTGATTACCTGGATGCAGGCACTGGAAGGAAAAGGGAACTGGATTACTCCTAGTGTCTGGTTGCAGTGGCAGGTGGCCGTGCCAGTCGTTATGATGGAGAAACTTTCCACACTGAGGAAGAGTACATGTGCGTGTTTTATTTTGTTTGGCATGTAAGGAGAGGAAGTGGGAATGTTAACACCATTGTATATCTATTCATTTCAGGGTGTTTGTGATGAATCTAAGACACAGGAAATAGAACATGTATCAATCGGAAGCCCAGAGAGAGGTGTAAACTAGGCCTAGACATCTTGAGTCTTGTGTCCACCGTGGATCGCACTGGCTGGATTCACCCAGGGAGAATATTTGGATGCCAGCCCCTGCCTCCCTGATGTGTCATGAAAAAATTAAAGATTTCACAGAGTGACAAATGTTGGGGAAAATTCAGATCAAATGGCCTCTGTGTCCTTTCAGCTTTATGATTTATAGGAAAAGATTTTAATTTCTTTTGATAAAAATTCTGACGTAAATGACTTCTGTTTCATTTTGCTCAGATTAGAATCCAAAAATAAGTCTGGCAGAGGAACGCATGTGAATTATTTCAGGTAGATACATTCCCTGCGGGGAATCTCGGGCGATTCTCAGACAAGTTGTGGGACTGGGTTCACCTGGTAGTGATAAATGCTGCAGGTTTAATTAAAACAAATTGGAGCTTAAATATAGCAAACATCGTGGTGCCTAAATAAGATGGCATGGTATATTTTAGGAAAATGCACTTCAAATTTGTTCAGAGTCCAGGTTACCTCCTCAGACACTTTTGTAGCTGTGGAGCGGAAGGAACTGTTGGAATCACAGGGAGCTGTCATTAAGAGAGCTGACATTCCGAGATTTACGAATGCTTTCTTCCTGTAGCATGAAACAGGTTCGTTATCTTCCTACTCCTAACATTGCTGAACACAGTATTTGTTTAAGATCATTTATTTCATTTTTCATATTGCATAAAAGTCATGATTGCCTTTTGTTTCAGGTAACTGTCTGAAATGACAGATACCTTTTCCACTTACCTGGATTAGGTCTCTTCGTAACAATTTCACAGTTGCTAAATTAGCAATAAAATGAGCTTAAAATATAGCTAGTATTTATTACTTTATAATCCATTTCTATAATTCTTCTCAAAATACTAGGTTTAATATATATTGAGGGAGTGACAAATTATGTTACAGTATAGTACTTTACAGCCGAATAGGTTTTAAAATTCTGTAAAATTAGAACATTACTAAAAATTACATAGAATTCAGCAGTGATAGTTATACTCTGCCAACTTAGTGTTTGAAATCGGAGCATCGTGGAGATTTTTAACATTGAAGAACAGATTGCTGTATTAACAATCAAAATATATGTGAATCACATGCATATAAGCTGTCTACTCTGTGTGTAGTATTAGATGCTCCCTATGTGTTATTACATACTCCTTACGTGGTAGTAAATACCCCGTGTGGTATAGTATATGTGCCCTATGTGGTAGTATATGCATCCTATTAGTATTAGTACTGCCTGTGTGGTATTAGACGCGTCCTGTGTGGTGTTATGTGGAACCCGTGTGGTATTTATATATATGTGCTCTATGTGGTATTACATACTCCCTGTGTGGTATTAGATGCGTCCTGTGTGGTGGTATATGCAACCTGTGTGGTATTATATGTGCTGTATGTGGTATTACATACTCTCTATGTATTGTCTCAGTTGAAGTCGGGTATAGTTTGCTCAGTGATCTTTTGCTAGTAAGCTGTCAACTTGCATTCTGCAGTGGTTCTACTTACTTTTTTCATCCTGAAGATGATCTCTCACCTTTTCATGAGTAGCTCCTGCTTTATATAATCTTCCAAGAGCGCTTGTATTCAACTTACCATATTTCAGCGGTAATTATTATATTCCATGAAATAATTTAATATTCCGTGATGCAACAGCTCCGCATAAGTTTGTAACCATGGAAATGGTTTCATGAGCCAGAGGCCCCTCGTGATTGAGGAGCAGCGCCCAGAAGAGTCATCCCGGTCCTTTGGCTTCCACCGCCCTGAGCCCAGTGGCCAACTGCAAGCTCTTCAGAAATTCCCAACTAACAGCAGAAACCCATTTGCATTATAGTAGCTGAGGCAGGCTAACACTCTTCAAAACAGTGTGACACAAATCTGAAAGAACACAGCACACAGATAGAGAGCCGTGTTTTCCAAAGTGCAGATATCCGAGCCAAAGAATCAGAGCCATGAAAAGCTTAATAGGAAGTCAGATCCCCTTTTCAAGCCCTTTTCTGTTCTGTACAGGAAGGCAGTCATTTCCTGGCCACCTTGCCCCTTGCCTGCCTCCTTCCCTCCTAAGTATTGCTAACATTTTAACTAAGTGGCCCATGACTTCCACTTTCTTTTTCTGATTCACAGAGAATCTTTCTCCAAAGCCCAAATCCAAGAGGAGTTCATGTAAATGTGTGTTTTCTTTTCCTTCTTCAAGCCTGGCACTCATCCTGAACTCACGTGGAGCAGCCCTGCTATTTAGTAACCATTTGCAGGAATGTCCTTAGCATTTCCTGAGCCTTTTCTGCCTGTCAAACACTCCTCTCAACATTGGACAGGCAGCAGTTCACATAGTCTTCAGCACAGCTGATAAAGAAAGGTTTTGTCTCTAGCCCGTTTGTTAGTAGGAGGCACTGGAGGCATACAGGTGGGTAATTTGCAGGCGTCAGCATGGCCAGCCAGCCCTCCTTGCCAGGAAGCTGCAGCCTCCTGCAACAAGAGGCCAAGTGGGCGCTGTGTCCTGCCTTGAGTGCCATCCTGCAGGGGAGCTTTGAGTCGTCTTCACTTAGTGCTTGTGTCTTTGATTAGTTTGGATTTTAGATAGCGAAAGATGATGAGGTGCTGGTTTAAAAAGCTGTGTCGTTGTCAAAGGCTTACCTTCTGACTAGTACATAGAATTTTTAAGATGTGAACTCTATGGACAGATAAGTCAAAGTATGATTATTTAATGTTCTTTAACTTACATACCGACTTCCTTCATTGACTGTGATTCCTAAAGACTGTTTTTTGAGTGTGTACTTTTAATAGTTGAACTATGTGAATTGCCATTTTGCTGGGTCAACATTGTTTGAATATTTAGCAGTTTCGCTCTGTGGTGTAAGTACATCCTGTCTGCTTTCTTGACAGGATTAAATTAGACTAATGTGAACATCTTTGAGTTGCTGTATGGGAAGAACTGCACTGCCACCTGCCACATGAGCAGAATCTACCCCTAAAGTGATGTGATCTGAACGCATGTTCTGACATGGCCGCTTTGTAGGGTTCCAGGTCTGCAGGGTTCCAGCCTTCTGCTCCACTCCAGTGCCTCCCGGCAAGGTTCTGCAGAATTGTCCCCAATCAGATGACTCGTCATATGTGCTTTGATTGCAGTCTTACTACTCAGACTTAAATTATGAAATTTTAAAAATAACTAAGAAGTCCCATGCATAGTTAGCAGATACCGTTTTATTTGTCATATCATATCCCATTTGTTTTGTTTTCCAGTTTAGCACCTGAAACCCGGGAAATATCCCATTGGTCATTGTAAAACAAGTGGATAAACCTTAAGGCCCATTTCCCATGTTGATTTGCAGGAGGACCCCGCCTGCTCCCTTCACTCCGTGTGTGTGCCCTGTCCTGTAAGCCTTTGGTGGTTGTCCCTTGCGGATGTACGTGGGCACACTCACAACAGTCTATTTTTCTGTCCCATCTGGTATTACAGACTGTCTTGAAGGACAGAATAGGAGTTACCTGTTTTTCTGTCATCTACAAATATTATGTTGGGTGTAAACATGTTTGTTGACTTAAGTGTCAGTAAATTCATTTATTTTAAAGTCTAAAATCCAATATTAGATATTTCCGTATAAAATGAAAGATAATGCATATTTAAAAATACGTGTATATGGAACCATGAGCCTGAATGTGTGGCCTGGGTCTGGATCACGCTAACCACTGCAGTGGGTTTTATCTGGCAGTTTGGGTGTGAACTGGGACATGGGTCTGGATCACAGTAACCACTGCAATGGGTTTTATTTGGCAGTTTGCGTGTGAACTTGGACATGGGCAAAGCGGTGTATGGATGGATGATGATGAAAGATGAGAACATCCCTGGCACAGTCGTTCGGACCAGCACTATCCCAGAGGAACTTGGGCGCCTGGTGTATTTACTGACAGACAAAACAGGTACTGTTCATGGTCTGTGTTCACCTTTGAATGGATGAAATGACATTTAATAAAAAATAGCATAGCATATACATATATGTTTATGTGTGTGTATATGTGTATGTGTTGGAACAGATCATTGAATCCATATTTAGAATTTTTCAGCCTCTTGAAAACTGTCACACAGCTTAATCATCTTCTCGTGTACACAGTATCATAAGAATTATCAAAACGTTAAGTTCTTAGAGCTTTAAGTAACGTATTTCTGTGTTTTTAATTTTCTACAATCTTACATTTTTTTAAAACTGCCTTGTAACACCTCCCTAGTGGCTTATTAAGAGCAAAAATTCCATGTTTGTTTATTATAGAATGATACTTGTGAGCTATTAGAAGAAAATAACAGATATGTTAATTTGGTATTTAGTACTCACATTCTCCTAAAAAGCTTTACTACAGACTATTTATCCCACTCTAAAGCTCTAGGACCAAAATTCTGTTTGTCCTTACTTAATTTTCTCCTTTTTTTCATCAAAGAACTCTTACCAATCCGTAACAGATTAAAGACAAGCACTTGGAATCTGGTACTGTAAGGAGAGCCACATCTGACGGCCGACATTCCTCCTTGGTGTGTTGATTTATAATTTAAATTCCAAGTAATTCTTAGTGAACTAAAAATAAAAGAATACTTATATAGCATAATAAACAAAATATGTTGCAAACGAAATTCAACATAGTTTTAAATTATTAAATAGTAGAAAAATCCTCACTGTAGTCAGCAAGAGGACAGAGAAATCTGCAAACAAGTTGTTATTTAAAATTCATAATGGAAGCTCTAGCCATTGCAGGAAGACAAATAGAAATAAGATATAAGACTAAAGGAAGAAACAAATATTTGCAGATATAGCAAAAGTGGCAGGTTACAGATTAAAATAACAAAATAGGTCGCTAATACATAGTGGAGAATAGACTGAAGAGATTGAAGAATAAACCTCCATTCACGGCGGCTGCATGTATAGAAGACACAGAGGCAGGAACCTGAGGAATGAATGGAAAGGGCTCACAGATGGTCCCCAACCCCACAGTCGCTCAGCTTGATTGATGGTGGTGCGATAGCATTCACTCAGAACTGTACTTCCACTATCAGCCTGATGGTGGTGCGATAGCATTCACTCAGAACTGTACTTCCACTATCAGCCTGATGGTGGTGCGATAGCGTTCACTCAGAACTGTACTTCCACTATCAGCCTGATGGTGGTGCGATAGCGTTCACTCAGAACTGTACTTCCACTATCCGTGCAGCCATTCTTTTTTTCACTTTCAATACGGTATTCAGGAAATTACATGAGCTATTCAGCACTTTATTATAAAACAGGCTTTGTGTTAGCTGATTTTGCCCAACTGTCAGCTAACATAAGGGTTCTGACACAGTTAAGGTAGACAGGGCTAGGCCATGGTATTGGGAAGGTGAGATGCATTAAATGCATTTTCTACTGAGGATGGGTCTCTTGGATGCAGCCCCATCATAAGGTGAGGAGTCCCTGTTTTGAAAGTCATACTGTTGTCTCAAAAGTAGAAACTCAATATTCTTCGTGTCAGCTCTCATGGTGAATTTGTAAGTTTAGTGTAATTGAAAGTGCAGTTGTTAGATCTGTGTTTGAGTTCCATTAGACTTTGTCTTGTGAGAGGTTGAGGAACTTGGCCAAGAGAGCAATGCTTATGAATCCCAGTGACTCAAGAGAGCAGTTTGAGGGGCTTTTGGTTCAAAAAGGTAGACTGAGAAAGAATGTTAAGATTTTCCCTTCCCAACTTCATGAAGCCTACAGAAAAATGTTTAAAGAATAAATAAATCCATGGTAATACACAGAAAACAAGCAGGAGTAAAAATATTAGAGGATCCAGAAATGGAGTTATTTCTGGAAAACAGTTGGAATCAGTTTGCAGGTGATAGCAGAGCAAAGCAGACCGAAGTTGCCAGTGGCTGCTGAGGGGCCCCCACATGGGTGGGAGAAATGTCCCACAGAAACGAGGGGTGGACGAGCCCCAGACCTGAGCTGACAGGTGTGTGGGGCAGCACGGGAAGCCATCAGGCCACCGTGAGTGGTGCCTGTGAGAGCAGGTGGCCACCAGCATCTGCCCATACGCCACCTGTTAGGGCTGCTTTCGCAATGTGGGGAGGCTTTCGGGGAGAAGCACTCACTGCTGCATGTGCCCTGCCCCTTACACAGAGTTCACAGATAGCCCCTTGATTCGGAAGCCGGCCCTTTGGAGGAACAGGTCTATGGGACTGCAGAAGAAACCCGCCCCAGCTTGCTTTAGAGATAGTTTAGTCTTTATTGATAAATATAATCAGAAATGAAGATCACCAGCATGAAACTGAAGTAGCAAAATATGAGCAACAATACTGTTCCCAAATAAAACAAATTCATAGAAAAAGCAAAAGAAGGCCGGGCGCGGTGGCTCACGCCTGTGATCCCAGCACTTTGGGAGGCCGAGACGGGCGGATCACGAGGTCAGGAGATCGAGACCATCCTGGCTAACACGGTGAAACCCGTCTCTACTAAAAAATACAAAAAACTAGCCAGGGGAGGTGGCGGGCGCCTGTAGTCCCAGCCACTCTGGAGGCTGAGGCAGGAGAATGGCGTAAACCCGGGAGGCGGAGCTTGCAGTGAGCTGAGATCCGGCCACTGCACTCTAGACTGGGTGACAGAGCGAGACTCTGTCTCAAAAAAAAAAAATAAAGAAAGAAAGAAAAAGCAAAAGAAACTTCAAGAAAAATTTTAAGAGAATTTATTCATATCTATGAGCTTAATATCCAAATTCAGCGGCACTTCTGTGCACCAGCAACAATGAGGATATTTAATACCAAAACACCAGTTAGAAGAACAACAAAAAGCATAAAATCATTAAAAATAAATGTAAACAAAAATGCATAAGACCTAAATGGATGTAAGTTTTTAAAATTTGAAAGCCCTTAAGACCGAAATAGGTAAGCATATTGTCTTCATGAATAGAATATCTTAGCGTAATAAAGATATCATTTCTTCTCACATTGAGAGATCTGACGTGTTTGCAAGCCTAGGAGGAATCAGAAACTCCTGTTCACTGTTGGTGGGAACTTAGGTAAGCGCATCACTTGGTAAAACACATTTTGGCATTATCAGTCAAACTGAATATGCACGTGTTCTGCTATCCAGCAGTTTTGCTCCTGCTTCTGTTCCCTAAATAAATGTTTGCACATCTACACCAGAAGACATGTAAGAGTATTCATAGCATTATAATGGTTAACAAAAGCAAGCAACTGTCTAGATATAACACAAAAAAGTTTATCAGAAGTAGAATGGACCAATAAATTGTGGAATGTTCTTACAGTTGAATACTAAATAGCAGTGACAATGGAGTATAAATATTGACAGAAACGTGGATGGCTTTCTTTTTTTTTTTTTTTTAATTTTTTTTTATTATACTTTAAGTTCTAGGGTACATGTGTATAACGTGCAGGTTTGTTACATATGTATACTTGTGCCATGTTGGTGTGCTGTACCCATCAACTCGTCAGCACCCATCAATTCGTCATTTATATCAGGTATAACTCCCAATGCAATCCCTCCCCCCTCCCCCCTCCCCATGATAGCCCCCGATGTGTGATGTTCCCCTTCCCGAGTCCAAGTGATGTCATTGTTCAGTTCCCACCTATGAGTGAGAACAGGCGGTGTTTGGTTTTCTGTTCTTGTGATAGTTTGCTAAGAATGATGGTTTCCAGCTGCATCCATGTCCCTACAGAGGACGCAAACTCATCCTTTTTTATGGCTACATAATATTCCATGGTGTATATGTGCCACATTTTCTTAATCCAGTCTGTCACAGATGGACATTTGGGTTGATTCCAAGTCTTTGCTATTGTGAATAGTGCCGCAATAAACATACGTGTGCATGTGTCTTTATAGCACCATGATTTATAATCCTTTGGGTATATACCCAGTAGTGGGATGGCTGGGTCATATGGTACATCTAGATCTAGATCCTTGAGGAATCGCCATACTGTTTTCCATAATGGTTGAACTAGTTTACAATCCCACCAACAGTGTAAAAGTGTTCCTATTTCTCCACATCCTCTCCAGCACCTGTTGTTTCCTGACTTTTTAATGATTGCCATTCTAACTGGTGTGAGATGGTATCTCAATGTGGTTTTGATTTGCATTTCTCTGATGGCCAGTGATGATGAGCATTTTTTCATGTGTCTGTTGGCTGTATGAATGTCTTCTTTTGAGAAATGTCTGTTCATATCCTTTGCCCACTTTTTGATGGGGTTGTTTATTTTTTTCTTGTAAATTTGTTTGAGTTCTTTGTAGATTCTGGATGTTAGCCCTTTGTCAGATGAGTAGATTGCAAAAATTTTCTCCCATTCTGTAGGTTGCCTGTTCACTCTGATGGTAGTTTCTTTTGCTGTGCAGAAGCTCCTTAGTTTAATTAGATCCCATTTGTCAATTTTGGCTTTTGCTGCCGTTGCTTTTGGTGTTTTAGACATGAAGTCCTTGCCCATGCCTATGTCCTGAATGGTACTACCTAGGTTTTCTTCTAGGGTTTTTATGGTATTAGGTCTAACATTTAAGTCTCTAATCCATCTTGAATTAATTTTCATATAAGGAGTAAGGAAGGATCCAGTTTCAGCTTTCTACTTATGACTAGCCAATTTTCCCAGCACCATTTATTAAATAGGGAGTCCTTTCCCCATTTCTTGTTTCTCTCAGGTTTGTCAAAAATCAGATGGCTGTAGATGTGTGGTATTATTTCTGAGGACTCTGTTCTGTTGCATTGGTCTATATCTCTGTTGTGGTACCAGTACCATGCTGTTTTGGTTACTGTAGCCTTATAGTATAGTTTGAAGTCAGGTAGCGTGATGCCTCCAGCTTTGTTCTTTTGACTTAGGATTGTCTTGGCAATGCGGGCTCTTTTTTGGTTCCATATGAACTTTAAAGCCGTTTTTTCCAATTCTGTGAAGAAAGTCATTGGTAGCTTGATGGGGATGGCATTGAATCTATAAATAACCTTGGGCAGTATGGCCATTTTCACGATATTGATTCTTCCTATCCATGAGCATGGTATGTTCTTCCATTTGTTAGTGTCCTCTTTTATTTCACTGAGCAGTGGTTTGTAGTTCTCCTTGAAGAGGTCCTTTACATCCCTTGTAAGTTGGATTCCTAGGTATTTTATTGTCTTTGAAGCAGTTGTGAATGGAAGTTCATTCATGATTTGGCTCTCTGTTTGTCTGTTACTGGTGTATAAGAATGCTTGTGA
The DNA here is from genome assembly GCF_009764315.1 of Trachypithecus francoisi. Taxonomy (NCBI): domain Eukaryota; kingdom Metazoa; phylum Chordata; class Mammalia; order Primates; family Cercopithecidae; genus Trachypithecus; species Trachypithecus francoisi. The sequence continues at coordinate 48,916,965 of NW_022681464.1, read as the reverse complement.
TTTTTGCACATTAATTTTGTATCCTGAGACTTTGCTGAAGTTGCTTATCAGCTTAAGGAGATTTTGGGCTGAGACAATGGGGTTTTCTAAATATACAATCATGTCATCTGCAAACAGGGACAGTTTGACTTCTTCTTTTCCTAACTGGATACCCTTGATTTCTTTCTCTTCCCTGATTGCCCTAGCCAGAACTTCCAACACTATGTTGAATAGGAGTGGTGAAAGAGGGCATCCCTGTCTTGTGCCGGTTTTCAAAGGGAATTTTTCCAGTTTTTGCCCATTCAGTATGATATTAGCTGTGGGTTTGTCATAAATAGCTCTTATTATTTTGAGGTACGTTCCATCAATACCGAATTTATTGAGCGTTTTTAGCATGAAGGGCTGTTGAATTTTGTCAAAAGCCTTTTCTTCATCTATTGAGATAATCATGTGGTTCTTGTCTTTGGTTCTGTTTATATGCTGGATTACGTTTATTGATTTGCAAATGTTGAACCAGCCTTGCATCCCAGGGATGAAGCCCACTTGATCATGGTGGATAAGCTTTTTGATGTGCTGCTGAATCCGGTTTGCCAGTATTTTATTGAGGATTTTTGCATCGATGTTCATCAGGGATATTGGTCTAAAATTTTCTTTTTTTGTTGTGTCTCTGCCAGGCTTTGGTATCAGGATGATGTTGGCCTCATAGAATGAGTTAGGGAGGATTCCCTCTTTTTCTATTGATTGGAATAGTTTCAGAAGGAATGGTACCAGCTCCTCTTTGTACCTCTGGTAGAATTCAGCTGTGAATCCATCTGGTCCTGGACTTTTTTTGGTGGGTAGGCTATTAATTATTGCCTCAATTTCAGAGCCTGCTATTGGTCTATTCAGGGATTCAACTTCTTCCTGGTTAGTCTTGGGAGAGTGTAAGTGTCCAGGAAATTATCCATTTCTTCTAGATTTTCTAGTTGATTTGCGTAGAGGTGTTTATAGTATTCTCTGATGGTAGTTTGTATTTCTGTGGGGTCCGTGGTGATATCCCCTTTATCATTTTTTATTGCGTCTATTTGATTCTTCTCTCTTTTCTTCTTTATTAGTCTTGCTAGCGGTCTGTCAATTTTGTTGATGTTTTCAAAAAACCAACTCCTGGATTCATTGATTTTTTGGAGGGTTTTTTGTGTCTCTATCTCCTTCAGTTCTGCTCTGATCTTAGTTATTTCTTGCCTTCTGCTAGCTTTTGAATGTGTTTGCTCTTGCTTCTCCAGTTCTTTTAATTGTGATGTTAGAGTGTCAATTTTAGATCTTTCCAGCTTTCTCTTGTGGGCATTTAGTGCTATAAATTTCCCTCTACACACTGCTTTAAATGTGTCCCAGAGATTCTGGTATGTTGTATCTTTGTTCTCATTGGTTTCAAAGAACATCTTTATTTCTGCCTTCATTTCGTTATGTACCCAGTATTCATTCAGGAGCAGGTTGTTCAGTTTCCATGTAGTTGAGCGGTTTTGATTGAGTTTCTTAGTCCTGAGTTCTAGTTTGATTGCACTGTGGTCTGAGAGACAGTTTGTTATAATTTCTGTTCTTGTACATTTGCTGAGGAGTGCTTTACTTCCAATTATGTGGTCAATTTTGGAATAAGTGCGATGTGGTGCTGAGAAGAATGTATATTCAGTTGATTTGCGGTGGAGAATTCTATAGATGTCTATTAGGTCCACTTGGTGCAGAGATGAGTTCAATTCCTGGATATCCTTGTTAACTTTCTGTCTCGTTGATCTGTCTAATGTTGACAGTGGAGTGTTGAAGTCTCCCATTATTATTGTATGGGAGTCTAAGTCTCTTTGTAAGTCTCTAAGGACTTGCTTTATGAATTGGGTGCTCCTGTATTGGGTGCATATATATTTAGGATAGTTAGCTCTTCCTGTTGAATTGATCCCTTTACCATTATGTAATGGCCTTCTTTGTCTCTTTTGATCTTTGATGGTTTAAAGTCTGTTTTATCAGAGACTAGGATTGCAACCCCTGCTTTTTTTTGTTCTCCATTTGCTTGGTAGATCTTCCTCCATCCCTTTATTTTGAGCCTATGTATGTCTCTGCATGTGAGATGGGTCTCCTGAATACAGCAGACTGATGGGTCTTGACTCTTTATCCAGTTTGCCAGTCTGTGTCTTTTAATTGGAGCATTTAGTCCATTAACATTTAAGGTCAATACTGTTATGTGTGAACTTGATCCTGTCATTATGATATTAACTGGTTATTTTGCTCGTTAGTTGATGCAGTTTCTTCCTAGCCTCGATGGTCTTTACATTTTGGCATGTTTTTGCAGTGGCTGGTACCGGTTGTTCCTTTCCATGTTTAGGGCTTCCTTCAGGGTCTCTTGTAGGGCAGGCCTGGTGGTGACAAAATCTCTAAGCATTTGCTTATCTGTAAAGGATTTTCTTTCTCCTTCACTGATGAAACTTAGTTTGGCTGGATATGAAATTCTGGGTTTAAAATTCTTTTCTTTAAGAATGTTGAATATTGGCCCCCACTCTCTTCTGGCTTGTAGAGTTTCTGCCGAGAGATCTGCTGTTAGTCTGATGGGCTTCCCTTTGTGGGTAACCCGACCTTTCTCTCTGGCTGCCCTTAACATTTTTTCCTTCATTTCAACTTTGGTGAATCTGACAATTATGTGTCTTGGAGTTGCTCTTCTCGAGGAGTATCTTTGTGGTGTTCTCTGTATTTCCTGAATGTGAATGTTGGCCTGCCCTACTAGGTTGGGGAAGTTCTCCTGGATGATGTCCTGAAGAGTGTTTTCCAACTTGGTTCCATTTTCCCCCTCACTTTCAGGCACCCCAATCAGACGTAGTCTGATTGGTCTTTTTACATAATCCCATACTTCTTGCAGGCTTTGTTCATTTCTTTTTCTTCTTTTTTCTTTTGGTTTCTCTTCTCGCTTCATTTCATTCATTTGATCCTCAATCGCTGATACTCTTTCTTCTAGTTGATCAAGTCGGTTACTGAAGCTTGTGGATTTGTCACGTATTTCTCGTGTCATGGTTTTCATCTCTGTCATTTCATTTATGACCTTCTCTGCATTAATTATTCTAGCTATCAATTCTTGCACTCTTTTTTCAAGATTTTTAGTTTCTTTGCGCTGGGTACGTAATTCCTCCTTTAGCTCTGAGAAGTTTGATGGACTGAAGCCTTCTTCTCTCATCTCGTCAAAGTCATTCTCTGACCAGCTTTGATCCGTTGCTGGCGATGAGATGCGCTCCTTTGCAGGGGGAGATGCGCTCTTGTTTTTTGAATTTCCAGCTTTTCTGCCCTGCTTCTTCCCCATCTTTGTGGTTTTATCTGCCTCTGGTCTTTGATGATGGTGACGTACTGATGGGGTTTTGGTATAGGTGTTCTTCCTGTTTGGTAGTTTTCCTTCTAATAGTCAGGACCCTCAGCTGTAGGTCTGTTGGAGATTGCTTGAGGTCCACTCCAGACCCTGTTTGCCTGGGTATCAGCAGCAGAGGTTGCAGAAGATAGAATATTGCTGAACAGCGAGTGTACCTGTCTGATTCTTCCTTTGGAAGCTTCCTCTCAGGGGTGTACTCCACCCTGTGAGGTGTGGGGTGTCAGACTGCCTCTAGTGGGGGATGTCTCCCAGTTAGGCTACTCAGGGGTCAGGGACCCACTTGAGGAGGCAGTCTGTCCGTTCTCAGATCTCAACCTCCGTGTTGGGAGATCCACTGCTCTCTTCAAAGCTGTCAGACAGAGTCGTTCGGGTCTGCACAGGCCTCTGCGGCTTCCCCTGTTGTTTTTTAGCTGTGCCCTGTCCCCAGAGGTGGAGTCTACAGAGATAGGCAGGTTTCCTTGAGCTGCTGTGAGCTCCACCCAGTTCAAGCTTCCCAGCGGCTTTGTTTACCTACTTAAGCCTCAGCAATGGCGGGCGCCCCTCCCCCGGCCTCGCTGATGCCTTGCGGTTAGATCACAGACTGCTGTGCTAGCAATGAGGGAGGCTCCGTGGCCGTGGGACCCTCCCGGCCAGGTGTGGGTATAATCTCCTGGTGTGCCCATTTGCTTAAAGCGCAGTATTGGGGTGGGAATTACCCGATTTTCCAGGTGTTGTGTGTCTCAGTTCGCCTGGCTAGGAAAAGGGATTCCCTTCCGCCTTGCGCTTCCCAGGTGAGGCAATGCCTCGCCCTGCTTCAGCTCTCGCTGGTCGGGCTGCAGCAGCTGACCAGCACCGATTGTCCGGCACTCCCCAGTGAGGTGACCCCAGTACCTCAGTTGAAAATGCAGAAATCACCGGTCTTCTGTGTCGCTCGCGCTGGGAGTTGGAGACTGGAGCTGTTCCTATTCGGCCATCTTGCTCCGCTGGATGGCTTTCAAAATAGAATATTCAAGAACTAAGAGAAACACAAGAAAAAATTTAATAAGGTTTATTTATATAAAGATAAAAGCCATAAAAGATTAAACCATTTAATATTTAGAGGAAAATAAAGGATGAAGCTGTAAATAAAAGCAAACATTATAAAAAGCATGTAGACCAATATGAATCAGAAGGAAGCTGGTATATCTACCTTGGTTAATATTAAGCAAAATAAACCTTAAAATGAAAAACATTATTTAAGAAAGAGGGTCACTACATAAAAGGTTCAATTCAAAATGTTTGTGTACTTAATAAAATAGCTTCAATATATAAAACAAGAATTAATACAGGGAGAAATTGATTATTTGCTGTCAACCACAGGAAGAAATGTTTACATCTCTTTTGTTTATTGGTTAGCCAAGCAGGCAGTTCAGAAGATTTGAATAGCATAATTGTCAGTTTTAGATCTTATGGACATACACAGAATTATTTAACAACTAGAGAACACATGTGCTTATCAGACATGTATGAGAAAGTTACGAAAATTTGATACATACTAGGCCATGGGTCAAATTTCAGTAAATGTCAAAGAATGGATATTTCTGATCACAGTAAAAAGAGGTAAGAGTTAGAAGTTAATAACAAAGAAATAAGTTTTTAAATCTCTCATTTTTAGAAATTGAAGTACATACTTTTAAATAGCATAGATCCAAAAATAATACAGATTAAAAATGCGTAGAACTAAATAATAATATAATCACTTTATATCAAAACCCATAGAATGTACAAAATCAAGGTTTTATAGGAAGTTTCCTTCATTTTTTTAAATAGAAAAACAAGCCTAAAAGTTATCTAAATAGCCAACTTAAGAATAGTAAAATAAATTCAAGGAAAATACAAGGAAAGAAGATACCAACAGAAAGCGGTGACTTGATAAAACCATCAAGGATTAATATGGCCTGTCAGTCTTTTGAAAAGACAGCAAAATAAACACACTTTCAAAATTCTGATCTTTGAAAAGTAAGAGAAAGTGGGCTGGGTGCAGTGACTCACACCTGTAATCCCAGCACTTTGGGAGGCTGAGGTGGGTCGATCACCTGAGGTCAGGAGTTCAAGACCAGCCTGACCAACATGGAGAAACCCCATCTCTACTAAAGTTAGCAGGGTGTGGTGGCGCGTGCCTGTAGTCTCAGCTACTTGGGAGGCTGAGGCAGGAGAATTACTTGAACTTGGGAGGCGGAGATCCCGGTGAGGTGAGATTGCGCCATTGCATGCCAGCCTGGGCAACAAGAGTGAAACTCCATCTCCCAAAAAAAAAAAAAACGGTAAGAGAAGGCATGAATACATATTACAAAAGAGAAGAGGGACATAGATACAGATATATCTGATATTTTTAAAAAATTTTAGGAGAATGACAATATTTTACAATCAGTAAATCTAAAAAGCTGAATAATAGAAAAATTCTCAGAAAAAAATGTAAGCTGTTAAAAATGACTCAGAAGAAACAGTTTTAGCTATCCTAAAACCATTAGAGTAGTTTTTAAAAAAATCTGGGGCCAGGTGCAGTGGCTCACACCAGTAATCCCAGCACTTTGGGAGGCTGAGGCAGGTGGGTCACTGAGACCAGCCTCACCAACATGGTGAAACTCTGTCTCTACTAATGGGTCTACTGATGGATCTGGCCAAATCAAATGGAAAACTTTCTGGAAAGGGTTCACGATTCCAGATGCCATTAAGAACATATGTAGTTCGTGGGAGGAGGTCAACATTCATACAGGTTTGGAAGAAATTGATTCCAACCAACCCTCACGGATGGCTATTGGAAGGTTTCAAGACCTCCACAGAGGAAAGAGCTGCAGGTGTGGTGGAAATAGCGAGAGAATTAGGAGTGGAGCCTGAAGATGACTGAATTGTGGCAACCTCAGGATGAAACTCGAACAGATGAGGAGTTGCTTCTTACGGATGAGCAAAGAAAGTAGTTTCTTGAAATGGAATCTGCCCCTGGAGAAGATGCTGTGAAGGTTGTTAAAGTGACTTTAAAATCCAAGGATTTAGAAAATTCCGTAAGCTAAGCTGATAAAGCACTGGCAGGGTCTGAGAGCATCAACTTCAGTTTCAAATGAAGTTCTGTGAGTACGGTGCTATCCAACAACATTGCATGCTGCGCAGAAATCTTCCGTGAAAAGAAGAGTCTGTTCATGTGGCAAATTTCATTGTTGTCTTATTTGAGGAATTGCCACAGCCAGTCCAAACTTCAGCAACCACCACCCTGATCAGTCAACAGCCGTCAACATTAAGACAAGACCCTCTACCAGCAAAAAGATTGAAAATTGCTGAAGACTCAGATGATTGTTAACACGTTTTTAAAATATTTTTAAATTACGGTATGTACATTGTTTTTTAGACATACTACTAGTTGCACACGTAATAGACTTACTATAGTGTAAACATCACTTTTCTATGAACTGGGAAACGCAAAAATTCATGTGGCTCACTTTGTTGTGGTATTCACTTGATTGCCCAGGTCTGGAACCAAGCCCTTCCACTGTCTCTGAGTTGTGCCTGTAGTTTCCTATCTAGTTTCCTATGTACTTCATATCCTCAAGTGGAAAGGGCTTTGGAATCAGATCTGGGATTGAGTCTTGGTGCCCCCCAGCTGTGTGTGATGTTAGGCAAATCCTTTAACCCTTCTGAGCAAAAGAAATGTGTCGTCAGTCACTAAAATTTTGTGCTAGTTTGTTACACAGCTCTAGATAACAGGGGCACCCAGACCAACAGAGAAATACAAATCACTCTCAAATCTGAAAACAGCTGGTCATGCCCCCCTTGCCTTTGTGAGACCTTTAGTGCCCTGGTATTTACTGCTAATCGGTTGTTTTATTCCAGGAACTTAAATAATTAAGATCTTTCTATTTTGTGTTCTGTATTTTAGTCATATAAATACTTCTGCTCTTTTGGTCTGCCCTTAAGTGTAAATCAGAAGTCAGACAGGCTTTTGCAGTCACCTTGGGGGCCTCAGTCACAGCACAGAGGTTCTGTAACTGTGGATGGTTGTTTGATATTATAAAGCGTTCTGGTTCTCGGTATCAGAGGAAGCATGTTGAGGCATAAGGCAGTTTGCAGATATCTTCCAAGTGCCTTGAGTTTCAGCTGAAGTGATGGAGAGTGAACTGTTGTCTCAGGAGCCTTATGTTACTAACATAATTGGAAGGTGGTCCTTTGCATGATTGTAAATGGGGTCTGTGCTTCATCAATAAGCTTTTGGATAAGAAGCGTCCATCACAGTGGTTCTCTCATTTGCCAGGGCAGAATAGAAAATGAAGTATCCCAATAATTGCATTATAGTTTCCTTCTTGTGGACAAGAAAGCAATGTGGTATAATTAGGTTTGATTGGAGTGCACATTTCCGGTAAGATCTGAAATTAATGATGTTGCTGTAGTGACACATCTGCGGCCACCAGTGCGTGAAACATAAAGCAGTTCATTCGACAGGCGTAGACATCTGTGAGCTGCAAGGATGCAGAGCATATTGACACTGACCAGAAATACTCGACGCCGGCTGATGAATGAACAAATGATGCTGAAACAGGAGGACAGATAATTTGTACTTAATCTGCTGGGAGAACTTTCATCTTCTCACTGGTTGCATTTGACAATGCCATTGTTTAAAGAACAATGCTGCAGAGAACTCATAAATTTTAAAACTTAACTCAGGGTGCAGCCTATTAAAGCAATACATTAATTCCTTTGTTAGGGAGGTTTTACCTTCATGTAGAACAAAGCCGTTACTAAAAACACCCACTAAAACAACAGGTTTGTAGGACTCACATTTTAATTATAGCATCCATTACCCAAAATGCCGTGTTGTTCACAATTGAATCACATGTAAGTTTCACAAGACGGCATCATCATGACGGGGAAAGCTGTTTTCCCAGTTTGTAAGGGCAGCCAAGCACGACATGTGTGCTGGCGAGTGCATACAAGGCAAGCAGATCTCACAGGTAAGACTTGGAAATGTTTTTTAAACCAAAGGGCAACTATAGTCTCTTATGCATGATGCTAATAACCGGGTATTCAGTTACAACAAACATGAGTAGCCATACCGGTACAGTTTTTACTAATGTGTGTCCTTGGATATGAGTGCTGTAATTAACATTTTGGGGGTGTTTGGGCCAGTTGAGATATTAACACATGCAAATACTTAACTGATGTGTACAGTACTGAGAATCTTAATGTTTAGAGAAAGCCTGATTCACAGAGACTGTATTTGACTTTAAATATAATATTGACTTCACTTTAAACAGTATCATTGACTTTGAATACATTTGGCTTCACTTTAAAAAGTGTCAAATAATTTCAAAAGTCAAAGCATACTTTAAAGATTGGTAAATTAGTCTTATCACTTAAGTTTTGTTTCCATTTCTTGTAAGGTCTAAGTAAGTTTGTGTTTTGATACACCCGTTGATTATGTGTGTGTATGACTTTAACTAGAATCTTCACAAGAAAGTTTCTTGCTCTAGGTGCGTGGCATATCCCAGTGTTACCTTTGTTTATATATGAAAATCACTGGCTCCCTCTTGTATGTTGGTGTGGTAGAGTTTAGTTAGGGGTGAGGCCAATTCACAATTCAGGAGTATCTGGTCTGAAACCTCTGCAGCTGTGTCTCAGACACTGTCTCCTTCGCTCAGTCATGGATCACATCTGTTGTCACTCTCTGAATGATGCCTGCAGGACTTTTTCCCTAGAAATTAATTTCCTCTTTGCCTGCTCTGCTCATTATAGTCCCAAAAAAACTCTTTTTCATTAAAGAGCTGCAGCTTTTTTTTTTTTTAAAGAAATCGGAAACCTTTTGTCAAAAGACAGTTTCTGTCTCTATAGCTGCATACCATAACCGAGTCTGCCATGGTTCTCTTTGAGGTGACGGCACTCTTACTCTCTGGCTGCATTCTTTCCTCCCTTTTTCAGAGCTTCCAATTTCGGGGCATATTAATTTCTGTTGTATTAAAATGACAAAAGTTGTAGAAATCACCAGTGTTTGAAATCATGGAGAGCATTTGAGGTAAGATTTGAGAAAGAATTTGTATTACAGACTGCGTTATCTACTACCGCACAAGAGAGGAAGGAAAGTCCAAAATTAGCAAGTAATGAAATAAAAAAATCATCGAGATTTAAAAAATGTTTTTGGGCTTCATCTTCGTATGTGAAGAAAGTGTGCTCCTCACCTGAAGGAATGTCTGCATAAGTATTGTAGTTTCTTTAACCGAATAAGGTGTGATTACATTTATTCACATGGACAGAATAACAAACCCAAAAACTTTATCGTTCATTTGGTGAAAGATGTTAGTCATTTATTTGAATATGTCAGTTTTAAGCTACCGATAACATGATTGATTAGCAACAGAAACATTTTAGAAGATGCATAGCTAGTAATACCACGTGTTTGTTTGATTTAAATGATCACCTGTCAGGATACATCATTCACATATTCAACTCTCACCATAATCTAACTTTAAAACATTCTCATCACCCCAGAAAGCAACCTTGGCACTCCCCATCCTTCCCCTTCCACCTCCCGTGGCCCGAGACAGCCCCTGGTTACTTTCTGTCTCCGAGGACTTGCCTGTCCTGGGCGTTCCACGTAAATGAGTCAGATGTATGCAGCCCCTGCCGGCCTCCTTCACCGGCATATACTCTTACAGGTTCATGCATATTGTAGCGTGTATCAGTGCCTCATTCTGTTTATTGCCAAATAATATTCCATCGTGTGGATACGCCACACTTTTTTTTACCCATTCATAAGCTGATGGACATGGATTGTTTCTACTTTTTGCCTATTACAACTAATGGTACTGCGAGCATTCAAGGCTCTAGCCAATACAGTCAGGCAAGAGGAAGAAGGCGGCATCCACCTTGTAAAGGAGAGCAGAGCTCTCTGTGTGTGTGACGTGATCATGTCCGTAGGAAATCCTCAGGAGTCAGCCAGCCCTCTATTAATAAAGGGGTTTGGTAAGATCATAAGACACAAGATCAACACACAAGAATGAAATTGTATTTCTGTATGCTAACAACGAACTATCCAGAGATAGAATTAAGAAAACAATTGTATTTACAGTGCATCAAAAAATATTTCATTGTGTTCAGATGGCACAATTCTGGTCTCTTTGATCTATAGGTTTTATGTAATGCCTATTAGAATCCCAGCTACCTTTGCATAAATTGGCAAGCTGATTCTGAAATTCACATAGAGATACTAGGGATTCAGCATGGCTACAGCAATCTTGAAAAACAAAGTTAGAGGACTTGCAACTCCTGATTGCTTCTTAAAAAAAAAAAAAAAAAAAAGACATGCTTCTGAGGAATGTGGGCTGTGCAGTGGGGGGTGGGCGAAAGATGTGAGGTTGGGGGTTTGTTTTGTTTTGTTTTTGAAACAGAGTCTTGCTCTGTCACCCAGGCTGGAGTGCAATGGTGCAGTTGTGGGTCACTGAAGCCTTGACCTCCTGGGCTTAACTGATCCTCGTGCCTCAGCACCCAAAGTTCTGGGATTACAAGCATGAACCATTGCACCTGGCAGCAGCTCCTGGTTTCAAGCCCTAATACAAAGCTACAGTAATCAGGACATTGTGGTATGTGGTGCAGGCATAAGGATAGACACATAGATTGATGGACTAGAAGTGAGAGGCCATAAATAAATCCAGACACTTATGGTCATTGGGTTTTCAACAAGGATGCCAAGATAATTCTATGGAGAAAGAATAGTCTTTTCAACAGATGGTGCTGGGCAACTAGATATCCCATGCAAAAAATGAAGTTGGATAGTGATCCCACTTGTACCCAAAAGCTAACTCAAAATGGATCATAGACCTAAATACAAGCACTAAAATTATAGTATTTTTAATTACTCAGCTTTGAGAAAGTATTCTAAATTTGTTGTACAGTTTGAATGTTTGCCCCCTCCAAAACTCCTACTGAAATGTCATTCCCAGTGTGACACTATAAAGAGGTGGGGCCTGTAAGAGGCAAGTGGATCGTGAGGGATCTTAAGGGATCTGCTCTCATGAATGAGCGAATCTACCCATGGATTAATGGGTGAATGGATCAGTGGGTTTTCATGGAGTGTTAGTTGTCGCAAGAGTGGGTCTGTTATGAAAGCCAGTTTGGCCCTCATGAGCCTGCTCCCATCGTGGGGCGGCCTGCAGTGCCTTGGGACTCCACAGAGAGTCCCCATCAGCAGAAAGGCCCTGACCAGATGCAGCACCTCAGCCTTGGACTTTCCAGCCTCCAGAACTGTAAGAAATAAATTCCTTTTTAAAATTAATTACCCAGTCTCAGGTATTTGGTTATAGCAACAGAAAATGGACTAAGACAATTCTCCATTTCATTCTCCCTGGCTCCAGTTAAGTAACTGAATAGACTTTTGGGTATCTACCGAGATACAAAGCTTTATAAACATAACTCAAAAGGAGAAATAGTTCAAACCTAAGTTTCAGTTATCTTTTAAATTATTTTCAACCATTAGATGCATAAATGCACAGATATTATATTCAGTATTTTAGCATCACCTTGTATGTTTCTGTGATAGCTATCTGGTCTCCAGTATTTCAAGGCGTCTTTGCGTACATGTAGAATTCCCCTCAGTTTTCCCCAAGCAGCAGTAAGAAGCAAAGTATAATAGCATAGCTGAAGTTGGGAATCTCAGCACTTGAAATGCTACCACCAAACTGAAAAAGGACATCTAACTAAAGCACTGGATTAAAATAGTGGTTTAAAATCCCAGATTTACTGACTAGAAAGAGTCTGTGAATGGAGTGATTATAAATGATGTAACTTTGTTTTTGGAAAACATCTGTTGTCCATGTGGATTTATTGCATTTAGAAATGCCAGGGTTTTCTTCTCCAGAAAAAGATGCCCCAAAGTCAATGATATGTGCCTCAACTATATGCCACTTTCAACCCATGATGAATGTATGGGCTAGGAATCGATTGTGGGCGGCTCTTTACCTCAGAGGAGGCAGTGACCAGACACCCTGCTTCCTGATGGAAGGACACTCCCCGCACTGGGGCCGTGTCCACAGAACCTCACCTCACCAGCTTTGCCCAGCCGTGGCTCACAGGAAACACAGGGCCCACAGGCACAGGAGAAATGGCCAATGGCCAAGTGCAGATTGTGGGAACTGAAACCGTCAGTCCAGGTTCTTTGACAAATCAGTTTCAAGGAAGAAAGAGATGGAGGAGAAAGCTGTAGAGTAAAAGAGGCTCAAAAGACCTTTCTTGGATCCATACTTCTGACAAGCAGTATAAAAACTATGACACATGAGACACCTGGAAATTAGAACCATGACTTCTGTTTGACATGAAGGAGTTGTTCTGGCTTTCTGTTGTGATAATATTTCGGTTCTGTTTAAAGTGTCTTTCTTTCACAAGTGATACTGATGTGCCCATGGTTGAAATGATATGGCTCAGATTAGTTTCAGCAGCACCAAGAGAAGGAGTGAGGTGGGGGCTCAGGTGAAATTGCTGCCCCAGGTCCGTGTTGCCAAAAAGGAGCGATGGCCACGGGGCTTTCAGAAGACTGTCTGTCTTCTTGAGGTAATTTAGCATTTCCTTTTGAAAATATAGAAGGGGCGAAAAAGCATACATTCCTGGATTTAAGTTCCTTGCATTTCATATCTCTCAAATTTACATACAGAAATGACATTTTCTGTTGGTTTTGGTTTTATTCCAGCTACAGGCATGTGTGTGCATCCATGCGTGCAAGCGCACACACACACAGACAGACACACAGCAAGGTTGATGCCCCACCTACCATGAGGGGTTTCTCGTGTGTATTCCACATGTTGAAATGGTATTATTACCAGAAAAGTGGAAATTTTGACCATCAGACACCCAAAATCAACATTTCACTGTTCAAATCAACTGCCCTACTAAAGCATTGGAAATACATTGGTCTAGCAAAGTGAAATTGGCATATAATTATGTTTATAACCATCTTACTCATTGATTTCCTCTAAGAAAACTGTGTTATTTAAAATCTGTTATAAAGTTTCATATCCAGAAAACTTTAATCTTTTACTGTCTATAGTTTTTCTCATTCCTTTTTGGCCCACTGTGTAAGTGAAAGGGGGTATTATGTCACATCTGAGGGCAGAATGTACGTGATGTTTAAAGAATAATTTTCACACACGGCAAATTCCACGTATGCCAAGCCTCTGCTCCCATTTTCTTTTTAAATTTTTATATGTGTCATTAGAACAGCTTTCTTCACAATGCAGTGATGTTGCCTGTTGTTTCTGACAGCAGATGCATTATACTCAGGTATCACGTGGTCTGAATGTTCATCTCTCTCTAAAATCCCTGTGTTGAAACCAAGTCCCATATGATGGCATGGTACTAATTAAGAGAGGTGACTGGGTCATGGGGCAGAGCCCCCATGAATGGGATCGGTTCCCCTATAAGCAAGGTCCGAGGGAGGTACATTCCCTCTCCCACTCCCTGAGGATGCTGCCAGAAGGCTCCACCATGATGAGGGCCCTCATCAGACACCAAATCTCCTGGTGCCTGATCTTGCATTTCCCAGCTGCCAGAGCTATGAGAAGTAAACGTTTGTTGTTTATAAACCACAGGGTTTATGGGTTTTTTTTTTTTTTTTTTTTTTTTTTTTTTAAAGACAGGTTCTCGGTCTTGCTCTGTGACTCAGGCTGGAGTGCAGTGTCGTGATCACAGCTCACTGCAGCCTCAAACTCCTGAGCTCAGTTGATCTTCCTGCCTCAACCTCACTAGTAGCTGAGACTACAGGTGTGTGCTGCCATGCCCAGATAATTTTTGTATTCTTGATAGAGATCGAGTCTTACTCTGTTGCTCAGGCTGGTCTTGAACTCCTGGGCTTAAGCCGTCCTCCTATCTTGACCTCCCAAAGTGCTGGAATGACAGGTATGAGCCATCATGTTATAGCAGCCCAGAAGGAGTGAGACAGGTATTAATAACTTAATAGCACATAGTTTCAAAAATCAATTACTATAAATTGTATGTTTTTTTCCTAAAGATCTTATGTGGCTTTAAATTTATCTGCATGTTCCCAAACGTGTGGTGAGCATCCTACACTAGCTGCACTTTGCAACATCAATAACAAGGTAAAAAACAGATTTTTCAAATAAATCTCAATTATTTTTAAGGACAAGAAAGAACTAAATATAAAAGCTATCTTCCGGATTTTTGTATAATATTTCCAACTTTGGATTCCACACAGCAAATATTTTCATCCAGGGCAGAAACAGTAGTGCAGGTGTTTGATTTCTGTTTACAGCAGTCTTCTATATACCTTCCAGTATCCTGGTTTTGAAAATCAGGCTCAATATCGTACTTCTTTTTTAAAAATTTAAATCAGCAACTCTTTTGGCTGCTATTTAGGAGTCAGGTTCTGGGGATAGAGTTGGGATAATACAGACACTGCCTTCCTGGAGATTACACTGCAGTGGGGGAGATGCATGCTCAGCAGCTAGAGACCGAGAGAGAAGACAGGGATGACCCACGGAGTAGACAGACGACCCAGAGAGAAGACATAGAGACTACCCAGAGAGGAGACAGAGACGACCCAGACCCCACAGGGACCAGCCAGACGCGGCCTACCGCTCTCATTGCACGTTATGAGGCACTCAGTAAATATTAAATACACATTTTATATGTTATGGGTTTTTCTGGTAATACATCTACTTTTTAGTGAGACAAGTGAGATGTGGAATTTCATGACGATCTATGTGGGTGTCCATTAGGACCGTAGCTTGTCCTGTAGCTTCGTTATACTATATTTAGATGTAGGAGTTTGTACTTTCCAGGTCAAAAATTCTCTTCTTAATAGAGAAATTTGTTGCACTTTAAAATACATTATAGTATGTTTGGTTTAAGGAGATAAAATAGCTACTCAGGGACTCCGGATTTCATGTTTCGCCTTGATAAGACTCTACACTGTCGTGCAGTAATTATATCTAATGCTAGCCTGATCTGTAATTAGGAAGGAAACACCGCAGTGACCTTAACGGAACAGGCATGGGTATGAAGAGCAGGAAAGGATGCAGAAAAGCATCTGACAGATGTAGCCCTCATACATGATTTAGGAAGAAGACTCAGAAAACAAGGACTAGAGGGGAACATCCTCAGCTTGCTGAAGAGAATCTTAAAGACCCGAGGCTGAGGCGTCACTCCATGTGACGGAGACGCATGCTTTCCCCAGGTCAGGAAGGAAGCACGGGTGCTTGCCCAGCACTCCAGCACTCTTCGATAGTGCAGTACGGTAAGAAAGGGGAATACAAGGCATGGATATCAGAAAGGAAGAAATCAAGTTAAAATTAAAGAAAGAAAACTGTCCCTCTCTGCAGATGGCATAATTATCTACCTAGAAAATCCAAGGAATGTGCAAAAAAGTCTGTGAAGCAGTGAGTTCAGCAAGGTCAAGGGTAGACTGACCACATGCAGAAACCAATTGTGTATCCACACTTGCAGTGAATATGTGCCAGTTGAAATGAAAAGTTCAGTGTCGTTTATAATTCCTTGAAAAAAGAGCAGTACTTTGCTGTGAATCTAATATAAAATGTGTGGGACTTGTGGGCTGAAAACTACGTAACACTCATGAAAGGAACCAAAACAGGACGAAATAAACGGAGAGGGTGAGTTTGCTCATGGACCTAAAGTCTCCACACACTAAAAATGTCACTTCTCTTTTCGATATTCAGGTTTAATTCAGTTTCTATCAAGATTTGTTGTGTAGATAAGATTATTTCTGAATTTGTTTTTAAGGCAAAGGAGCAGGATAGCTAAAGTGATTTTGACAAAGACGAAAGTTGAAGGACTCATTACCAGATTTCAAGACTTAAATAAGCTGTAGTCATCAAGACTGTGTGGTATTGGGGGATATGTCAGTGGATACAGAACCTAGAAAATGGCGTTGCACCAAAGAGGATATGGGAACAGAACATCAGTATGAGGAAAGACGTTCCTCCTTGGCAAGAGGCAGAGTGGCTGTCCCATAGTCACTTCAGACTCACCAGCTGTGTCTTCTCCTCTTCTCCCGAAGCTGTCTACTTTCTTAATTCCTGTTTCTTGTTGAGGGCCGGCCTCCCTGAGCGGGGCAGTCAGCCTGAGCTGCTCTTTGAGGTCTCGGATCCAGAGCTCCACATTCAGTTCCCAAGTCCAGTTGATGCTCTTTTCTAGGCTTCTGAAGATTTCATGCATTTGCCTCTTCCTTTCGATCTTGATGCCTGCTGCCACATCATCCTTCACTTAGACCTTGATACCAGCTTTCTCCCCTACATTTGACCCCCACCACTCTGTCCTTAGAATAATGCCTCAGTTAACTCTGTTACCTGGATGGGGCCCATCCAGAATGAAGCCTGGCTCTGTATGCCCTCTTGGTGGACAGGAGGCTCTGCTTTGCTGTGCTCCCTTAATGGGACCCAGAGAGCCCCTCACCCACTCCTCGCACTCCAGCCCCTTCTCTTGAGTGTGTCTTTTCCATTCACAGGCATTTGTCTTTGCTCCCAGACCCATGTGCGAGCCAAGAACATACAGCTCCCTCTTCCTGGAGCGCTTCTCTTGTGGAAACCACTAGTAAATTCATATTCTTCAAGTCACAGGTCAGAGGCCACCACTCCTGGGAGCAGTCCCTGCCCCCTCTCTGCGGTCTCCTGTGACTGCACCTCGCAGACCCTGCATTAGTGCCTCTCAGTAGCATGATCTCTTGCAGTCTCTCTCCCCATTATGCTGTGGGGTTCTTTAGGAAAGGAGCCCTCACCCTCTTTGTGTTTGGGGCACTTTGTGCATTGTCTTACTCATTTTTTTCAGTATCCATGCAACATATGAGGTGTATTCCATATTTTACGGGTGAATAAACTGAGGCTTGGAGAGCTTAAATCAACTCTTACGAAGTTCTGAGGCCTGCAGGTTACAGCAGGATTTGGACCCAGGGTTATCTACTCCCAAGCTCAATGGGTAGTGATGCCTTCTCATGAGAATACACAAATTCTCAGTTAACTTGATATTTATGGGAATGTGGGAATCACTGTCTGAAGAACTGTAGCTTCTGCTGCACACAGGCAGCTCTCCGGTGCCCTGTGCTGGGCCACGAGGAGCAGCTGAAGGCCGGGCTGTGCAGAGCCTTGTCTCCATCTTAGGAGTAGATGCTTACATTTGTAAACAGTGGCAAGGCACGGGTGGTCACTAAAAGCAGTGCACCAGAATGAGGAGGTGTTTGTCTTCGGAAATAGCATTGCTGGGAAGATAGGTTAAAGAATGTTGGAGCTGAGCTCAGGAAGCCACGGAAGAGGCTGCAGTCAGGACGCGCGGTGAGAGGGCAGAGTGAAGGCGCTTCAGGAGGGGCTCACTCCGTGTCTGAGGTGGGATTAAGAGGATGAGAACATTTGGGAGGTGCTTGAATCCAGAAAGTGAGGAAAGGATGGTGGTGGTGATAGTGGCTGCAGAAGAGCAGCTCCCATTTATCCAGGACTGATTGGGTCAGGCGTGTCACCTGGGTGCCCTCATGTCATCCTTGGACCATGCTGCAGTGCTTGCACAGTGAGGAGGCTGAGTGGGAGGTCTTGCCCTTCTCGGTGAAGGTACCCGTCGGGAGAGGCCAGAGGGGCCAGAGAGGCCCCTTTCGGATGTCTCAGCGGGTGCTGAGGGACAGAGAGGTGTAGGCTGTTGAGGGAGAGCGAGGTTGGGCTGTGGGTTGCATGTGGGTTGCGGTGAGGACACAAACCCGTTTGTGAGGACACTGAGACTTGAGCCAGGGGCTGGGGGGCCGTGGACAACAGCACCCCGCATCCCAGTGGAACTTCTGCACTTGCAGCTGACTCCACACCCAGAGCCTGTCACAGCTGCCCAACAAACATACCGAGCGAGGACTGGATGGAAAATGAAATGCTATTTCTTTCTTTAGGGTTCTTTGCCTACTTGCATAAAGTCGTTTAAAATCCTAAAGAAATAATTGTTCATTCTTGGTAAGAGCTATACAGGTGTTCATGATAATATTCTTTTAACTTTACATATGAAATTGTTCGTAATAAAAAAGTTGGATTTTAAAAAGTGGCATTAATCATAGTCCTGTTTACAAATTGCATAGGATTTATGCCTCATTACAATTCCCCACCCTAAATTATCATGCTTCACACTCAGTGTAAGAAAAAAAAAGTCTAAAGGAAATACTTTTGTTATCTCAATCTGCTAAATAACATGTTTTTAATTTAGCACATTTGTTAAATAATTTTTCAGAGAGCTGCTTTCTTAGGCACACATAATAGAGGTAAACTTTGTAGTTACCCTAATATGAATTAATGGAAGGTTTCATTATCTTTTAACTGTTGGCAATGATATAACTATCATTTTTCATCTCACATTTTTGCTATTTAAAGCACTCATAGGCCAGGTGTGGTGACTCACGCCTGTTATCCCAGCAGTTTGGGAGGCCAAGGCGGACAGATGACCTGAGGTCAGGAGTTCCAGACCAGCCTGGTCAACATGGTGAAACCCCGGCTCTACTAAAAATACAAAATTTAGCTGGGCATGGTGGCACGCGTCTGTAATCCCAGCTACTGGGGAGACTGAGGCAGGAGAAACACTTGAACCCCGGGAGGCAGAGGTTGCAGTGAGCCGAGATTGTGCCACTGCATTCCAGCCTGGGCAACAGAGTGAGACTCTGTCTCAGAAAACAAACAAAAATGTAAAGCACTTGTAGAACTTCATTATGTTATTCAGAGACCAAATTGCTGCTAACTGCATTATTTAATATAGCCTAGTATTTTAAGTTAATTATACTTATTTAACAAGGGTAGCATGACAAAATAAAAAGGTTTAAACTACCTCTCAAGTAATTTTGATGATTTTGTTTCCACTTAGATTTATGAAACTTGGAGACATTTTTTCAAGGTACACAGAGCACAGCCAGTTTAAAGGTGCTTCATAAAATGTTGTGGAAGGCAAAATCCATAAAACTGACAGGTATCTCAGGTAGATAGTTAGCTGCTATTTGGAATTTCTAAAACTTTATTATATCTCTCTTAAGAGAATTTATCAAAACAATCTCTAAAATAGTAATTGCAAGCTGTATTTTCCTTCTCTTTTAAAGTAAGTGCTGTGTCCTGATGGAAGGCTCTGAGCCAGGTGACCTATTGTGCTGTGATCCTAACTGATGTCTTGGGATTAACTCTGTGCTCTAGTCCTCATGCCATTAGAGGGTACCATAGACATGAAAATGGTTTGGGTTATATTCCAGTACCATGCATGCCAAAGAACATAAAAATGAGTGAATATTTTTATGGATGTTTTGCAACCATGTGAAAAGTCCAACTTTTATTGCAATCGATTGGCTGTCATTGTTCATACTCAGATTTATAACGTCGTCAGTATCCGTGGATAACCCTTCTTGGACGTGCTGTGAAATAAGTACAGAACCCCCCTGCCCCGCTCCCGGGGGACAAGGGACAAGGTGAAAGCACCACATTGCAACATGTTGTGAAACAAATGCAGAATCCACCCCTCCCCCGGGCAAGGGACAAGGTGAAAAGCACCACGCAGCATCACAGCACATTGTGATCTAAGTGCAGACACCACCTCGCCCACCTCTGGGGCAAGGTGGAAGCACCACGCATGGCAGCTCGCTCCATACATATCCAGAGGGTATTTCAGCTTCCCTGTGCTACTTCGCTTCTATAAAGCCAAATAAATTAAACGTGCATATGTCATATGTGTATTTTTAGGTTAAGTGAGATCTCTTTGTCACCTAATACATGGCCCAACTTTTCTGGCAGTCCTCCTAAGTAAGCACTGGGTCCTTCTGCCTTGGTCCACTGAGGAGCAGGCATTGGGGAAGCACATTCAGATAACCCAGTATTTGGAAAATACTAAAGAAAAGCCGTCCTCTGTTTCACAGACCTCCGGTCTGTCATTCCAAGGGATGCCCATACATGCTAAGGATTAAACACATCTGAAATATCCGTTTCTGTTCAGCTAAAAAGACCTAATTTTTTGAAGTAGGTTTTTTAAAAAAGTTAATGGACACCCTCATTTGGGGCACGTTGATGTCTTTTTCAGGCAGTGTTCTATATTGTAATTATAAAGGTGGTGACTCAGTTTTCTAGTTTTATGCCTGCCTCTTTCAGAACAGGCAAAAGTTGCATTTGTTCCAAATAACAGCTCTGAGCTGAAAGGCAATGACTGGATTTTCTTCATGTAACTGGAGCCCTTCCCATTATTAAACGTTGTTAGAGGCTGGGTGCGCAGGGGCCCATGTCTGTAATCGTAACACTTTAGGAGGCCAAGACAGAAGGATTGCTTGAGACTAGGCTGGGCAATGTAGGGAGTCCCTGCCTCTACAAAAAACAAAAAAATTAGCTGGGTGTGGTGTCGTGCACCTGTAGTCCCTGCTATTCGGGAGGCTGAGGCAGGAGGATCAGTTGAGCTCAGGAGGTGGAGGCTGCAGTGAGCTGTGGTAATGCCACTGCACTCCAGCCTGCACAACACAGTGAGACCCAGTCTCAAAAAAAAAAAAAAAAACCCCCACAAAAATGTTATAAGAGTACCTTGACATGCTAGGGAGAAAATATCTTGTTCTTCCTGTTAAAATGAAAATAGTAGCAAGTAACAATCTTAATGCTACTTTGTATTATACGGTGGGCATCCCAGCTGCTTCAGCACATGGGTGTGCAGTGTGTGCAGTAGGAAAGCTGGGCCTTCCCCCAGGCCTTCTGCATTAATGTGTTTGCTGTTGTCCCCTTTATCCTAGGAACCCTCACCCAGAATGAAATGATATTTAAGCGGCTCCACCTGGGCACCGTGTCCTATGGAGCCGACACAATGGATGAGATCCAGAGCCATGTCAGGGACTCCTACTCACAGGTAAGTGGGTTCCTCCTGTATGGGATCTGCTTCCACACACATCCCGTGCCATGAGTCCACCCGAGCCTCGTGTGTTCCCGTCTGTAAATTAGCACACTTCTCGGTGGTCTTAACATCCTGCTACTTCAGTCATCCATTCGAATATACGAATCAGGAAATCGTCTTTGATGAGCGTTTCTACATGAGTGAAATCGTAGAAGGCATAGTGTGCTTAAGTCATTTATTCATATTACATTTTACTAGTGAGTTATTTGTAAAAAATTATTCAGTAAACATTGTATTTGAAGAATATTCAGTAGGATACTACACCAATATGTTTTCTAACAGTCCTGTTTTTCTCTATCATAAAACGTTCTCATAGTTTTAAAGGTAAATTCTTTTGTTTGCCTTTTCAGTGGACGAAAGTAGACACCGTAGTGTTAGGAACCTCGTATCCGTCACTCACCTTCCTGTCATCAGTGCCCAGGTGGTGCTTTTCATCTGGAGGTGTTTTTCCTTATTATCATATCACGACATGAAGCTCAAATGCCACATTCTTTCACCTGTAAATATTTATTATGGGCCCTGAATAGATAAGGACTCTGCCTTTCATTGGGGCCAAAGCTCTCTGAAGTTCTGAGAACAGGAATTAGAGGTTGAGTATCCCTTATTTAAAATGCTTAGGACCAGAAGTGTTTTGGATTCTGGATTTGTTTCAGATTTGGAATATTTGCATTATCCTTACTGGTTGAACACCTCTAATCCCTTATCTGAACATCCTTTTGAGCATCCATGGCGTTCAAAAAGCTTTGAGTTTTGGAACATTTCCGATTTTAGATTTTTGGATCAGGGATACTCAACCTGTATTTGCTTTTAAAGCAGGATTTAGCCTAGAGGCTGTAGCACTTGCCGGAGATTTTATAGGCAGTGGGTTGTGTACAGTCTGTCCGTGGCCCCAAGTCATCCTAACAACCGCATTCCGTCAGTAGGCACCTCAGAGCCACCACATGGAGCACAGCCCTGGCCCCGGGAGTGTTTCCTTGTCATTCATTTGCATTCTTTTTTGTGTGCCTGTCATAATTAGAAGTCACTGATTCAGTGTCGTCAACCTGGAGATCTGAGAGAATCAATTTAAGAGACTAGCAGACAAGACTGCAGTGTGCGTCAGGAGTTTACACCTCCTGAGGCCCTTTTTCTGCTTGTTTGTTGTTTTATTTTGAATATAATAATACACATAATAACGAGCTACGGCCTATCAGGTTCAAAAGTGTACACAGCTCGCCTTGGGGGGTGACACTTCCCAGCCTTGCACGGCACCACTGCCCAGACTTGCAGAGGCCACTCAGCCATGTCAGCTGTGGAGTCTAGGAGACTTTTTGGAACAAACAGTAATTTGTTTCAAACTTGATTTTTGCAGAGACTAGACTAAATGACACTTTCCCATTGCAGCGTTTCTACTCTTGACAACTCCAGAGTAGCGTTCAGTGGTCAGCATTGTATTCAGGTTTTTGAAAACCTTCTCTCTCTTGTATACTTGCTACCAGTCTGGCATAAGCTTTACTGTTGGCATGCTGTCAAATGGAAGGAGTCTCATATGTGTATGTATGTAGCATATGAAATGTTTATCCACACACATAAGCAAACAAACATGTATACACAGCCAAACACCTTATTATTTTGGATGTAATTCATTTAGATACAGAGTATTTGTAACCTAGGATATTTATTAATGGAAGAAAAATCTTAAAAGGAGAAGAAGTACAGTTTCTCCCAGGAATGTATTTCTACATTGAAATAGCACCAGGTGAGACCCGCTTTTTAAAATTATCATCTGTGAATGTAATTTTAATAGCTTCCAATAAGTTATTAGGAAAAATTAAAAGCAGAAAGGATGAAGCATCATTATATAAACACAGTAAATATTGTGCTTCCATCTAAGAGAACTTTTAAAAATCGTTTTTGCTGAAAGCTTCTGTTAGCTGAACAGGCAGTACTTCTTATGTGAAGTTGATCTGATTCTCTATTGGTATTCTGTTTTATTACTAAGTCGACAGGAGTCTAGTAGGTCCACTGCCATGCAACACAAATCTTTTATAACCTGATTATATTTCCCCACTGGAGGCATTTGGTGATAGAGGGCATAATCTTTCATGGAATTTGTGTGAAATTAAATTGTACAGGCATCAGCAAACATCATGTCGTTTGGAAGGAGGGAGCCAGCTGAGTTTGCTGTCCCGCAGCAGCGTGAGCAGGCGCAGATGGGCTGGGTCCTCACTGAAAGGCAGCACCAGCTGAGCAGAAAGTTAAACCCTTCATTCGGCACCACTGTAATTTGATGGGCAGGAGATTCACAGTTCATTGGATCTGTGCACTCCGTCCAAACGTGAGAGTCTTGGTTTCTAAGGAGGATTGTCATGAGTTACTCCGAAGTTAACTGAAGAAATGTTTGATGTCCTGTTCGGGTCAGGGGGAGTGTCCTCTGACACCCTCCACCACATAGGAGGTGAATAATAAAAAGTTATCACTTCAGTGGTGCCGTGAAACCTCTTAAACACGGCGGAGGCTGAGGAGAGCCAGGCACAGACATAAGCCCTAAATGAGGACTTGCTTTGAGAGAGCAGGATTCCAAGATATGACACGGGGTCCTTTTTCCTCTGAATGCAACTTAGGATTGTGTTTTAAGAGAGCAGAGTTCTAAGATGTGACTTGGAGTCGTTTTTCCTCTGAATGCAACTTAGGATTGTGTTTGGTTGTTATGATCCACAAAACTGGACTGTCTAAACTGAGACTATTGAAAGCAGGATTAATTTATGGTATTAAGGGAAGATTCTTAAAAATTTTTTCCTGCTTTTAGCTTTATACAATTTTATGTACAACAGTATTTAAAGAAAGCTGAAAGCAGTTGTAAGTATACCATTTCATTTTGTTCTTTAACTGACTCTGCTTTTAGAAGTCATGAATAAATAGGGGTTAATGACGTAGCAAATCAGTGCCGTTGTTGAAATGAATACAGTAAAAACAAATTATCAGATTTTTAAGTAGTATAGTGAATATTTTGGTGTATTTGACAACCTGGGTGTATCGAAGCGCTTCATAGTACTAGGCTTAAAAAAAAAACGCATTAATCAGTGCTTTCTAGGAGATAATTAGAATCCAATGAGGCTGCTTATTTCTAGATACTTCGCTTATAAGAATCATATATGTTAATAATTCCATGTTAACAAGATCTCTTTGCTCTATCTTGAATTATGTGGCGTTTCCTATTCTAAAGATGCAGTCTCAAGCTGGTGGAAACAATGCTGGTTCAACTCCACCAAGAAAAGCCCAATCTTCTGCTCCCAAAGTCAGGAAAAGTGTCAGCAGCCGAATCCACGAAGCCGTGAAAGCCATCGTGCTGTGTCACAACGTGACCCCTGTGTATGAGTCTCGGGCCGGCGTTGCTGGGGAGACTGAGTTCGCAGAGGCTGACCAAGATTTCAGTGATGAGAACCGCACCTACCAGGCTTCCAGTCCCGATGAGGTCAGTCAGAGCACAAAACCGTGGGAGCTTGTGCGTTCCATTTGGACTCAAAAGTCATGGGGATTCATTCTTTCTGGGGTGGGGGATGGAGAGGAGCAGTGTACTGTAGCTTTAAGGTATGTTTTAGCTGTCTTTTGGAAACTGCCCCACTCATTCCCACACGTAGCCTCTGACGTAGCCTGGGCCTTGCAGATGCAGATGTGCGGCCGGCACGTCTCGGCACATCCCAGAACACCCAGGGCTGGTCACAGGGGACAGCATAAGAAATGCCAGCGAGGTTTACTGATTCCATAAACTAATTTGTGTCAAAGCCGCATGTTATAAAACTGTTGAAGTTTGGGACTGGGATGGCTACATCATCCAGTTTTTTGGATTCCGTGTCCAAATTGAATCATCAGGTTTCCATATTTACACATATTTTGCCAGATTTTCGATACAGGGCATTTATTTCTTTTTTTTTTTTTTTTTTTTTTTTTTTGAGACGGAGTCTCGCTCTGCCACCCAGGCTGGAGTGCAGTGGCCAGATCTCAGCTCACTGCAAGCTCCGCCTCCCGGGTTTACGCCATTCTCCTGCCTCAGCCTCCCGAGTAGCTGTGACCACAGGCGCCCGCCTCGTCGCCCGGCTAGTTTTTTTTGTATTTTTAAGTAGAGACAGGGTTTCACCGTATTAGCCAGGATGGTCTCGATCTTCTGACCTCGTGATCCGCCCGTCTCGGCCTCCCAAAGTGCTGGGATTACAGACTTGAGCCACCGCGCCCGGCCAGGGCATTTATTTCAAAAGAAAATCAGAATGTAAATTTCCAAAACCTACAGAAATGGTAAGATCTTAAACATGGTAAATTAGTTATTTCTAACTTTACATTATTCTTTGATTTTTAGATCAGTAAAATCATCATCAAATTTGTTTAATTAATGTCTTAGTATATTTTATATACAGTTTTATATACACTTTGTCCCTTCAGGGTTCTTGAGATAGCTCCGTAAAGTAATCAAGCCAACCACGGCAGCACTGTAAACAAACTAGTATCTTCCGATACTTTGTAAACTGTGTCATATACGTAAATAATTGGCGGTGGGGGTACCTTCAGTGAAAATAAAAAGACAAAAATCAGATCTAATGTTTTTAAGAGAGGAGTCGGGTGGTTCTGGTTGACGAGTTTATTACAAAAGAGCGCCATCGTCCCCCCATAATGGAATAGAATCTCAGCCAAGAGACAAGAAGCAACTTCACACCCACCAGGATAACAGGAATCAAAAAGACAGACCATAGCAAGTGCTGAGAGGACGCAGAGGATTTGGAACCTTCGTGCATTGTGGGTGGGATTGGAACAGGGTGCAGCCACTCTAGAGAACAGTCTGGGTGTTCCTGAAACAATTAAACATGGAATTACCATATGCCCCACAATTCCACTCCTTGGTGTACACCCGAAAGACATGAGAACAAAGACCCATATGTTAATGTTCACAGCAGTGTTAGAGCCGGGAAGTGGAGGCAGCCCAAATGTCTATCAGCTATCAATCAATCAATAAAATGGGCTCTGTTCGCACACATAGAACATCATCCAATCACAAATGGCAGGAAGGAGCTGCGTCTGTGACGGCATCAAAGCACCTTTGAAACCTTTTGCTCAGTGAAAGAAGGCAGGTGCAGAAGGCAACCAGCAGACCTATGTGATTTCATTGCCATGACACGTCCAGAGCAGACAGACCCATGGAGACAGCAGAGCAGCAGGTACCAGGGTCTGAGGAGTGATCCCCAGCAGGTAGAAGGTCGGGGTGGAGGAATGATCTCCGGCAGGTGGAAGATCGGGGAGGAGTGATCCCCGGCAGGTAGAAGGTCAGGGACGGAGGAGTGATCTCTAGCAGGTACAAGGTCAGGGGTTGTGGAGTGATCCCCAGCAGGTAAAAGGTCAAGGGCTGACGAGTGACCTTCAGCAGGGAGAAGGTTTCTCTTAGGGGGATGAAAATGTTTTAAAATAGATTATCATGTTGGTTACACAACTCTGTGAATATGCTAAGATCAATTAAATTGTTCATTTTAAATGGGTGAATAGCGTCTCCATAAAGCTAAACAAAAGAAGATGCAGAGTGAGTGTAGGTTCCATGACTATTGAATGAGTAGAAAATTAAGATTCTAAACAAAGACAAAACAAATTCATAGGTTAAAAAACTAAAATTTGTATCTTAGAAAGTGTTAGGATACTCGTTCAATTTCTGAGTGTATGGATATGAAAGGTGCTCAATTCTAATTCCACAGACAGTGGAAAGATGAGCCTAAAACCCCTCTGTTGCTGATCAGCAGCTGGGCCAGACAGACAGGGAGGCATGTGGAGAAGAGACAGGAAGAAGAGTAGAGAGGCATGAGAGAGCCTCTTTCTCTGGTGATAACACATCTTGCAGCAGAGACTCAAGTCCTTGCCGTGGAAAAGTGAGAATCGGGACAGACTGTGGCCATCATGAGGAAGTGGAGCTGGCGTATGTGCACCTGATCACACATAGTACGGCGTTTCCAGCGCTGGGAAGAGCATCGTCATTTTGCTGATTAAAATTAAGTAAGAAGTCAGAATATACAACTATGAGTTTAGAATGTTTGGAAAATTGCCTTATGAGTAATAACTAGAACCGATTTGTAGCCCAAAGAAGACAGAACAGAATAAATGTGTGTTGATAATTGAGGGGGAGCTATGCTGTATGCAGAGTTGATCAAGGGTGGCAAGCGACTTTTACTTTAAAATTGCCTCGAAGCAGGAGTCTCTTGTCTGGGCTTCTAGAAGCAGAAGAATTCTACCACTTTATGGCTCAGGAAACAACCAGTAATGTCATTCCTCTTTTTTCCATGAGAGTTCGCTGTGACCGTGTCCTGACGAGGCACAGGCTTCCAGGATCGTGGGACTAGATCTTGTGTCCTGAAGGCACTTCTCATGTCTGTGTGCAGATGTGGGAACCACTTTCCTAGGAAGGAAAGATATACACATAAGCAAGTGGTTTTTAAACTTGTCTGTGTATCAGGTAGACTTCTAGGGGTTTTCTTCTTTTTTAAAATACTTAACTTTTTATGTATGCACACTAGCACCCCTATTACAGAAATGCTGGACTGGGGCCAGGTGCGGTGGCTCATGCCTGTCATCCCAGCACTTTGGGAGGCCGAGGCAGGTGGATCACCTAAGGTCAGAAGTTTGAGGCCAGCCTGGCCAACATGGCGAAACCCCGTCTCTACCAAAAATACAAAAAATTAGCCGGGTGTGGTGGCAGGCTCCTGTAATCCCAGCTACTTGGAAGGCTGGGACAGGAGAATTGCTTGAACCCAGAAGGCTGAGGTTGCAGTGAGCAAGATGATGCCACTACACTCAAGCCCGGGTGACAGAACAAGACTCAGTCTCAAAAAATATATATATATAAATAAAATAAAAAACAAAAAAGAAATGCTGGGCTGGGGCTGGACATTTCTCCATTTTGAAAATCTAAAAGGTTACACCCCACAATTGAGAACCATTGTATTTTATAAATCTTTCCCTTTGACTTACTTTTAGGACTTGAGGTGAATGATCCATATTCTCAACTTCCCACATTTAAAAAAACCACTTTCATCATTTTGGCTACTTTTTCACCATCCTTTAGGTTCTTACATGGCTAATGACATGTCATAATTACTAAATTGGTATAGTTTGGTTAGAGTAAGTTAGTATCTTGAGTAAACAACAAAAAGAAAAATGCCTACGTAACTAAAGTTTGATAAACTAGGGTGAATGTGAGGATGTGAGGCCCTCCTCCACCAATGTTTTAAATTTTCTGTACACTTTTTGTGGTGGTGACTCTTAGTGGGCTCAGCTGAAGCTGTCCAGGGGACAGATATAAACATCCCCTGATACAGTGACCTCAGGAAGAAGAAAGCCTAAATGCGCCAGCAGATTTATGGTATTTGACAAAGTATAAGCCATGGCTAGACTTTTCGGAAAACAAGCTTACTTATTTAAAGCTTTAGTTACGTAGGCATTTTTCTTTTTGTTGTTTAGTCAAGATACTAACTTACTCTAAACAGACTATACCAATTTAGTAATTATGACACATCATTAGCCATGTAAGAACCTAAAGGATGGTGAAAAAGGAGCCGAAACGATGAAAGTGGTTTTTATAAACATGGGAAGTTGAGAACATGGATCACTTATCTCCCCTCAGACTCTGCGGATCACAGGTTGGCTTTCCATCTCTCTCCACACTCCTGCCGCCTTCCTGTCTCTAGATAAATGTCAGTGATGCCACTGTGATGGCACGGCCCTGCATCACAGCCAGTACACGTTCCTCTGTCACCGTGCGGTCACTGTCACCAGAGCTTCTGTGTTTCATCGAGCCTTTCGTGAGAATCTCTGTCCCCAGTGTGACCGGGCACACTTACATGCAGCCATGCAGCCTTCCCTCGTGTCAGGCTTTTGCTGTCAAACACGTAATGCCTTCTGTTCCCAAGACCTCTCTGAGTAATTCCGTGTGCCTGCCGCCTTCCCTCCAGTGATCCCCATGCACAGTGTTCAGATTGGTCTGCTCACGCACCTTGCAAGGTGCTGTTCTTGGCTTCCCTGCTTGGATTCGACCACTGCCCCATCCAGATACTCTTCCGGACACATCAGTAATTCATGATGGTGGGTACATGTGGATTGAGTGGTGCCTTCTGTGGACTGGCATAAAGGGATCATTTAGTTTTTCCTGAATGCAGTTATATTACTACTTGAAATTTCTGTAGTCACTCTATTACTTTTATAATTGTTCAAAGCATTTTGTTCAATAAAGCTGTGCCAAGCTTGTGTGCAGGTGCGTCCCAGCACTCGCCCGTTTGCTCCTTCTGTGCTCGTCCCTAGCTTGACATCCCTTGGCTGCCCTCACCCCCGGCCAGGGGTCCCCAGCTGCCCATTGGCTCGCAGGATTCCCATGTGTCTTCTGGGTGGGTATCTCTCTCAGTGTGTATTGCAGGTTTTGCGCAGCAGCCTTTATCTTCCTTACGCCACATCCGCCTTCTTTTCAGGGGCTCACGAGCGTCGCCTGCTGAGCGAACCTTGACTGTGTGGAAAGATGGTGCGGGGAGCTACTGGTCAAGGCGGAGGAGGGGAATAAAACACATCTATAGGAATATTGGTCCTTAAAGCCATATTATTGGAAGTTTAAGTAGGAGCTGGTTTCCTATCGTTTAGCAAGGCCGTGTCCCAATGTTTAGATGATATTTGCCTTTTTGGTACAAATGTGAAATTATGATGAAGAACTTAAGTTCCTTCCGGTGAATCACATTGTCACTTCTCTCTTTTCAGAAAATAATTGGCAAAGTCCGTGAAAATTGGGATTAGTTGAAGTATTAGATTTCTGAAAAGCTCCAGAATACAATGTCATCATCATACAGAGTTTTTCAGCTTTGAGGAAATGTGGAAACCTGAGCTCCACCCCTCCTCCTCCCTGCCAGCATGCCACTGCCTGCCCCGTTCTGTCAGTGGGCACGGTCGTTAAACTTCCTTTAGTCGTCAGCCCTGTTGTAGTCCATAGATTGTGTTGACTGATAGATACGTAAAATCTCTGTAGCTAAACTCAGAACCACTTTCGCAATTAGGATGTGTGTATGTGTCAGATCTATTTATTTAGTAATAGAAAATCTGAGCGAAGAGGCATAAGCAAATCTGGGCATCTCGACTGACACGATGATGAGTTGAGACTTGTAAGGTTTATCAGTTGCTGTCTTTTTAGCATTCTAGTGTGGGCTGTGAGACAAACACAGGTCACAAGCAACTGCTCTGTAGGAGGAAGCAAGCCCCTGTTATTCCTACCAAGAAAGCGTTGAATGCATTGTTTTTTCTGTTATGGCATTCTGGAAATTCTCAAATATGTCATGTGATTATGCATTGAAAAAGAAGTGTTTTTCTATCATAAGTCTGAGAAACCTAAACTAGAGATTTTTCCCAAAGAAAATTGTATTTGAAGTTTTAAAAATACTGTATTATATGTTTACCATATTACCTTATTCCACATTTTTTTATTCAAAGTATCTGGGATTTTTTATTTTTAAGTTTTAATATAAGTCATAATACTTTTTGAATCTTAAATTGGGAATTCACAATAGAGATTTCATTGACTCCAAGATTATTAAGAATTTAGAGAAATTGTAATATAGACATTGCTAACCTTACAGTTAAGTTTTTTTACTTGTCTAAAATGTCTCTACTTGGGAAATTGGACAATGATTAAAAATAGCAGAACATTAAATAACCTTTTAAAAATCCCTAAAACGTATTTTAAATCTGAAAATGAAAACAATAGACTTCATCATAATTTTTAAAGAGCTCTGTTGATACAATGTCCGCAAGTCCCCAAAGCCTCAGGAAAATCATCTGAATGGTTCATTATTTAGCGTATTGAGCTTTGCTGCAGTTAGGTTGACGGATGGTAGCAGTGTTTCCCGATCACCAAAGTACCGTTTTAAAAGCATTTTTTATTGAATAAAGGGCTTAGAGTATTGCACCCTGGAGCTTTATTTAGGGAAATGGTTCAATTGATGTTTTCTATTTAACCTCAGCTCTGACCTATCACAACATCTATGGTTAATAAGCAACATTATCATTTGAGAGGCTTAACTAGTTTCACCCACTGTGCACCCGCACCAGCCTCTTAAACCCTGTTTGTGGTGCTGTTATCTCGGTCGTTAGGAAGGATGGAGTTTAGTAAGTAGAGTGCCCTAGTTTTAGTCGCTGATACACAGTTGCTGTTCTTCACGGAAATAAGCAGTCTTTGATTTTCATTTTTCCTAAAGCAGAAACAGTCTTTCACCTACACATGGCCTAGATGAATCTGTGTGATACAAATGATTGAATTCTGAGAAATTAATTTTAAATCCTTAAAGGTCCTGTGAGGCATAAGCAATTAAACACTTGAAATGTGATGTGTCTTGTGTGGTATGTTTGGTGATACGATACTTGAAGGTGTAGACATGATGGTGATGTCAAAGTGTAAATAACTGATTTTGTATTCATAATGTGGAACCTACTTATGCTCTGGTCATTGTTTCTTATGATAAGTGATCAATATTTCATTTTCTCTAAGAGTAGGAAGTCCTGCTTGCCTATCACTTGGTCTCCGCAGACTCAGCATAGCAGGCTCCAGCTGAGCAAACGTTAAATGCCCTCTGGAAATTCCCTCACAGAATTAAAATTCAGCTCTGTTTAACTGTTCGGGCATATGTCCAGTGCAGTCACAGAACACTAGCACCGAACTGGTGGCATGAGCCCTCGGAGAAGGACAGAAGCTCGGTGGGCAGAGCCTCCAAGTGCAGAGGGTGTCAGCTCAAGTGATGAAGGCGTGGGGTGGAAGGAACCTTGAAGACCGCTGGCTTCTTTTGGTCCGAACAGAGTGACTATGATTCTCAGTGACTGCTTCTTCCTCTAGACTGGCTGTTTAGTAGTCTCATTCTTTTCCCCTCTGTGGCTGCGTTTTCTCGTGTTGGTAAGTTCCATATTTAAATATTATTTCAGAATGTAGCTGTCATCGCCTGGCTCCAGTATTTGTGTGCAAGAATCAGCTAGAATTAATGACAGAGCACAAGTGGGTTATTAATAGTATTGCTTTTGGGTTTACAGAAGTAGGCACTAATGCATGAGGCGTGCTGTATTTTTTAATTCATTTTATCGTGTGTGCCTATTGAAGCAAGACTAATTGTGGTGTTTTGTCAATATATTTGTGAGGAGCAAATCATTGTCAGTGACATAGAGCCTTCACTCTGTGACCTTCAGGACCAATAGAGAATAAATACTACATAACCTGTCTGTGAATATGGATTAGCAGCTTTTTCAGTTAATCAAATTGCATCTTATGTTAATAATTCCATTAAAATATAAAGATGATTATAATCACAATCAAAAATGATGAAATCTCAGTGATTAAATTGTGATGTATAAAGTGCATGGTAAGAAAATGTATATTTACAGTGTAGCGGGCAGCTGCCTGTGTGAATGGCTAATATGATAAAGGAATTTCTCCCTAACTTTTAAGAATAGTAGCTCAGAAATTTCTGAATAATGGAATTACAGAGAATTATTAATGATAAAAATTGCCCCGTAGTTTGTATTCTCTCATATGATATTACTCCTGGCTATGCTACTCTTGGGTCTGTTTCCCAGAGTGGTTATTTAGCGCGGAGAAGTGCAAGTATGTAAACAAATTGCCTGTGGTAGAGATTACTTCAGTGTGTTGCTAAGCAGCCTGTGCATGAGATTCGGCTCAGGTTCCTGCTTACATATATTTTTTTCCATTCACATCTTAATTATTTTTTGCCTTTGTATTGTCAAGAATCACATTATTAGAAATTTCTAACAGCTCAGTATCAGAGAAATAGTCATTTGAAATGTACTAAACCTTTAAATTCTGGTCTTTCTGCATTTCAGAGATTACTTCCTATCATAATGCCAGGCAGCAGTTAATTCCATATTAATATAGAAGCACACAAGGGGTACTTGATAAACTACTCTGCCAGTTTTTTATTGAATGCGGACACAATCGCTTTGAAAGAGAAGATCAAGTGATGGCATCGGAAACATGATTATTAGAGAGCTCCCGACTGAGTAAAGAAAAATCGAATTGACGAATGGCCGGTCGTGCAGGTGGAGATTGTGTTCTGTGGTTGCCTGCACCATCCCTAATAGCATCCAAGGAAAACAGGGGAAAATGTCCACGGCAACCTTCCACCCGCCACCTGAATGTGAGGACTGCAGCCACGTGTCAGTTGCTGCTGTGGAGACAGATTCTGAGGCACACACCTGAGAATTTCCATCCACCCCTCAGCAACCTCTTCCCATGTCTGTCCTGTTGGCAGCTAACGCATTTAGTATACAGTCTGACCAAAGACTGCAAATAATGACCTCAAAGAAGCTGTGGCAAAGAGGGCAGAGATAAAAGTGGTCTCCGTGGGAAACAGGGAGTAGCTCTTGCAGGGATCCACCTCCCAAATGTGGTCAGCAGTAGCAGTGACCTCAGGACGGCAGCCCCACCGCAGCGCAGCCAACATGTCAGAGAGCGCCTGGCACCCTCACCAGATGCCCTGTGCATCAAGAGAAAGAAATGAATGTGTGTTAACTTGGCATCAAACTAAATCAGTAAGAAGAACAGAACCAAAGGAAAGTGGAAGGAAGAAAAAGTAAAGGAAAACATAAAAATAATGATTAAGCAGTCATTCAAAAGCTGACTCTTTAAAAGGTTAAATGAAATGGGAAGATTATTGGCAAAACACAGTAAATACAAAACAGTGAATGTAAACTAAGTTCACACATATGAAATTATCCATATGTAAGAGTGTATAATAGATAGGCTTAAAAGTTTGTAAGAGAATATGAAACGCAGATCAAATGCTTATGTTTTCAAAGACAGTAAAATAACTGGTTTCTGGAGAAACAAATTTCAAAATTGACTCCATAAAATCTGAGTAGATGAGAAGAGAAATTTAGAAAAGTCACCCAAAATGGCTTTTGACCAGTTTTATAGGTCAGTTATTTTGAGGCACAGATAAATCACATACTGTAAGAACTTTTCTTGAGCAAGAAAAAGTTAGACAGTTAGTCTAAGGACACAAAAAAGCAGAAGTTCTAAAAGAAAAAAAATGATAAATTGAATTTCAGAGAACAATTTATTTTTTTTCGAAAGACATTTGTTAAGAAAATAAGACAAATTAGAATTTCAACATAAATTTAAAAAAAAGAAAAAAGTGAAGACAAGCCACAGACTTGTAGGAAATGTTTGCAGAATACTTACCTGATAAGTGACTAGTATGCTGAATATATAAAGAATTCTCACAACTCAGTAATGAGAAAACATCACCTGAATTTAAACATTGGCAAAAGATTTGAACAACTACATCACCAAAAAGAGATACGAATATTGACTGTAAAATACCATAAAAGTAGTGATTTGTGGGATCTAATATAGAAAAACTATTAAGATACATGGTAATAGCCAAAAGTCAAGAGGTGATTAATGTCAATGGAATTAAATTACTCTGAGGTCCTTAGAGTACAGGTAAAGGTGCCGATTTACTTAGACTTTGGTAAGTCCAGGATTATGCTGGCAGCAGTGGGGTGAGTGCCAAAGAATGGTAAAAGAGCATGCACCTCTCCAGGGTGGTGGAAACGTGGTCATCGTGTGGTGGAACACACACAGGGCTCCTTGGAGAAATGGCTGATTCTAGAACCAAGGCAGGAAATACGCAGGCTGAGCCTGGAGCATCTGGTACTGCCAGAAAGTAAGGAATTACTCAAAGCCAACAAACAAACAGAAAAAGCTGCCTGCATGGCAGGGGGTGTGTGAGAGGGACACAGAAGCCAACTGGAAAAGCTCCCTGTGGTGAGTGCTGGAACAGTATGAGCCGCAAAGTCGGTCGCACTGGATTATAGCCCACAGGATGAAACAAATATGCAGGAGTCCAAACTGATATGAATAAATAAATGAATGGGAGAGAAAGATCTCCCATGCGCAAGAATTCCTGTGCAAAAGGATCATGTGTGTAGCTACTGAACCCACAGGTTGGGGAGCATAATTCCTCCTCTAGATGTGGGCTACACACAAGGACTTCCTCCCAAAGAGCATGATGTGAAAGGGGGAAAGGAGGAACTGGACGACCTTAGTCAGGTGAGTAAGGTCAGCATCAGCAGTGAAAAGCCGCGTTGCTAGATGCAGCCCCCACAGGATGTGTTCGGCAGCACCTCACCTTCACGATCGCCCTCCCCAGCCCCACAGCCCCAGTCTACTCGTGAGAAAATCACCAGACAAATCAAATTGAGCGATGTTTTACAAAATACCCGACCAGTACGTCTCAAAACTGTCGAGGCCATCAAAAACGGCAGGGCCAAGCAACTGTAACAGCCGAGAGAAGACGTGAAAACTAAATGTGACGTCCCGGATGGGACCTAGGACAAGACAAGGACTTCAGGTAGGAACGAAGGCCGTCCAAATCAAGTACGGATTTAAGCTTTTAAAAATGGAACCTGCTGCTTGCTCAGATTGTATTGACAACTTGAAGAAACACTGTATATATGCACCTTTCAGAAAATTACCAAATAAAAGTTCAGATATGTTTAAGTGCTTTGTGCTTTTTTGTGATTATTTTACAATAGTGGTTTAACCAGTTTCTTCTTTGTGATGTTTGGCCTTTAGTATTTATCTTGTAATTGTATGGAAGACACAGGGTCACTGCAGACGGTAGCACAGCTTCAGATCTCACTGTAGATCACCCAGTCATATTTCCTCTGCAGAACGAGGTGACAGCTCCAGGTGGTATGGTCTTCCTTTAACTTGTGTCCTTGTGAAATTGGAAAAATGTTAAAAATGTTAGGGAAGAAAAGTGCTTTTCTAGGCACAGGGTCATCATGACCAGCTGTGTGGTAATCTGGTGAGTGCCAGCATCGCAACCTCCCATTTCACTCACACCTGGTTGTGCCTTCACTGGAGGGTCTTGGATGTTCTGGGACCCGCAGTGGAAGGAAGCAAGGAAGGGCTTCTCTGCTTCACTTTCAGGAAAGTTGGAGACCCATGTCAGACACTAAAAATAAAGGTTGAGGAACAAACATTTTAGCACTGTTAAATATTGTCTCTTGTTAAAGACATGTAAGCTGACTTCCACAAGTGCTTCAATAGGAAAATAAATGTCCTTGTATATGTAGAGTGTTTGAAATGTGAGTGAATAAGGAGGGAAGAGTTAACAGTTTGGGAGGGGGCCCCCGCCTCTCCTGGCTAATGGGAGTGAATCGAGAGGGGACACTGAACGGTTCCATGGGGGTCTCTGCTTCACTGGCTTGTGCCGTCCTCCTCATTGTTTCCTTCCCTACCTCGCTCCGCTTAACAAGACAAGTCCTGCAGCTGGAATCACTGTCCTCAGTGTCCCACATTGATAGCACAAAAAGATTTAAGGAAACCAGCCTGAAGAATATCTGCACCACGTTTCCATTTCATTTACTGCCAGAATTCAGTGTCGTGTTCCTCGGGATTCAATTGATTGTAGAGGTGATTCTCCATGTAAATAAGTCTAAAATAAAGTCCTGAAGCAAATATTGCCATGATTTCTGCATCTACAGAGCTTGGCTCACAGGAATATTCTTTGATTTAATTAATTTATTAACCTATTTGCTGCTTTCAGGTGATTTGCATTTTATATGTGAATAAATGGTTGAGAGGCACACTAGTAACTTCAGGGAGAGAGCGACTCTCTTTCAACTCAGAGCCCAGCTTGCCCTGCAGCAGCCGTGAGCTCACCAGGCTGTCCAGGGCCTGGAGAGTCCTGACACAGATTGCTGAGAATGTGTCCCATTTGTGGTTTTGCCCGTGTCTTCAGAATTCCACTCAGCTTTCCACTTTTAAATCATTTTAAACGGGAGATTTTTAGCTTTCATGTATTCAAGAAATGAGTCTAAATTGGTGAGCACAGTGCACCTGGACCTGTGTGGGGTACTGAGGTTCTGGGAGGGAA
Source organism: Trachypithecus francoisi (assembly GCF_009764315.1). NCBI lineage: Eukaryota > Metazoa > Chordata > Mammalia > Primates > Cercopithecidae > Trachypithecus > Trachypithecus francoisi. Next base: position 48,879,801 of record NW_022681464.1, on the reverse strand, counting down.
GGAGCCTGAACCTGGGAGTGCTGGTCCCTGGAACGCAGCGGAGGTGCAGTGCGAGTATGTCCTCTGCCGAGGAAGGGGAGGGGCACACGGTGCTCTGATCAGGTGGTCAGCAGGGCCTTCTGGAGACCTGGAGTTGAGCCGAAACTAAGACCGCAGGGTGGAGAGTGATGGGGAGGGCCTGGCTGCAGGCAACCGGCACTCCACACACACCAGGAGCCTGAGAGCCTCAGGGCCGGGCCAGGGGGACAGTCAGAGAATGGGTCTCTAACAAATGTGTTTGACACTGAGCTAGCTGCCATCAGTCTCCATAACTGTGTCTGTTGTTGGAAGCTAATCCCCAGTCGCTCGGACAGCTTGATTCTAAAGTTGGGAGTTGTAATGACAGGTTGTCTTTACTGGATCTGCGATCTGCATGTGGGCCATCTGGTTGGCTGGCCATGTAGAACTCCCACACGCCTGCTCTCATTGCTTGGAAAACCCTGTCCCACTTCCTGGGGATGCTGTGGGTTTTACATTGGGAGGGAGCTTACATACTAGGAAGCCTCAGGATGCTGTGGGTGTTACATTGGGAGGGAGCTTACGTACTTTAGGAAAGTGTATATTTTAATCTCTCAAACGTCTTTAGGAAGATAATAGACTCAAACTTATCAATCCTTTGCAATTTTATTTTACTTTCTACATCTACTGTCCCTAGATGTAAGTTATTTCTAAGAGCGTTCTAAAAAGAACACCATGATTATATTTCAGATGTACAAAGAGAATTCGCTAGGCTGCCTTCACCTAGTCAAATCCCCACACTTACCTTCTGCAGAGATGCAGAGCAGGAAATAAGATATGAAAGCGCAAAACCAAAACTGGAGAATCTGCCGTGTCCGTGGGAAGCAGCGGTTCCTTTGATGTATCTCCTCAGTAAGGAGGACCAGGTCTGCGTGAAGTACGGAGTACTTAGGTGTGAATTCAGGAGCAAAGATTCTAAAAGTACTGCATATCCTCACTGAAATTATTTTTCTTGTAGTTATTTCGTCCAGCAAATACATACATATATGTGTGTGTGTGTGTGTGTGTGTGTATATATTTTTTTTTTTGAGATGGACTCTCGCTCTGTTGCCCAGGCTGGAGTGCAGTAGTGCGATCTCAGCTCACTGCAACCTCTGCCTCCTGGGTTCAAGCTATTCTCCTGCCTCAGCCCCCAGAGTAGCTGGGATTACAGGCATGTGCCATCACGCTGGGCTGTGTTTAATTTTATATTATCAAAATTCGGTCCAGCAATAGGCAAGTTACATTAGAACAGTAATTCAAGCATCTATATCTTATGAAAAATTTGGATATTCTTTTTTTTTCTGGTTAGCATTATATAGAGTTAATCCTCAAGGTGATTACAAATTAAAAACAATTAGATAGAATACTGGGCTAGGTATAAGAAGTTAAACTGATTTTTGTTATAAGCTGCTGTTTGCTCAAATGGATTGTGAAACCGAGCATAAACTAAATAATAAACAGATGTGAGTCACCAAATATAGAAAGCTCAGTCCTGACTGCAGTGGGGCACCAATGAGATGACAGGGTGTTCACGGAAAGATGCAATTTACAGGTCAAAATGTAATCGTAACCTTTCACTGTGTGAATTGGAAATTAGCCTTGGGAGCGTTGGCATCATTTACAGCTTGTGGAGAAGAAGTTTTATTGGAAGAAGCAATGGTAGAGCTACACCCTCACTTCCCACTGGAGATGGCAATGCCCAGGTGCCGCCTCCCTCCCTTACAATGGGTCCCTGCTGAGCCCCGTGTGCCTTTTTTGGTAATGTGGAGCGTATCACTGATGCCGTCAATTACGGGACTGCATCATCCCCAGCACAATTTTAGACCCTCTGTGTACTTAGTAACATGTGGGAAAGTCAGAGAGGGAGTTCTAATTCAAGCCCTGTGGGTGACACGCTATTGAACATTTAACACAGGCATGGGGCTCTGGAGTTGTAGCGTCCGTAGAATGGCAGCGCCGCCCGACCTCTAACCCAACGTCAGAATTGCGACAGCGAGGGTTGACATCTGCCACCGTTGCTGCACAGCACACCACCCCAAATGTGGGGCACAGAAGCATTCTGACATTCTCCCGGGTACATCCTCGGGCACAGTCAGGCAGCTCCCATCAGTAGGAGAGGGTTCCTACCCTGATTCCACCCCAGGCAGGGGCGACGGGGCCAAGTGGATTCAGACCTGGCCGCACCAGCACTTCCTCAGTGAGTATGCCCTTTCCTGATTTCCAACAACGCATGACAACTACGAGCAAAGAATTTCCAGACAGCATTTCCCACAGTATTTGGCACACATTAGGCATTGAATTTGCTCCTATTTGTATACTTTATCTTCTTACTAAGACACTTAAGCAAAACAGACCAAAGTCAAAATTTGCTAATTCCATTTGTTTTCAGCAAAAGGAAGATGTATCAATCATGTTTGAGAGTGGGAAGCTTCAGGTTTATAAAGGTGAAATGCTAGGTGCCTCCCAGAGCAGAACGTTCTCAACGTTCAGGCCAGGGTCGGACAGGCCTGAAATATGGTGGAGACTCGGGGATTCTGATTTCGTCTTGCTTTATGTTTTATGTCTTCTGTTAAGTTTTTAAATTTTAAATTATTATGGGTCCGTAGTAGTACATACTTACGGGGTACATGTGATAGTTGGTACCAGCATACAATATGCAATGATCAAATCAGGGTAATTGGGATGCCCATCGCCTCCAGCATTTGTCATTGCTTTGTGTTGGTCCGACTTCCGTTCCTTTCTTAGTTATTGTGAAATATGCACTAAATTCTTGTCAGTTAAGGTCACCCTGTCATGCTACCGAGTGCTGGATCTTCTTCCTTCTATCTGACTGTACTTTTGTTCCCATTCCCCAGTCCCCTTTGTTACCCCTATCCCTGATATCCCCGATCGCCTTCCTGGACTCTGGTAACCATCATGCTACTCTCTATCTTTGGGAGTTCAACCTTTTTTTCTTAGCTTCCACATAAGAGTGAGAAGACCCAACGTTTGTCTCTCTGTGCCCGGCTGATTTCACTTAGCGTAACGTGCCCCTGTTCCATTCACACTGTTGTAGATGAAAGGGTCTCATTCTTTAGTGATGGCTGAATAATATTCCACTGTGTATACACCACGTGTTCTTCATCCGTGCATCCAGTGAGGAGGGACACTGCGGCTGATTCCATAACGTGGCTACCGTGAACAGCGCCACAGTACACTTGAGGGTGCCGAGACCTCTTCAGTGTCCTGATTTCCTTTATTTGGGGGATATTCCCAGCAGTGGGATTGTGGATTATATGGTGGCTTTGTATTTAGATTCGGGGGTAACCTCCATGCTGCTCTCCAGAGGGCTGCACGAATTTATATTCCCAACAACAGTGCTCCCTTTTCCCCACCTCCTCCCTTGCCAGCATTTGTGATTGCTGTCTTTTGAGTAGAAGCCGTTTTAACTGGGATGAGGTGATATCTCATTGTAATTTTTATTTGCGTGTCTCTGATGATTAAAGGATATTGAGCATGTTTTCGTGTACCTGTTGGCCATTTGTGTGTCTTCTTTTGAGAGATGTCTGTTGAGATCTTTTCCCCATATTTTAATTGAATTACTCAGTTTTTTCCGATTAAGTCGTTTGAGAATCTATAATAATCTTATAGATTCTGCTTATTAATCTCTTGTCAGTGGGTAGTTGGCAAATATTTTCTCCCATTCTCTAGGTTGTCTCTTCACTTCGTTGATTATTTTCTTTGCTGTGCAGTAGCTTTTTAGCCCAATGTGATCCTGTTTGTCCCTTTTTGCTTTGGTTGCCTGTGCTTTTGAGGTCTTACTCAAGAAGTCTTTGCCCAGACCAAAATGCCCTGGAGTGTGCCAGCCTATTAGGCCCATTTCCAAATTTGATTAGTGGTTTTAGATACCAAGCAGGTGTTTCCCATATAAGGGCGTCTTTTAATTTTTCAGTCCACCCACAGATACAGTTTCAAGCAGAAAAGGGTTGAGGTCTGACTCACTCCTGGGGTGTAATTCTTCAGCCAGCGCTATGGGCTGAGACCAGACCCTGCCTCACGTCCCACTACCTGGAGGACCAACAGGTGCTGACCAGGCACCCAGCAAATTGCACTGGCCCTTACCTGCAGGGTTAATTAATAAGAGGGAAGGCTGCTTTTCCCTTAAATATGGAAATGAGTTGCCTCACTTCAGAGTGTTGCTTATAGAAAAATAGTAATTCTATACCATTAAGTCTTCCTAGTTGCTAATCTAATATGTAACATTTTGCTGTCCCTGAATTTGTAAATAGTTAACTGTATGGTCTTATTTGTTTAAATGAAATTTGTATTTCTAGATGATAAATTTGGGCTGAGGAGAAATTCCAACACTTTACATAGTCATTCCTCCTTCAGAAAGCAGGTTTTGAAGTGTGTTCAGCAGCTGGGGCTGTGGAGTAAACCAGTGGGGCTGGAGAGCCATGTAGGGAAAATGAAGGCCATGGCTGAGGTCAGACCTGGTCCCTGCTGGGAAAGGGAACCGGCAGCTCCTGCGCCCCTGAACCCCTGAGCCCCTCTCCCAGGTTCTGGGAAGGAGGGACCCCAGATGCCGGAAGGCACAGGTTATTCGTGTGACGCGTTCTCTCCTCCCCAGTCTAGAGCGGGACTAGTTGATAGTATGCTTGGAAATAGAAAATGGCGCCTCGGATCACTTCTGCTCTCTGGGATGCAGATGAAGAACTTGAGTTGAGAAAAGGTATTTGACTCTCCCATCTCTTATGCCTTTTCTGTAGAAGTGCACGTTGGATTTTGTAACTGAAATGACTGCAAATTGTAGGACAGTAGTTATAATTTCCCTCTCAATACTGCTTTTCCAGAATCATTCTATTCCATGTATCACAAGCTCACTTTACTTTGTAAACTTAAGTATCAGAAATTTATAAAAGGTAAATGCTGATAGATTCAGTACACATCATTTAAAACTGTGTAAATATGTGTGTTGGCCTGTTTGTCTATTTATTTCCTTAACTAGAGCCTAAAAAATGTTTGGTAAGTCACCTGAGGTCACATGATAGGGAAGGAGCAGGGGCTTTTGCACTGCGGTCCTCTCGAAAGCATGCCTGTGGGGCTGGATCAGTGGCAGTGGCACCTGGGCAGCCCTGAAAAGGAGGGACAGGTGCCTGTCACCTCCACGCAGCATCGGTGACATCATCGCGATCCCTGGCTTTGCTCCCGGCACTCCCCACTTGCACACAGCGTCTCCAGAGCCAGAAGAGACATGGTGTTAGGATGTTTTCCGTTATCTCTGCATGCTCCCTCCCTCACATGGTGTTAGGGTGTCACCTCTGCACACTCCCTCCCCACACATCATGTTAGGGTGTCACCTCTGCACGCTCCCTCCCCACACATCATGTTAGGGTGTCACCTCTGCACACTCCCTCCCTCACATGATGTTAGGGTGTTTTCCGTTATCTCTGCACGCTCCCTCCCTCACATGGTGTTAGGGTGTCATCTCTACACACTCCCTCCCTCACATGGTGTTAGGGTGTCATCTCTGCACGCTCCCTCCCTCACATGGTGTTAGGGTGTCATCTCTACACACTCCCTCCCACACATGGTGTTAGGGTGTCATCTCTACACACTCCCTCCCTCACATGGTGTTAGGGTGTCATCTCTGCACACTCCCTCCCTCACATGGTGTTAGGGTGTCACCTCTGCACACTCCCTCCCACACATGGTGTTAGGGTGTCATCGCTTCACACTTCCTCCCCCCACAGTGCCCTGCTGTGTCAAGTTCAAAGTGTGAAAAAGAAAGGAAGCAGCTCTTCACCCTCAGACATTGGAAAGTTATGCTGGAGGTATTCTGTGGTCATACGTGTGGGGAATTGCTTAGAAAATCTGATTTTAAAAAAGGTTCCTGGTCTGCCTGTGAGTGCATGTCTGGAGGGCTCCTGTGAGAAAGCGTGAGGATGGAGCCCTGGCGTCCTCCTGGTGGCCTTGCTGTGCTGACCGTCCACCGCGTGCCCTCACACCTCGTTTCTCAAATCCTCGCTGCAGCTCTGAGCGGTGCCTCGGCATGGCTGTTCTGTAGACGAGGACCCTGGGGTTGCAGAGGTGCAGCCATTTGCCCAGGGTTTGGTCCTAACCTGAGCAGCTGGCCACAGAGCCAGAGCTCTGGAGAACTTTGCTGTAGTCTCTCTAAGAGTGTGACCTTATCCTCGCAGGAATGTTCAGAAGGCCCTAAGATTGACTTAATATCCTGGACACTAGACAGAATTTAAAATGTTCCTGAAGTGACTTGAGTTCTCAGAACCCAAGATTTTAAAACCATTTGTTTGCTGACAGTGAGGTAGAGGTTAAAACTGAAGGCAAGGACATGCTCATCAGAAGAGGGGCGTGAGAATGAGGTGGTGGTTTGAGAAGAGGCCTCGCCTAGGCCGTGAGGTACTTCAGCACTGTTGGTGGTGGCAGGCCTGCAGAACAGAGAGGAGACCCCGAAGGAAGCGGCTGTGGTTCTGGGCTGTCCTGCAGTGGTGTGGGACGTTGGAGAGAGCATGCTCTCCATGGTTAGTGTGCTCTCCGTGGTTAGCATGTTCTCCGTGGTTAGCGTACTCTCCGTGGTTAGTGTGCGCTCCATGGTTAGCATGCTCTGTGGTTAGCATGTTCTCCGTGGTTAGCATACTCTCCGTGGTTAGTGTGCGCTCCATGGTTAGCGTGCTCTCCGTGGTTAGCGTGTTCTCCCTGGTTAGTGTGTTCTCCGTGGTTAGCATACTGTCCGTGGTTAGCGTGCTCTCCATGGTTAGCATACTGTCCGTGGTTAGCGTGCTCTCCATGGTTAGCATGCTGTCCTTGGTCAGCGTGCTCTCCGTGGTTAGCATGCTCTCCATGGTTAGCATGTTCTCTGTGGTTAGCGTGTTCTCCGTGGTTGGCGTGCTCTCTGTGGTTAGCATGTTCTCCATGGTTGTCGTGCTCCCTGTGGTTGGCGTGTTCTCCTTGGTTGGCGTGCTGTCTGTGGTTGGTGTGCTCTCCGTGGTTAGTGTGCCTTTAGCTGCATAATAGGATTGGTATACCCTATTTATCTAATTAATATCTGGTAGGGAGTTCCTTTTATAAAGACAGACTTTTATCAGAAAACAATACTTTTTGTCATAAAATACTGTTCACAAAATATTAACTCTAAAAATTGCTCTTCTACTTGTGATTGTTAAATTTTAATAAATCAATAAATAATTATCAATAAGAATATGTTCTATTTATGAGTACCTGCCATATGCCAGGGAATCACTCATGTTATTTTGGCCTCAAAACAGTTTGGAAGTCATTTTTCCACTTGACAGAAGAGGAGCGTGTTCCCAGCAGAATGACGACCTGGCCACAAAAGTGCCGACTTCCACACTTGGCTTAGAACCCAGGCCTGCTTTCTCCTTGTCTATTTTGTCTCCTTTAAACTTGCAAAGATTACATGTAGACACATTAATAGAGTTAATTACTCACCAGTTTCTCTTATTTTAGAAAAATAAATACTGTAAACATGAGATTCAAACTATTTCCCCTTTCATGGAGTCCATGGAACTGGGGAGGGAGAAACCTTGAAAAGTCGGATCACTTGCTCCCTGCCCCCAGACTGATGGGGTGAGCTGCATTCTCGATTTTAACACCATCTGGCTCTAGGGAGCAGTTGACACAAATTGTAAAGAAAGTCTTTATGATCCATCATGGTCTTTATTTTAAAGAATAATACCAGGCCGGGCGCGGTGGCTCACGCCTGTCATCCCAGCACTTTGGGAGGCCGAGGCGGGCGGATCACCAGGTCAGGAGATCGAGACCATCCTGGCTAACACAGTGAAACCCCATCTCTACTAAAAATACAAAACAAATTAGCCGGGCGTGTTGGCAGGCACCTGTAGTTCCCAGCTACTCAGGAGGCTGAGGCAGGAGAATGGCGTGAACTTGGGAGGCAGAGTTTGCAGTGAGCTGAGACCGTGCCACTGCACTCCAGCCTGGGTGACAGAGCGAGATTCCGTCTCAAAAAAAATAATAATAATACCAAGTGACTTTGGTCATATTGCTTAGGATTACTCTAGAACAATGTTATTCAAACGTATATACTTAGCCATGAAAACAAAATGTTCTGAACACCTAAGTTTTTCTGCAGCTGTCCCATGTTGGCGAGCTTTCTGAGCACCTCCGTGCTGGCTCGCCCACGTGCAGCTTTTCTGAGTTAGTGGTGGCCTCAGGCGTTGCTGTCTCCCACAGGTCGCTCTGGTGCAGTGGACAGAAAGTGTGGGCCTCACGCTGGTCAGCAGGGACCTCACCTCCATGCAGCTGAAGACCCCCAGCGGCCAGGTCCTCAGCTTCTGCATCCTGCAGCTGTTCCCCTTCACCTCGGAGAGCAAGCGGATGGGCATCATCGTCAGGGTGAGGCTGCGGCGAGGGTGCCATGCGATGGCTTCGGACATTTCGTTTTCAGGCCTTTTAGACACAGATTTTCCCAAAAGAAAGTTAAATATTTACTCAAGTGTTTTATGCTGTTACAGTTTTTTTTTTAATGAAATCTAAGCTGATAATCTGTGTCTGGGAAGCCACTGTGTCTCTAGTGAGATAAAATAACTCTCTCAAGTCAACCTAGCCAGAATCAATAATGTGGGATTTATTTATTTTTTCAAATCAACGACTAAAGCTGTTTCGATTTCAACAAAAATAAGAAGCCAAAGAGTTTGACTTTTGAACATTGATTTATGACCATAAAGTTGCCAAAATGTACCTTAATTTTTTTAGCAAACACCAAAATCATGTCTTGGAAGTTGACCAAACAATGAAGCATTAAATCCAATTGTAAAAGTGTAAGAGAATGGATGCAACCCAAATCATACTCATTAACACATTCAGACCTTCAGCTGAGCGCCTCAGGATGCACAATCCTGTTCTCAGTCCTGCTGGCACTGGTGCTGAAGAGCAGGACTAGCCCTCTGTGTAGAAACACATGTGAGTAGCTTACCAAACAGGAACACGTTCATAGGAATTGCTTTTTCCGTTATGTAGCAGTTATTTAACTGCTAGTTATATAACTAGCAGTTATTTGCACCAAGCAATGCAGCCTAAATATGCTTCTGTTGATTGTTGTTCTGTGATAGGACGAATCCACGGCAGAAATCACATTTTACATGAAGGGCGCTGATGTGGCCATGTCTCCTATCGTGCAGTATAACGACTGGCTGGAAGAGGAGGTATGTGAAGGATTCTCCACGTGGTTCACAGTGTTTTTGTGAACTTTATTGAATAGATGACAGAAAAAGGATATCCTTTCCCCAGCTTGTAGACACTGGTATCATTGGATAAATTGAGCTGTCAAAATGTCAAACCAGATGCTGATGGGAACCACATAGGTTGTCAAACACAGTATCATTTTATACTAAATTATTTTAAATGCTTACAGTTCTCAATTTCATAAAGAAGAAAGGACAAGAGTCCTGTCTATTTATTTATAAATAGTTTACTTTTTTTTTTTTTTGTTTGAGACAGACACTCTCTGTCAGCCAGGCTGGAGTGCAGTGGCATGATCTCGGCTCACTGCAACCTCCACCTCCCAGGTACAAGCCCACTTCCTAGGTTCAAGTGATTCTCCTGCCTCAGCCTCCCAAGTAGCTGGGACTACAGGCAGATGCCACCAAGCCCAGCTAATTTTTTTTTTTGTATTTTTTAATAGAGACGGGGTTTCACCATGTTAGCCAGGATGGTCTCTATCTCCTGACCTTGTGATCTGCCTGCCTTGGCCTCCCAAAATGCTGGGATTACATGCATGAGCCACCATGCCCAGCCAATAGTTTACTTTCTATGTGAATAACAATCATTTTGTTTTGTGGGTGAGTGCATGTCAGTCTATACAAGTAGGTCCTTACAAAGAATATTTTGTTTATAATAGTGAGAAATAGAAGGCATTATCAATCATTCATTATTCTGAAATAATACTTTATATGTAATCAAAGTTATATTTTAATGTATTTCTTCTGTAACATAAATATTTGCAAGGAAATTTTCATTAGAATTTTAACCTGATGCAAATTTGTGCATAAGATTCACCTAAAATTAGAACATAAGATACAAATAAGAAGCAATCCCATATTTCATTAAATTCTCCTGAAGTAACCAGGATTTGTGGGTCATCTCATGAGATGGTTTTGTTTATCGTTAAGCTTATGTATAAACCAGTGGTTGGATTTCCGAGGAAAGCAGACTGTTGTCATTGCCGTCGACACGGCCCTTTTTGCTGTGTGCGTGTTGCTGTTGGAATTCAGTCTCTCCTCCCACCCTGAGACCTCAGAGACGGTCTGTCCCTGCAGCCTCCACACCCCAGTGTTCACAATGGTATTGGTAATATGAGTCAATATCTCCTTCAGGGTTCTTTAATTTAATCAGGGACATGAATAAATTAAACTCCCTGAAGACCTAGTAAAGTACCATAAAAATTACTTTTGATCATAATGATGTGCAATTATTGTAAAATACTTGTTTAATTTATTTAGCTTTATGAGGTCAAATCAATAAATGTCTTGCAACAGACAGATAATGTCAGTATGTTTTTCACAAAGATAAGTTTATTAAAAATTCTATGTACATTTATTTTCTCAACATTGTATTTTCTTTCCTTGGATGAATTGTTGTCCCTTCATCAGTGTCTTTGTGGTGGTGCTACTGTAGTATGAAAGCCTTTCCTTTTATTACAGACTCAACGAGGCAGCAGGTTCTTCGAGCGCGTTATTCCGCTTCCTTCAGGCTCCTCCAGAGCTGAATTCTTGGCTGTCAACTTGTGTTCTCCAAATGTTTAAAAAAAAAAAAAAAAAAAAAATTTCCATGATCACATAACAAAACCAGTTTTTGCAAACCTGAGATGTAAGAATATGTGAGTCTGTGAACAGACTTAAAATAGTGATGTTCTGGATAGCTGGAGGTGTTGAGGTGATTGGCTTCCTTCCCTCTAAACACAAACTTGAGTTAGGCCCTGGACATTGTATCGTAAAGGAAACAAGCACAGGTGACCCTAAACAACATGAAGGTCAGGGGCTCCAACCCCCCGCACAGTTGAAAATCAGCCTATCACTTCGGACTCCCAAACACATAACTACTGATAGCCTCCTGTCGACCGAAGCCATACCAGTAACAGGGATAGATCGATTATCACAATGTGTATGTTATGTGAATTGCGTTCTGCATTGTTACAAGAAAGTAAGTTAGAGCAAAGAAAGTGTTACTAAGAAAATCATAAGGAAGAGAAAATGTGTCTACTCATCAGTAAGTGGGAGTGGGCCATCATGATGACCTTCTGACCTTCTTCCTCACCGGCTTCATGTTGAGGAGGCTGAGGAGGAGGAGGGGTTGGTCTTGCTCTCTCAGGAGGGCAGAGGCAGAACAGGTGAAGGAGGTGGAAGTGGAGGCAGGAGGCTCAGGCTCATTCCACATAAGCTTTACTGAAAAAAGTTTGCGTCAAAGTGGACCCACGCTATTCAAACCCATGTTGTTTAAGGGCCATCTGTAGCTAAAATTGGGAATGACAGGAGGTATAATGGATGACAGCCTTGCCTTTGTAATCCACAGTAATTGTCACCTCCTTTGTCTCCTATAACACATGACCCTATAGAGGTCACTATTCCGATTCCTACACAGGAGACGGGAAGAGACACAGCTGTTGGATGCATGAAGAGGGGTGCTAGACCCACACCTCTCCTCCAGCCCTTCCTGCCATCCCTGCAGCCTCCAAACCAAAGTGAAATCCAATCAACTGGATGAATTAAAAAGAAATTGCAAAAAATCTGAAGAGTTCAATAATGATTATTTGCCTACAAATTAACCTGGATCAGCAGATACAGTACACTGGCTTCATTAGAGTGGGGCCTGTCGTGTGGAGAGCTGCCTGTTTCCCAGGAGAGATGATGGGTGATGACAGGGTCTCTGCGCGTGACTGGGGGCCTGTGATGTGCATGCGTGCACCATGATGTGTTTCCAAGCATGCGGGTGTGCCTGGGTGATTTCTCAACACTTCTCCTGGGCAGTGCTGAGAAAGGTCAGATGCCCAAAGTCCCAGCTCCCTGGGCCGCAACTGCCCATCTCTGGCTTTCTGTTGCTGCCTGCGGAGCTGGCCTCTCTGCTGCACGTCCACCCTGAGGGCTGGCGGAGCTTCCCTTAGGGGCACTGTCGCATTTCCTCTCCCGACCATGCAGACTCTCAGTGTTCAGTGCAACCTTGCACAAACCAGATTTACTAGAATTTGATCTTCTTTTCTGTAAACAAATGTTGCTAATTAACTTCTTTAGGATATCTTTGCTTAAATGTCTGCATTATCAGTGTTCACATTTTTAATGTTTTAAGTATACATTGAAAATAATGTTTTTGATTAGTTGTTCTCTAGCTATAATATAGAGCTCTCTTCTCCTTGGAGGTTACCAAAATAGCCTCTAGAAGACCTTTCCTTTCGCCGTGGATCATGGTGGCAGGGCAGGTTTGCAGCTGCACCACCTCTGCGGGGCTCATTGTGGGCCATAGCTGAGTTGGGAGTGTCCACCTGAGCTGCAGAAAGTTCCTGGGGCTTCAGGAAGATGTGATTACCACTGATTTCTTTGTATTATCAACCCTAATGCCAGAGACTGCTAAACCTGCCAGAGACAGGAGCGTTATAAACATTGTTAAAATTTGGAAGAGTTCCTCAAATTTGAAATTTAAGAGGGAGTCAACAACAACTGGATGGAGAGTCTTAAGCAGCCAATCTTTCAGGACCTTCCAGAACACAGACAAGCCCTGTCGACAGGGAGGGTCGCTGTTAAAGCATCTTAAAGTATGTTAGCCCTAATAATTGCTAGGCCGGGCGCGCTGGCTCACGCCTGTAATCCCAACACTTTGGGAGGTCGAGGTGGGCGGATCACGAGGTCAGGAGAACGAGACCATCCTGGCCAACATGGTGAAACCCCGTCTCTACTAAAGATACAAAAAAATTAGCCAGGCGAGGTGGTGTGCACCTGTAGTCCCAGCTGCTGGGGAGGCTGAGGCAGGAGAATGGCGTGAACCCGGGAGGCGGAGCTTGCAGTGAGCCGAGATCACACCACTGCACTCCAGCCTGGGTGACAGAGCAAGACTCCATCTCAAATAAAAAAGTAGAAACTGCTAGATTCAAAAATTGATAGTTTGGACAGTTATATAGCTTAGTGTTCGTTACTTTGTTTTTTTTAAATGTACTTTTCATAGAACACACCACAACTTTAAAGCTTAGGCACACCTCACCCAGCACTTAGTAATCAACTGTAAGGTCCCTGTGTGTCCCTGGAAGAGGGCCCCGCTGTCCTGAGCCCTGTCCTGGTCCACACAGCAGAGGGGGTTGGAGTTGTCTCCTGACAGCCCCAGCACCCCCTTAGCTGTCCGGGAGCCTAGCACCCTCCAATCCCTGCCTCTTGTCTGCACCCCCCAGACGTTGGCCCCTTGGGCAGGACTGTGTGTGCTCACAGCTAAGTCGTGGACCTGCCTGGGCACCCAGGAGACCCACCAGAGCCCTCCTGCCCACATCTGCCGGGTCGCCCACACCGCCTTGTGCCGGGTGGGAGGCCCACTGGTGCCCTCCTGCCCACGTCTGCCGGGTCGCGACACCGCCTTGTGCCGGGTGGGAGGCCCACTGGTGCCCTCCTGCCCACATCTGCCGGGTCGCCACACCGCCTTGTGCCGGGTGGGAGAGCGGACTGGGTTTGTTTCTTCACCCTGCCCTGCAGGAACACATGCTTCATGCGTCTATTCCTGTGGCCCCGCAAGGCCTGTCCCTCTGGGTGTCCTTCACGTCACCACCACCATGTGAGGGAGGAACTGTTTTCACTTTGCACACAAGGAAATGGCATAGAAAGCGCAGAGTTCCAGAACCGGCTTCTGCAGCTCCGCCAGATTCTCTCTGCTGGCCATGTGGAAGTGCAGGATGTAGCTATTGACTATGAGCATTCTCGTTCAAGCCTGTTAAAACCTGACCCTTGTTCATGTAAAAGGAACATGGCACCTGTCAACCTCTTGTGGACATCAGGGTCTACTGTTTAAGTACAGGTTGAACTTCCAGGACTGGGATGTGTGTCACTGGTATGAGCAGTTTAACTTCGAGAGTGTTACCTCCGCACAGGTTTGCTCCTGCACCTCCCCTCTGGGACAGGTTTGCTCCTGCACCTCCCCTCTGGGACAGGTTTGCTCCTGCACCACCCCTCTGGGACAGGTTTGCGCCTTGTCCCAGAGAGCCTGTTTCTTCAAGGCCCCATCACCAGCTAAAACTGTTACACTTTTACCTCGAATTGGAAAGCCGTATTTTTTATTTTGACGCCTTCCCCGGCCGTGAACACGGCTAGCGCTGTTTCATGTGCCCACCGCAGGCGTTTGCACGTCTTGCTTCAACACGCACATCAGGCCCCACGACTCCTGCAGGGTTCCCCCCTGCTCTGAAAGCCGGAATGCAGGGTAAGGCTCATGAGCTTTGGGATCTGGCCGTGTCCCCGCCAACCCCAGCTCTCACCGCGGCCCTGCACTCCTGCCCTCTCCTCCATCACTGACTGCACTTACTGCACGTGATCGGCTGCCCTGCAAGGCCAGTTACATGCATGTTTAAAATAGAGCAACAAGAACTTACACAGATTCACAGGGTTAGTCCCAGAGCAACACTCTTATGAGCCCATTTCTATTAAGGAGGAAACAAGCACAGAAAAATTAGGTCATTTGCCCAAAAACACAGAGTCTGTGGTAGAAACAGTTTTCAGGCCCAGCCATCTGATTCTAAATCCGTGGTATTACAACATGCCAGGGGGGTGCACCTCTCCCCCAGTGCAGGAGCCCTCCCTGGCACCAGGTGCTCCCCTCGCCCCGTCCCCAGCACTGCCACGTGCACCCTCCATGTGTTCTTGGTACATGCAGTCTGGTGTCCACACTCTAGAGTGGTGGTGTTGAAGGATTCAGATTATGTTTTCTTGAAAAGCCCGTGCTGTGGTAAAAGGAAGCTCTGCCAGGCACCAGGGGAGTCCACGCGGAGTGCGCCCCCACTCCATCCAGTGCCTTTGCCTCTCGAGTGAAGGGGTTAGTAGGATTCGAGATACCAGATGGGTCGGGAGGTTAACAGGATGCATTGTATATAAAGGCGTCCCTCTGCTGAGTCGTCTCTGGCCTTGGTGATGAAGGTAGGCACAGGACATGAGGGCAGGACACCAATGGTCAGAGTGTGGTGCTACCCTGGCCCCACACACGGCTGCAGGGGCTCTGTGGGGCCCACCTGTGACTCGGCCTCTCCTTTTCCAGTGTGGAAACATGGCTCGCGAAGGACTGCGGACCCTCGTGGTTGCAAAGAAGGCGTTGACAGAGGAGCAGTACCAGGACTTTGAGGTGAGCTGACTCCCAGCCATCTCATCCTCCTACGACATTTCCTTCCTTCTGCTGAAATTAGTTCTTCCTTTGTATGAAATTAGAGCTGGGATTGCTGTAGTCTAGGAGTGAAGGCAGCTTCACTCAGCAGGAGCATGGGGTGATCCTCTCTGCGTTTCTGTTTCCACCACTTCTCCAGCCTGCTGGGAAAGGAGTGTCATAGAAGCAAAGAAGTGCCAGTTTCCTTAGAATTGTGCTCGATAACTCCTAAGTGGTCACAGTGCGGTCGAGTTGAGTACACATAGAGTATGTGCACACAGGTGCCTTCCCCACTGTCCCCAGAGCCTGTGCAGTCCAGCTCTATGGAGTACACATGTGGAGCATGTACACACGTATGCACACAGGCGCCTCCCTCTCTGTCCCCAGAGCCGATACACTCAGGCCAAGCTGAGCATGCACGACAGGGCCCTCAAGGTGGCTGCGGTAGTTGAGAGCCTGGAGAGGGAGATGGAACTGCTGTGCCTCACCGGCGTGGAGGACCAGCTGCAGGCAGACGTGCGGCCCACGCTGGAGATGCTGCGCAACGCCGGGATCAAGGTACCCCGGGCTCACCTCTGCGGGTGCGCGCTGCTTGTGCTGAAGCAAACTGCTTTTCCTTGGGCACGCTGATTTGTGAAACTCCTGTGGGGTCATGGTTGTGAGCGAGCTCTGTAAGCAAAGCTGCGCACGAGCTCCCCTCCTTCCTTAGGGACGTCTGCGCACACAAGTCCCCACGCCGTCCCTGCTCCAGACCTTCCTCTCCACACCTCTTCCCTCTCGGGATACCCTGGCCTTTCTGAAGAGGAGCCCCGGTCCCAGCCCTGGCGATGTCAAACTCCCACATGCCGTTTCCCAGGGATGGTTGTGTACCCCCCGACGGGATGCATGGGGCCAGTGCCCGCCACCCTGGCCACCGCCAGCCAGGCGTCTGCAGCCATTCCTGGGTTGGCTGGCACTCATGTCCTTGCCCCCAGCCTGTCACAACCCCACACCTGGCAAGGCTGGGTTCTCTGTGTAACGTGGCCTCCTCCTGCAGGGGCCTGTGTGCCTCCCCTGTGAGCACTCACAGCTCCTGGTACGTCCAGTGTGACAGCACGTGTTCTGTGAGGATGGGAGTGCGTGAGAACTCAGGCCTCATGTGGGCTTTGGCTTGATTCTTGGTTAAATTTTGCCACATTTGGAATCATCTCGCACTTCAGGGCATTAGAGTTGAGAATATAGAATATTCAGACATGCACTACATCCATTTTATTGATGTTTTTGAAGAAATAATGCATCCACATTGTCACAAACTCAGAAAGCACAAAAGGACACCCAGTGGAAGCTCCTTCTCACTGCTGGGCTCAGCGGCAAGAGTCTGCCCCAGAGACGCCTGGACGTGCAGGGAGGGGCAAAGCTGCTTGTCCTCCCTCTGGCTCTTCGTTCTTTCCCAGCACCTTCTCCGTAGCTGGAGGCCACCCCCTCCACCTCGGCTGTGTGGCTCATGCCCCCCACCCACACCATGCTCCCAGCAGCAGTGTCCCAACTCCCAGCGGGCAGTGCCCACCTTCCTTGTGCTCCCCAAGGCAGTGCCGCGTCTCATCCAGCTGTGTGGTCCTTGGCAGTTTAAATATGGTGTCTGCGAAATGTGAGTGTTTCCCTTGGATGGGAGAGGTTAGGCATCCTGGCCATGCTTCTTGGTGGCTTCCCCCAGATGCTGTGTGGCGGGGCCCATGCTCCCTGTCTGCCGACCTGCTCTCTGGCTCTTTCACTTACTGATGTGTCCTCTTCCTACACAGGGGAAATTAGCACCTGTGGTGTAAGTTTTATTTTTCAGGAGCTTTCCTCACATGTTCTCATTGAAGCCAAAAGGTCAACTGCAGATTGGTTAAGATAATTTATTTTAGCACTACCTCAAGGACCTGGGGCTCAGAATGGAAAAAAGTGTAACTTAGTTTTCAGAGAAAAGCTGCATATCTAGACTAAAGGGACGGAACTGTGAAGGACAGTGTCAGAAGTCAAAGCTTTGCCAACTTCAGATAAAAAATACATCCCTCAACCTCAACGAAGATGCTGTGCCATGGACAGAAAATGGGCAACTGTTTTCCTTGCTGTCTAGAGGTCTGCATGGTGAAGAGACTTGTAAGAGTTAATGTCCGTCTGAGATCGCAGTAGGAAGTGTATCATGATCACAGTAGGAAGCATGTCATGATCGCAGTAGGAAGTGTGTCATGATCGCAGTAGGAAGTGTGTCAGGAGGCTGTTCATATCCGACTGAGATCACAGTAGGAAGTGTGTCATGATCACGGTAGGAAGTGTGGCGTGATCGCAGTAGGAAGTGTGGCATGATCTCAGTAGGGTGTCATGATCGCAGTAGGAAGTGTGTCATGAGGCTGTATCAGAGATCGCAGTAGGAAGTGTATCATGATTGCAGTAGGAAGTATGTCATGATCACAGTAGGAAGTGTGTCATGAGGCTGTATCATATCCGTCTGAGATCGCAGTAGGAAGTGTATCATGATTGCAGTAGGAAGTATGTCATGATCTCAGTAGGAAGTATGTCATGATCGCAGTAGGAAGTGTCTCATGAGGCTGTATCATATCCGTCTGAGATCGCAATAGGAAGTGTATCATGATCGCAGTAGGAAGTATGTCATGATCTCAGTAGGAAGTGTGTCATGATCGCAGTAGGAAGTGTGTCATGATCGCAGTAGGAAGTGTGTCATGATCACAGTAGGAAGTATGTCATGATCACAGTAGGAAGTGTGTCATGAAGCTGTATCTGGTTTCAGAGTAATTGTTCATGTAGAAATTCAAAATTACAAGAGAACAATTCTGACTCAGAAAGTTTAGATTACTAAACTTAATTGTATTGTATAGCCAAAAAGTTGAATAAAGAAGTGTGATTAATGAGAAGCAGATGAGCTGGGTGTGGTACTGTGTGCCTGGGATCCCAGCTACTCAGGAGGCTGAGGCGGGAGGTTCAGTCAAGCCCCAAAGTTCATTGCAAGACCCATCGACACATGAATGAGTGACTAGATGACCCCTGCATTTCACTGTAACTTTTTAGTAAACTTCACCTCAGTCTACTTCTTACTTTATATGTGCTAGACTATTAGTATATTAGTAGTGTATATTAGTAGTGTATTAGTATATTAGTAGTGAATATCCCTTGTATTAAAATTTGGATCTTTACATCAATTATTTGCTAAATTATATGACTTTGTCGAGTTTTTCTCTTTTTTCTGTACATTATGTAAAGTCTGACTTCAGATGTTCCTCTGAAACTCGAAGGTGATTTTCAGCGGGACCTCACTGTGCTTCCTGAATCCCACTCAGGTTGCCGCAGTGCTAGTTCTTCGTCAACTTTGTCGTGATAATGTGTCATAATCTTAGGTCCAATAAATGAATATAAGTCTGTAAAATAAATACAAAGCACAAATCTTAGACATTGAGAGAGCCACAGGTGGAGCATGCTTAAGCAGGTAATCAGTACACTGTCGAAGTTGTTTTTCTGCTTCCTGTTTCCAAAAATGCATATTTCAATATAATACATACGAAATCTGAGAAATTCAGCTAATGAGAATATTAGTGGAATTTCTTTGCTGTTATATATATCAAATATCCTGATATGTATTAAGTATCCTGATATTTTATTGTCTAGGGATACATATATACATAAGATGTGCATGGGTATGCAATTTTTAAATGTAAAAATGCTACTATTTAACATGTTTTATATGACATAAACAACTTTTGGCTTGACTATGGGCCAGTTACCCATTGAACTTCTGTTTCCAACTTAAAAACTAGCAAACTGCAGTAAAGGTCTTCATGAGCCTCCCAGCCTGGCAAACCGTGACTGTGTGCTGCTTTGGCAGGCCTTTGTGCTTGGTGTGGAATGCTGTGTGGACGGCACCTTTGACACTCACAGCTATCCTTATTAGACCTTGCCTGCGAGTGCCGGGCACAGGTGTTACTCACGTGCCTCCAGATCTCAGCTGCTGTATCCACACATCACTGTGCTCTCACTTGTTCCACCTTAAGCAAGTTCACACACCGTTTAGTTGTGGTTGGATGTGTGTAGCGTGACCTTATTGAAGTCTGCGTTGCCGATTCTTGTGCAGCCATCAGCACCATCCCCTCCAGAACTGTTCCATCTTCCTAAACAGGAACTGTCCATCTCCCCATTCCCCTTCCCCTAGACCCTGGCACCCACCGTCTACTTCTTTCTCTATGGATTGGATGGCTCTAGGGACCTCATGGAAATGGGATCAGACAGTGTTTGTCCTTTTGTGACTGGCTTCTTTCACTCAGCATAATGTCCTCAAGGTTGAACCACATTGCAGCCTGTGTCAGAATTTCCATCCTTTTCAAGGCTGAATAATACTCCGTTGTGTGGATGGAACACATTTTGCTCATCCATTTCTCTGTTGACGGGCACCCGGCTTGCTTCCACCTTTTGGCTGTTGGGAATTATGTGAGACTTAGAGATGAACATGTCCTTGTCTTGTTGAAGTTCACCAGTTTAAATTGCTTCGTAGATATGGATGCTAACAGGCGATAAACTCGAGACAGCTACTTGCATTGCCAAAAGTTCACATCTGGTGTCTAGAACACAAGATATTCATATTTTCAGACAGGTAAGTATGTATCTTAATCACTTTGAATTTTTAAACGTTTATCTCACACAAATAAAGCCTATTGTTTTTGTCAGAATATATGTTGTTATTAATCACTAAATGTCTTTTTAAAAAGAAATATTGTAATTTTTTTAATTTATAAAAGCATGTTAAAATAGATATTTTTAACCACATACATTAATAATGATCAAAAGCTGCTTTTTGACAGATTGAACAAACTCTAAGTTCAAAAGTATTTTTTGGTTATACTATTAGTATTATTTTTTGCTATTTTAAAAGAGGCATACTGCAGTTATTTTCAATTTGTAAAAATATATACTGATAAAAAATTACATTTTTCTACAAGTTACACGTGTTACATGTTGTCCAGAAGCTGCTGTTGTGAAATAAGCTATAAATACAAAATAGGAATGTGTTTTTAATCACTGCCATTTTCAGAGCAAGTGCTGCCTTAATTAGTTCAAAGAAAATTGATAGAAATGATCTAAGTTTATGTGTTTACTGTATGTATTAGTTATGACTAAATTTAATTCAAACAAAAAATAAAAATTTCTTGTTCTTGATTGATGGTGGGTGAACAGACATTCTGTGTCTGCGTCTGTTCTAAATGAATCGCTTGCACCTACAGAAGGAGTTATTTGAATATAATTTACATGTAAATGTAGTTTGTTTTGAAGCATCAGAATCGCAAATTAGGCCCTGAAGACTACTATTTGCAATTAAATTATTAATGCTTCTGATAAAACTTCAGATCAATTTTTGTTGACTTTTCAGTGTTATAGCACCACAAATTAAATTTTTCACAATAAAACCTACCTATTTAAAGATGAGTCTGAGATTGTTAATTTGAACCACATGAAGCTTTTAATTTATTTTGGTCCTATTAATAGGACTATTAATATATCATTTATTTTATGCTCCATAAAATCTCCGCAGAAAGAATATGAAAAGCCAGTTACATTGGTTTCTGAAACGTTTTTGTTCTAAAACGAAGGATATTTCAAGATTATGACTTAATTTTACTCTCTTAGGTTTTTTAAAAATCCCTCAGACACTGAGTAAAAACTAATGGAGTAAGTTGAAACCCATAGCAGAGACAACACGAGCAATTAAGTATTTTGCATTATTTGACCTATTATGAAAAGAGATGTATTTACATAACACCTTGGTTTGAGAGCGTCCTGTCTCTTACCCGATGAGTGGCGACGATGTGTGGCGATGATGTGTGGTGACGATGTGTGGTGACGATGTGTGGCGATGAGGAGCTCGGCCTCCCTGGGCTCTGGGGCGCTGCTGAGTGGAAGCCTCGTTCTGCAGAGCCATGTCCGTGATGCTGCCAGTCAGTGACTCTCAGCCATGCTGCTCCCCACACCAGCCTGCCCTGGCCTGTTGCTCTGATAAATAATCACCTCGTGGAAATTACAAGAAAATTCCTAATCATTATCGTTGTATGTTAAGGGAGTATATTTATAAAAGGCAATTACTTTCCCAAACTATCCAGAGGGTAATTATTAACTCATAGGCACCCTTTATGTACTCTGATTTCATCAGAGTGGTGATTCCACTGCATTCCTCACTCTTAAGTTTCCTGCTTGCCGTTGCCACAAATTTGAAAACGATTTGTGTTAACTGAGTGGGTAGACACACCCAGCACTGCCGGAGGAATTGGAAAGGACCTTCTTCTGCGTCCAAATCCTAAAGCTACTTTAGTTTTAGATAATAACCCCAAAACATTCCACCGTGACTCTGCAAATAATGCCCTGTTTCTCTGTGCCTCTAACTTAGACGACATTTTAATTTGGAATTCTTTTTTCTCCCTTAATGGAGGTAACCAGTCGGGGAGAGGCACATTTGGAGCTGAATGCATTTCGAAGGAAGCATGATTGTGCACTGGTCATATCTGGGGACTCTCTGGAGGTAAGGCTGGACCTTGAGCGAGTACATGTGTGTGTGTCTGTCTGTCTGTGTCTCTGAGGCAAGGCTGGTCCCTGGCCGATTGTCTGTCTCTGAGGCAAGGCTGGACCCTGAGTGAGTACATGTGTGTCTGTCTGCGTCTCTGAGGCAAGGCTGGTCCCTGAGTGAGTACATGTCTGTCTGTCTGTGTCTCTGAGGCAAGGCTGGTCCCTGAGTGAGTACATGTGTGTCTGTCTGTGTCTCTGAGGCAAGGCTGGACCCTGAGTGAGTACATGTCTGTCTGTCTGTCTGTGTCTCTGAGGCAAGGCTGGACCCTGAGTGAGTACGTGTCTGTCTGTCTGTGTCTCTGAGGCAAGGCTGGTCCCTGGCCCAGCGTGTCTGTCCATCCCAGTGCACCTGCTTTCGCCCGTCTGTGCTGTTTCGGTAGTTTCCGTTCCGTAGCCACGGCACCTGCCACTCTGGAAAACAGCCCTACCCTGAGGAGATGTCAGAGCTGGATCTCAGCGGTTATTATTCCTCCTTTACACATTGAGAGTCTGAAATCAGGGCTGGGTCACGGTGATTGTTACTCCTCCGTCAGACTGAGAGCCTGAAAGTGCTGCAGGAAACCTGGAACAGGAGCGACAGGAGCCTGTCCAGCACCGTGGTTCTGGCTCTCTGTCCTGTCCACGTTGCATCCGCTGGAGCAGGAGTGTCCAAAGTAGCTTCATGCCTCGTTTTCCTCACACATGTGGCCCCCGTCTGAGAGAGCTGTGGCACCGAGGCTGGTGGGAGCCTCCCCCTGCACAGCTTTTGCACAGGCTCCTGGACTTAATCGTCCTGGACCTCTGTGTTGCTAGTGTCCCCAGAGCAAGCACTCCAAGAAATCTGGCAGAAGCTGCCCCACAACGTCACTGGGTCACATGAAGTTGTTCAAGAAAGTCACTAAGGCAGCCTGGATTCCAGGGGAGGGGGATCAGACCAGAAGGTCATGTCGTAGCTCAAATCACAGAAGATTATCGCTGGTACTTCAAGTGGAAGAACTTCCGTGGGCAGGAGGATGGCTCCATGTTATATAGAATTTCTTCCCATGATTTTTATATTTTCCCCTGTCCGTGAGTCTTGTGAAATGATTCACAGAATACTGAAAAGATTGAGAATGGTTGCGTCTGTTGGCTTTGCTCCCGTGGTTTTGCACTTTCTGCATTACACAAATCTGGGACAGTGTTGTCGACCATAAGGCAAAATAACACAGGCTTTGTTGTCCAGGTTTGTCTAAAGTACTACGAGCATGAATTTGTGGAGCTGGCCTGCCAGTGCCCCGCCGTGGTGTGCTGCCGCTGCTCGCCCACACAGAAGGCCCACATCGTGACACTGCTGCAGCAGCACACGGGGAGACGCACCTGCGCCATTGGTGAGAGCCGCCCACCCCTCTCACGGGGAGGTCTCCAGAGAAACCCACAGGCTGACACTGATGGGCAGAGTTTGTTCCATCTCTAAAACTAGACTGATTTCGTCTCCATTCATGGAAGTTTCTGAAATAGCTGCTGTTGGTAACAAATGAAAAACGTGATGATGGATGGGGTTTTATTTTATCTCACTTTTCTTGCTTCGCAGGTGATGGAGGAAATGATGTCAGCATGATCCAGGCAGCAGACTGTGGGATTGGGATTGAGGGAAAGGTAGGTTCCCCCTTTTATCAACACATCAGCACACACTCAGCACACAGCACACATCAACACGACTCAGCACATGCTGGGCCATTGCACACTCAGCACCTACTCAGTGCACGTCAGCACGTGCTTAGCGCACACTCGGTCAGCACACATCAGCACGTGCTTAGCACACAGCACACATCAGCACACACTCAATCAGCACACACTCCACATGCTCAGTCAACACACATCAGCACGTGCTCAGTGCACAGTCAGCACACACTGGGCACACACTTGATCAACACGTGCTCAGCGCACACTCAGCACACTCGTTTAGCACACTACATACCCTCGGCACACACTAGGTCAGCAAACGTCAGCACGTGCTCAGCGCATGCCTGGTCGTTTTACACCCAACACATACTCATTGCACGCTTGGTCAGAACACATGCTTGGTGAATGCACACTTGGTCAACACGTGTGTTCAGCACACAGTCAGCCAGCACAGCCTAAAGAGCCTGGTGTGTCCCAGGCACTGAACTGTACATCTGAGTGGAGGAGGAATTGGTCAGAGTCCCCTGCTTCAACCCCACATTTCATAAAGACGATCCTGCCATGTGCATTAGAGCCCAGCCCTCGGCAACTTGCTGTTGGCGGAGTGGCATGCAGGGAGGTGTCACTCTTAGTCACCTGCCCTAGGTCTCAGCTCAGATGTTAGCAGACCCACCAGCGAGCCTTTCCGTGGCCCCCCTCCTGTTTCCCACACGCCATTCTCTGTGTGGTTGCCTGTGTCTCCTGGCTGAGCTGTGGTTTGAGGTTCGTCTTCTGTGCCAGACTTATCTGTGTTACACTCTCTTTATCCACAGTCACTTAAATATTAATACAGACACACCCAGAAAGACCTGGAAAATTCACCCAGCTCAAGCAAGTGTGGCTTTGTCAAAACTTGGCTACTTCCTTTTGTAATGCCTTACAACAGAATTGTGAAAGAGGAGATAGATTATTTCTTTAAATATGGAAAACGGAGAATTGTCTTGAAGAAGCCCAAGATGATAGGGGCGTCCTCCCACAAGGCTGGCCCACGCTCAGATCACAAGGGAGTCCTTTGACAGGGCTGGCCCGGGCTCTGCCTCTCTGCTGACTCCTGTGACACCCACAGACTGTCGGAGCCGAGCTCTCCTGAAGCGCTTGTGAGAGCCTGGGCTGGTGCTGGGGGCTCTTCCTGCCCCTGTGCCTAAGACCACAGGACCTGTCCCCATTGACGTAGCTGAAGCTCTGGAAGTCCTGCAGAGAGAACTTCAGTCTTTGTCAAATGTAGGCTGAGTTCTAAAACTCAGCTTTTGGAGTCTGATTCCCGGTGTCCGCAG
Source organism: Trachypithecus francoisi (assembly GCF_009764315.1). Taxonomy (NCBI): domain Eukaryota; kingdom Metazoa; phylum Chordata; class Mammalia; order Primates; family Cercopithecidae; genus Trachypithecus; species Trachypithecus francoisi. The sequence goes on along the minus strand of NW_022681464.1, from coordinate 48,854,872 downwards.
TGTTTGAAAGGCCCCGTGTGCTTTTCTTTCAGGAGGGGAAGCAGGCCTCGCTGGCGGCCGACTTCTCCATCAGGCAGTTCCGGCACATTGGCAGGCTGCTCATGGTGCACGGACGGAACAGCTACAAGAGGTCGGCGGCACTCGGCCAGTTCGTCATGCACAGGGGCCTTATCATCTCCACCATGCAGGTACTGAGCCTTCTGTGCTGGCACCGGGGAGGGCAGCGTCCGGGAGAGGGGGTGCTGAGTGCTGCCGGAAGTACCTGGGCTGTGCTTAGGAGGTCGCGCGGCCCCTCAGAGGCCTGGGCCGCAGGTGCTGGCGGAGCTGACGGTTGTCTTCGTCTGTGCTCTCTCCACGCGGCCCCTGAGAGGCCTGGGCCGCAGGTGCTGGTGGAGCTGACGGTTGTCTTCGTCTGTGCTCTCTCTCCAGGCTGTGTTTTCCTCAGTCTTCTACTTCGCATCCGTCCCTTTGTATCAGGGCTTCCTCATGGTGGGGTAAGTTACACTCAGCACCTGCCAGCCCATCCGGGGAGGACATCTATTTTGGAAAAAAAACAAAACATATATAGAAGATTCTTGACACAGTCATCATTTAGAATGAATAATACTGATGTAAAAACAACATTTTACTTGGGTGAACTTCAGGACAACACCTGCACACGTGTTCCTCCTGGGATTTTCTTACTAGATTTTGTTTTCAAGTGGAAGCCATCATTTGTGTCAGGAACTGTGTTGGATCTGAGATTTTTAAAGGGTCCCATGGCAGAAGGCAGAGGGACAGAGTGGCCACTGACAGGCCCTCCCGGCTCTCTGCAGGCTGCCCTCCCCTGGCTGGGGCTTCATCCTGCTATGGGGCGTGGCCAGCAGCAGAGAACAGTAAGTGTGGGGATATAGCATGGCGTGCATCGAAGCAAACACCGTCAGTCTCTCCCGGGCAGGAATGGAATCTCATTTTCAAAGATAACAGCACCAGGGCTGTGCGTGGTGGCTCACGCCTGTAATCCCATGCTTTGGGAGGTTGAGGTGGGCGTGGGTGGATCACCTGAGGTCAGGAGTCCGAGACCAGCCTAACATGGCAAAACCCTGTGTCTACTAAAAATACAAAAAATTAGCCAGGTGTGTGCCTGTAATCCCAGCTACTCGGGAGGCTGAGGCACAAGAATCACTTGAACCCGTGAGGTGGAGGTTGCAGTGAGCTGAGATCATGCCATTGCAGTCCAGCTTGGGCAACAAAGCCAGACTCCATCTCAAAAAAAAAAAAAAAAGTAAAGATAACAGCACCAGCGTCTTAGAAAAGGACACCAGAAGTGCAGCCGGCATGCGACGTGCATTGAAAGCTGAGCTGATTTTGCCGACCGCGCCTACCGTATCTGCAAAACAGGAACTTCCTGTGAAGGGTGAATAGGTGGGAATTTCTCTTTTCCTCCTCCTTTGTGGTTATGCCTAGAAATGAAATCAGTGTGACTGTTCGTGTTGGCAGCAAACTAAAAGCAGCCTCTCCTCTGCCGCTGACCTCCCTGACCTCTGCAAAACTTATTCCCACCTTAACCAGGTTCTACCCCACAAAGAGTCTCAGAAAATACTTTAATAGTGACAGCTGCTGGCCTCAGTGCTCTCGGCATTGAACATGCTTTCATCCTCACCTTGTCCCCACTTCATGTGTGAGAAAAGTGAGAGACCCAGAGAGCTCAGGAACTTGCCTGTGGGAGGCCCAGCTCAGACCTGAGTCGTCAGGGGCTGCCGCCGGGTGCTGCTCCCCCCCGTCACGCAGCCACCGAGCTTACCCCAGGTCCACAGAGAACATGGACAGAGTCCTTTCTCCCTGCAGAGCTGTCTCTAATCCGCAGTCTAAACACCATTTCACTCGACAGCTCCCTGAATCCCAGGAATTCCTCACAATTTTAGCAAAATACAGGGAAATATCAGTCTGTGCGTGTATTAGGCTTTTGATAAACATGTGAGGTTCTCTTAAGTCACCTTCTTCCCAAGTCACAATCACTGAGCGGCGCCCGCATCATCCTGAGCTGTCCAAGGAGCACTGCGATACACAGAGACAGCACGTGAGGGTCTCTGCCTTCCTTCCGTCTCCAGTCTTCAGGTCCTCTCTGTCCTCTGGCCTCCACCCATGATGTCCCCTTGGCCTAGACCACTGCCAGATGTCCTCATTGTCCTTGCTTCCCCAGGAGGCCCAGCCCCCAACGGTGCACCTTCACACCCCCAGGCCACACAGTTGCATTTCCAGTTAGCGTCCTATTCTGCATGCTCTACAAGGACAAATCACAAGGTATATCGGGTTCTCATACCTGCTGTGAGTTTGTCAGCGTGAACTTCAGTGTATGTGAATTTCAGAGGAGGGCCAGACCCTGGCGGATTCTAGGCCCCACACCCCAAGCCTCAGGACAGCTGAGTTGTGGGACTCACAGCTACCAAGACTCCTGGGGCACCTGCCTCGGACTCCACATCCTTCACCTGCACGTGTTAGCACCGTTCCTCCCAGGGTATCAGGAGCCTGACCTGTGGTCTTAAAAATCACTTTGAATAAAGTAGGTAAGAGCCAGGGGAAACCTTCGCATGTGTCTTCAGGCTTCTCTCACCCCTAGCCCTTCATCTTGGCACAAGTGCTTAGGTTTTAGACCCCTGCCTGCTATAATCACACGGGGAGTAACCCCCCTTGATCATGACCGTAAGCATTGCAGACTCCCGTTTTTGTGGCCCACAAGGAAAGTGCCATCATCGGCCCTGGGCTATCCTGTCCACTGAGGCTCCCTCAGCCCCAGTATGAGGTAGCACAGGATGACACTGTGCGTCCATGGTGTCAACTTGAGCCTTATTTCATGTCTCTACGTGACCAAAGAATGTCCCAGCAACCTACCAACTCATAGCCCATACAGTTGATGGAAATCGTGGTAGGATTTGTGCTAATATTCTCAGCTTCCCATGAATTTCAATAATGTTTTCTGTAGTACTTCAAACAAAGGTGAAAATCCTAAAGGTACAGTAAGTGCTAACTCTTTTTAAGTAGGTTTTCCCATCGCCTACATCTTTACAGTGATTATTACGTTCGTGACTTTTTTTTTTTTTTTTTTTTTTGAGACAGAGTCTTACTCTGTCGCCCAGGCTGGAGTGCAGTGGCGTGATCTCAGCTCGCTGCAACCTCCGCCTCCTGGGTTCAAGTGATTCTCCCGTCTCAGCCTCCTTAGTAGCTGGGATTACAGGTATGTGCTACCACGCCCGGCTAATTTTTGTATATTTTTAGTAGAGACGGGGTTTCACCATGTTGGCCAGGGTGGTCTTGAACTCCTGACCTCAAATGATCCACCTGCCTCAGCCTCCCAAGGTGTTGAGATTACAGGCATGAGCCCTTTCACCCAGCCTGGTTACTTTTAAATAGTGTCGAATTTGCACAGTAATGCTGATTGCAGCTTGAGTTTGAACAGTGTGGTTCTTCCTTGGAAGTCATGGAAAAGCATAACCGTCCTCACCTTCTTTCATATTTCAAAAATCATGGATTTGAAACTTTAAAAGGAAAATGTGGGGGACCATGGAGATTATTCTTTAAAGAACTACTGCTTGGGTTAGTGAGGCCTGGATGCCTGCCTCGCAGCCAAGTTCTTCACGGTGTCCCCAGCTCTTCTTTATAGTGGGCTTTATGTAAAGTAACTCTGAGTGTCCGTCACGCAAGAAATGTCTGTGACTTTCTTAAGCACTCGTACTCTGAATTTGGTTAGGTGGGAGCTTTGGAGGGGCAATGCTTTTAGTTAATCTTTGAAAATAAATAATGAGTTTGCCTTCACCTAAGAAATAAATACCAAGAAGTGAGCAAAAAGCAACGTGGTGTTTTTACAAAATAACATCTAGCTAGACCAAAATCATGGCTATGATAGAGAAATTGGCTCTAGAAGCTAGAGGACAGTTGATAGAATTTAATTCCACAAATATGGTTTTCATCTGTATTCATTTCATCAGCTCTGGAGGGAACTGGTGGCCGAGGTGACTTTCCTGAAGCAAGAGGCCCCAGGAGCAGGAAGGACTAGGCATACTCAGTGCACAGCAGGGAAACCAGGGAGGGACCAGGGACCTGGGGGCCACGAAGGTGGTGATGGGGAACCCTAGGGGCATGGGGAATGGGGCAGCAGGAGGGGCTGGGAGAGACAGGACAGCCTGGGGAGGCTCCTGTGACCCCCAAGCCCACCCTGCCCTTGTTCCCCAAGCAGGCCTAGGGAATGCCATCCCCTCCCCCAGAAAGAGATCTCCTAGGCCAAGTCCTCATGGGGAACCTCTGTAGGGTGCAGCATTGTGCACTTTGGCAAGCTGGAGGCTCTGAGAGAGACTCCTGATCTCATGAGCCCACAACTCATGTTCCACGAAAATGCTTTGGGAAACACTAGTCTGAACTGGCCGGAGGTGTCTCCCCAGTGACTCTGGCAGCTGCCTGCAAGGATCTCACACACAGTGCCACGTCATAGCAGCCATTCCTGGGTGTGGGTCTCCTTTATACCCTTGCTAGTGACTCAGATGGAGAGCCTGTGAGCACTCTTGTTAGATTGAACCTTATTTGAGCACCAAGAAGGTGCATGACATTCCGAGAGAGTGCTCTGGGCAGGAGGAGCACAGGCAGGTCCCTCAGGGAGCCGTGTCCAGACTTGCAGGAATGGGAGGCTCTGTGGGTTTATCAGAGAGGGTCTTCAGAACTTCTGCTTCCAGCCGTGATTGGAATAACAGGAAACAGATTTATCTTCCAAGCCTAATCAAGTGGAAAACACGAGAAAACACATGAAACAAATGTTTTCAGACATTGGATAGGAAGCAGTGGGGACGGTGGTGCCTCTGAGAAGAGAAACAGTTCTCCCACATCTAGAACCGACAGCCAGACGGCCTCAAAACCTCTGTGTTTCAATAGTCCTTGTACCTGCGATGAAGTTTCTCAGAGTAAACTTCAGTGTGTGCAGATCTCAGAGGAGGGCCAGGCTCTGGTGGGTTCTAGGGCCCCCCAACCTGTGCCCAGGTTGGCACAGACTTCCAGAGCACAAACATCATGATGCACTGAGAATAAGCTGACATGATGGACTTCATAAAAATTAAGTTTTTGCTCTTCTAAAGACAGTACTAATCAAGTAAAAAGGCAGACAAGAAGGAAATACTTTCAGCACATATCTTCAACTCAACGATCAAACAACTCAGTTTTTTTTTAAGATGAAATATTTGAACATCCATCACAAAAGAAGACATAAGAATGGCCAGTAAGCACAAGAAAATGTATTTAACATCATTAGTTACCAGGAAAGATAAATTTAAGCCACAGAGAGAGTTAAGGCTCTGCCACCGCGGAGGCCAAGCTGAAAGGCTGAGCGGCGTGTTGGCAGGCGGGCAGCAGGGTGGCACTGCTGGCGAGAGTGCAGATGGTCCAGCCACTCCAGAAAGCAGACTGGCAGTTTTTATGAAATTAAACATTCACTGTCCATGCCCCAGCAACCTCCCTCCTCAGTGTTCACCCAGGAAAAAGGAAAACACTCATTCTTCCACTCAGACTGGCACCAGGACTCTCACCACTTCAGCTGTGATCTCCACAGATTGGGAAAACACCAACGGCCATCCGCCAGGGGTGGAAGAGCTGCACTGTGTCCATCGCCTGAGACGCTGCCCTGCAGCACAGAGAAAGCAGAGGACACACTCGGCAAGGTGGGCAAGCTGCAACACCACTGGCCTGGAGAGACCCACCCGCAGAGAGCAGAGACCACCCAGAGAGAACAGCCAGGTTTTAGAGAGCTTGCGGGGAGCAGCCATTTTTGTGGGACTCGCGGCAGCAAGGGAGGCAGGAGTCTCCCACCTGGCGCATCACAGGCCTCCACCTGGCGGGTGACGGAGATGCTCTGCGTCATGATCACACCGCGGTTCCTTGACACTTGTCAAAACTCATCACTCACATGCTGAAAGTTACACCTCAAGAGAGTAGGTTTATGAAAAGGAGGCAGCACTGGGGTTTTTGTTGTTAGAGGTTGAAGAGATAGGGAGATTTCTGGCATAAATAAAGCAAGAGTTCTCATAAATGCACATACAGAAATCGTGACCGCACGTGGTCCTTCCTGCTGGTGTGAGCAAGTCACAAGCCGCATGGCTGAGTGTCCGCATGCCTGTGTGCACGCAGAACAGGATGCCCGCCCTCGGCAGGGCATCCAGGGGATGACCTGCCATCTTAACTCCTGGTTGGGCTCTCCTTGAATTATTTGTCCCTGTTCCTAAATCCTAAGCAGAGTGGGAGTTGTTCAAAGAAAGTTAACAAAAGTGATTAAAGATTTCGAGGGAAGTACAGCAGTGTTGTACAAGTTCAACCCAATAAATTAAAGTTGAATTTCTGGATAAAGTTCTCTGAGCATGTAGATGTTTAGTGCCCAACAGTGACCCATCAAGAAAACAGAATGTGAGCTAGACTAAAAGTACCTTAGAAGAAAACGTTTCATATAGAACCCACAACAGTTTTAAAAATAGAACAGTCTGTGACCATGGAATCTCAGTCATATTGAAACAGAATATAGCCTTTAGGTATCCGCATGTTTCCAGGCTACAAGATAACGTGGTGTCATGGGTGTTTCTGGTTCTCTGCCACGGGGTCACTTTCCCAACCTGAGATAACTATGAGAACGCTTTCTCATAGGTGACAATGTCATTTAACAACAACAACAAAAAAAAAAAACCCAGCCAAGTGCAGTGGCTCATGCCTATAATCCCAGCACTTTGGGAGGCCAAGTTGGGAAGATTTCTTGAGGCTAGGAGTGTGAGACCAGCCTGGGAAACATGGTAACACTCCATCTCTACAACAGAACATTAGCTGGGCATGGTGGTGCATACCTGAGGTCCAGGTACTCAGGAGGCTGAAGTGAGAGAATCAGCTGAGCCCAGCAGGTCAAGGCTGCAGTAAGTCATGATTGTACCGTTGTACTCCAGCCTGCGCCACGGAGTGAGACCCTGTCTCAAAAAACAAAAAAAATCCCAGCTCCACTTCCGGCCCAGCTCCACTTCCAGGACGGTGGGAGGTGGAGTAGATGGGTTCCTCCCTGCTCCTTCTGCTAAGTTGAGCTTGAAACTGTGGGCATCACACACAGAAGGCTCTGAGTGGGGAGCAAGGTGAACAGAGGGCCAAGGGGCGAGGCGGCAGGAGCTCCCCACATTTTCCAACAGCTGGAGCTGAAGGAGCTGGCAGCCTGGAAATGCCCATGGGTGCAGAAATTTAAAATTTGAAAGTCCCAGTGAGGGCCCAGCCTCTCCAACTGCAGGTCCATGAAAGGGGCGCCGGGAAGACAGATGACTTTCAGATGATCGTCACTCTACTCCACCCAGACGCCAGGGAAGGGCTGTGCCCGCCTCCCCCTCCCCAAGAAGGCAAGTGGAGAGCTGAAAGTGCCACTTCACAAGATGTAGCGACGCACCCAGCATCTCCAGGGTGACGGAATGGGAGGCAGGATTCCATCCCCAGTGTCAGGGATAATGAGCCCCTCAGTGTCAGTGGAGGCCGCACAGGGAGCCCGAACCCCTGCCCCTGCACAGCAGCAAGAACAGTGCCCTCCTCTCCCCACCACAGCAGGGTCAGCACCCTTCAGAAAATTCAGAGTCTCATACACAATACCCGGAATGTCAGGGCTTCCGTCAGAGTCCCTTGCCATATGTCAGAGTCCCTTGCCGTACGTCAGAGTCCCTTGCCATACTAAGAACCAGGAAGATTTCAAAGAGAATGGAAAGACAGGCAGCAGAGGCCAGCCCTGAGACGGCAGAGATGCTGGAGTTCTCCAACAAAGACTGGGAAACAGCCGTTACCAACATACTTGGAGCAAATGGCAAAACTAGAACAGCCCAGCAGGCAAGACACAGAGCAGAACCAAATGGAAATCTTAGAGATGAGAAATAACCCAGACAAAAAATGCCATGACTGGGCTTAGCAGCAAAATAGAAGGAACAGAGGAAGGACGCAGTGAACTGAAAGATGGAAAAACAGAAAGTCCTCAATATGAACAACAGAGAGAAAATTGACTGAAAAAAAAATGAATCAGAGCCTCAGGGACAGCAAGGTGGTAACTGTACCGTTTGCGCCATGGGAGCCCTGGCCTCTGTGCTGTTGGTGCTGTGGGAGTTCCAGGGCAGAAGGGACAGGGCAGGGCTGGGAAAGGACCTGAAGGAATAAAGGCTGAAAACCTTCCATATTTGGCAAAATACATAAATGTACAGATTCAAGAAAGCAAGCAAACCCCAAACAGGATAAAGTCAAAGATAATCATCATCAAACTGATGAAAACCAAAGATAAAGAAACTCATTGAAAGCAGCCAGTGAGGAGACAGGGTATGCTGGGGATAATTGGAAACCGTGCAGGCAGAGGGACTCAGGTGCTGGAGAAAGGCCTCATGGGCACGGAATGCTGCAGCCAGTAAGGGCCACTTCCAGAAAGGAAAGCAGGTGTTGGCAAGACTTGTGTCCAGCAGTGCCTAAAGAATCTCCAAGCTCAGCCGTGAAGGAGCAGTCCCGTTAAGAAAAGGACAGAAGGCGCAGAGGCGGCCATCCTGTGTGTGAGGGGATGCACAGACCGCAAGCAAGCCCATGAAACGATGCCCGCATTGTCAGCCACAGAGACCACGTTAGACCACAGGATGCTCCGCCTCACACCTGCCAGAATTGTGGGGAAGAGTCACGGAAACTGGGTAGCTCTTATATTGCTGTAGGAGCATAAATCTTACTATCTGGAAGCTGTTTTAGCAATTTCTTTGAAAAACTATACTGCCACCATGTGACCTAACACCCACGCTCCCGGGGTTTATACCATCTCACTCGGCACTCCTGTCCAGACCTAGCACCCACGCTCCCGGGGTTTATACCATCTCACTCGGCACTCCTGTCCAGACCTAGCACCCGCGCTCCCGGGGTTTATACCATCTCACTCGGCACTCCTGTCCAAAATAAATGGAAACTTCGCCAAAAAATCTGTGCAGTGAATATTTACAGCAGTTTTATTTGTGATAATCAAAAACTAGGACTAACCCAGATGTACTTCAGTGGTTAAGCAAACTGTGGTTCATTTTCTTGCCACTAAATAGTAGTCAGCAATAGAAAGAAATTACCTACAGATACAGCAGCAACCTAGATGAATCTCCAGAGAATTGCGCTGTGTAAAAGACGCCAATCCCCGAAGTTCGCCTGCTGGACAGTTGCATAGCATTCTTGAAATGACCGGATTAGAGATGGGGACAGATTCTTGGTGGCCAGGGAATAGACAGGAGGCGGCAGAGGGAAGTGGTTGCAACTACATAGCAGCCTCAGGAGGGACCCTGTGCGAGGGGTGCCCTGGGTCTGGAGGTGTCCTTGTGGATCCTGGTGGTGAGGTTCACACTACACTTACCTAAGATGTTACCAATGGGAGAACTGGGTAAAGATCACAGAAAATCTCTGTGCTATTCCTGACAACTGCATATAAGTCTACAATGATCTCAACATAGAAAGGTAAACATTTTTAAAAATCATTCTTCTCCCTGTAAGCATTTGTGACTTATAAAACATGCTACTGCCCTCTGAGATAAATATTCAGTCTCTGCAGTCATCTTAATATTCAGTCTCTGCAATCATCTTACTTGGTTGCCAAATTACTTTGTTGGTTTTTGTGGAGTATGTTTTGGTGTTTTTGAAACTGTGACCTCTAATCCAGAGGTCTCTTTGTAGCCGTGTGGTAGAAGTTTCTCAGGCCCGTTGCACTCCGCTCTTGGTCTTGCAGGTATGCCACCATATACACCATGTTCCCAGTGTTCTCCTTAGTGCTGGACCAGGACGTGAAGCCAGAGATGGCGATGCTCTACCCGGAGCTGTACAAGGACCTCACCAAGGTATGAGCCTCAGGCAGGCTGTCTGCCTCAAGACTGGCACTCACGCCTGGCATTTTACACGAGCGAGAAACAGGCCAGTCAGGAGGCATTTCCAAGCATTTTGTGAAAAACGATTCTTTGTCCTTCAAGACGTTTTTTATGTCTCCTAATTCTTTTTGGCATTTTCTCTTTGAGTTAAACTTCAAAAGGGGAAAAACATCTCAGGGAAAAAAATTTCCCAAATGTTTGCAACAAAGCTCTAATATCATATATAAAATTAGAATTGTAAAAGATACTCTCACCATTTGTGGGACTTTTATGAAGTGAGCTCACCAAATGTCAGAGAAGAGTTCGCTTCGTAATTTCTGTAGAAAGGCTCCCCGGACAGTGTCACTGCACCTGCTGCAGAAGTAGCATTCCAAAGCTGGGGAACCCATGGGCTTCACGTTTCCTGTGTATTTCCAAGTCTGTCGATAGTTGTGGATTTCACAATTATATCTGAAAAGTGACTGACAACACGCGTCTGTCCCTGGGGTCCATAGACTATTTTTGCAGTGATGCCACCAAGAAAAAAATCCACCCCAGGAAACTTCAGTCACCTGAAACTCTGCGAAAGATGCATTTATTTGGCTTAAAACTGTGCTCTGTTAGGATTAAAGGAGGCTTTGAATTTATCATATTCTTTGCAACAGCATATTTTATAGCATAGAACGTGTAAGGATGCGGGGTAGAAGAGAGGGTCAGCTCTGCAGACACAAATCATGGTAACTCTGGTATTTTCCACAAAGCTAGCTTTTTTGAGCCAACATTGAGAACACAATCCACTAACCTGCAATTAAATTTAGATTTACAATTGATAAATGACAGGTGTCTGAAATTATCAACTCAGATTTTTAAAGCAGTAGCTGTATGGTAAAGAAAGAATTAGATTAGGCATTAAAGAAAGTTAATGACTACCTAACAAACAGATTCTAGTCCAGCTAACCACTAATTAACCAACTACATTCTTACCTAGCTAACCACAAACTGAGAAACTAGACTCCTGTCTATCTAACTAGTAACTAACAAATGATACTCTAATAACAGGTAACCACTAACAAACTAGACTCTTATCCAGCTAACCACTGACTGACGAACTAGACTCTAGTCCAGCTATAACCACTCATTAGCCAGAGAGGTGCTGGGGAAGTCATGTTAACTTTTTGATTTCTTGATGTTATTGTAAGGGTCTAATGAAATAAAGACTTTAAAGTTTCTTGAAAAAAAAAAAATTCTCATTACTGTTTTAATCAAGACAAATAAAGCTAGTTCACCAGTATCACATGAAATATAAATATCAAGCATTATTATCATGATGGTGATATCATCGTGGTGACTGGGAAACCTCATCCCAGGTCACATCTCCAACTAGAAGGAAGACTGGTTAAGTATCTTAAACTGATGAAACCATTGTGACAAAGTCCAGCACAGTAGGGAGCAAAGATCCAAAAACTTCAGGAAGCTAGTATGAATAATGATCCTTTTAGTAGCATACGCATTTCCTCATTCCCAGAGACTCTAAAAATGTTTACCTAAATGCTGCCTTACAAACATACGGAAACAAGCCTTTCACGTAAGAACGTTAAACCTTGATGCTCTACCCTCAAACCTAGGAAACCAGCACCCAAGCAGGGCAAAGGTCACTAGGGGTCTCGTAGCCCCCGCCGGTGCTCCTAGATCACTGTGCTGGGAGAAACTTGTCATAGGACTGTCATGCCACAGCCATCTTGACCGGCTGTTGGAGTAAGGCACTAACACGTTTTTACTGTTTTCAAGGATTGAGAGTGTACACACCAGTCTCTTTCTTTGTGGATATCTAAATCACTCTAGAAACAAGATGCTCATAGGGCCACAGGTGTCTGACGGAGCAGCTAATTATCCCTAACTGTGGCCATGGAATCAGTACGTTCTGTATTACTCACTGGTGCCATTGAACCCTGTTCACTTCTGATTGAGTTGGATCTCATTAAGGGCATTAAATTACCATTTTTGTTAAGGTGATCAACAATTTAGACTGTTGTAGTATCCTAAAGTCAGGACACCATCCCTACATTTTTTTTTTTTTTTTTTTTTTGGTCAAGAATTCAGTCACCCATTTTCTCTAGGCTGCTTTTCTTCAACGTCTTATCTGCATTGTAACTTTGTTTTTTTTTTTTGGAGATGGAGTCTCACTCTGTCGCCCAGTAACTTTTTTTTTAATCGACTACACTTCAAATCCTTTGAAAAGAAAATAGCACTAAAGTACTGAGCCACTAAAGTTAATTTAGTTGTTTTTTCTTATTGACACTAAAGAACTATTTTGAAGCTTTCTGTTATTTCTGAACAGTTTACCAAGGTAGCGCAGACTGCAGCACTCTGCATTGTTGTCTGATGACCAGGGCAGCTGGAGACTGGATGTGCCAACGTAGTCTATCCAAGCTGGTCAGTGTCAGTGGACACCGAGTCCCCAGTCCGTCGGCTCAAGCTCCTGTGATGTAAGACAACATAGCCCTGCTCTCAACAAGCCTGTGTTCTAGTCAGGCTAAGAAAGCAGTTAATCAGTGGCATAGAGCAACAGCATAAAGGGGTGCAGGCTGAAATGTGAGTGGCTGACCAGCGAGTGCCGGTCCTGTCAGTTCTGAGTCACATATCTCAGATCACGGTAAATTTATAAAATACCTTCAGAGGTAAGGCGTGCGTGCATTCCCTGCACACAGGAAAAGACTCAACTGGAAAGAAAATCTCCTCTTTTTCATGTGTATTTGATAACCAGTCTTTTTAATCTAAAAGTACAAATAAGGCACGCATTATAAATCTCACCTACTGTCCTAATGAGTTAGCCAACCTTGAGTATAAACACTTGTCCCCTGCTGTGTCTCGATGGCCTGAGCCACACATGGACACAGTATCTATTCAGTAAGTATTTGATAAATGAATGAGGCAGTGAATGAATCAGTTAAACCAAGAGTCAGGATTTCCTTTGCTTTCCTAAAACTATGTAGCTTTTATTCTTTACAGAAAATGGTGTATTTGCAACAATATTTTGTTGTTCTTTTGAAGCTCAAATTTTGCTTTGAATTATTAAACTTTACTCAAGATGAGTTCAGGCACTTAATTTTCTGGATGCCAATAAGACAGGAAGCTGACCTACTCATCTCTCTCCTAACTCTGCACATGTCTTCATTCATTCTGAATGGTGCGTGACCACTTAGAGAAGCTGCTTAACTCGAAGATCCAGGCATCAGGACTAGTAAAGTGACCCTGGTTAACTGAGCCAGCCCACGTGGTCCCAAAATATCTCAGATTGTGGCTGTGAATTTTGTTACCAATGCATAATCTTACATTACCAGCTAACTCCAAAGACATTTGATTTGTAGTTGTGCTAATTGTAAAGATATCAAGTAGGTAATGTCATACAGTTGTTCATAAAATCTTTGAAACCATTAGGTATTGAACCATTTGGACCCCTTCACTATTTGTTATTTTCTGTAGAATACTCTCAAATGGTTTTATCTTTTGAAATGTATATTCATATAGTTATATACTTTTCAAAATAGTAGTGAATAAGGCAATAAAAGGAAATTTAAAACATTGAGATTAGAAAGGAGGAAATAAAAATATCTGTGTTTGTAGATGCTATAATTTTCTATGTAGAATCCACATACATACAACTTCCTATACTAGTAAATTTCATAAAGTTTCAGGATACAACGAATAATTTTTCAAAATCATTTCTGATTCTGTATACTAGCAATGAATAATCGGGGTGTGAAAAAATATGTAAACATTTATAATAATACATTTAAGCATTTGTAATAATACAAGAAAGTGAAATACTGAAGTGTACCTCTAACAAAATACACGCAAGATCTGTGCGCTGGAAACCAACAACACTGAGGAAAGAAACTGTAAAAAGCGTAAACAGATGTTCCTGGATTGAGAGGCGTAAACAGATGACCCTGGAGTGAGAGGCGTGAACAGACGATCCCGGATGGAGAGGCGTGAACAGATGATCCCAGATTGAGAGGCGTGAACAGATGTTACTGGATTGAGAGGTGTAAACAGATGTTCATGCATTGAGAGACGTGAACAGATGTTCCCGGATTGAGAGGCGTGAACAGATGATCCCGGATTGAGAAGCGTGAACAGATGTTCCCGGATTGAGAGGTGTGAACAGATGTTCATGCATTGAGAGACGTGAACAGATGTTCCCAGATTGAGAGGCGTGAACAGACGATGCCGGATTGAGAGGCGTGAACAGACGTTGCCGGATTGAGAGGCGTGAACAGACGTTGCCGGATTGAGAGGCGTGAACAGATGATCCCAGATTGAGAGGCGTGAACAGATGTTCATGCATTGAGAGGCGTGAACAGATGTTCCCGGATTGAGAGGCGTGAACAGATGATCCCGGATTGAGAGGCGTGAACAGATGTTCCCGGATTGAGAGGCGTGAACAGATGTTCCCGGATTGAGAGGCATGAACAGATGATCCCGGATTGAGAGGCGTGAACAGATGATCCCGGATTGAGAGGGGTGAACAGATGTTCCCGGATTGAGAGGGGTGAACAGATGTTCCCGGAGTGAGAGGTGTGAACAGATGATCCCGGAGTGAGAGGCGTGAACAGATGTTCCCGGAGTGAGAGGCGTGAACAGATGATCCTGGATTAAGCCTCAGTCAGATGTTCATGGATTGAGAGCTTCAGTGTTGTTGCACATTGACAAGCTCACTCTAGAATTTATACGGAAAAGCAAGGGAACTCAAATTGCCAAAATAATTTAGAAAAAGAACAGAGTTGGAAAACACACTACCTGATTCCAAGTCTTACTGTAAAACAGTAATCAATTAGACAATGTGTTATTGGCAAAAGGACAAACAAAAAGATCAATGGAACAGAAAAGAGAGCCCAGAAATACACTCACATCTGTCAGATGATCTTTGGCAAACGTGAGAAGAAATCAGATGGAGAAGAGTTGTGTCTGCAGCTGTTGGGACAACTGGCAGCCCATGAGCAACAGACCTGCAGCCTCCACCTCACACCTCATGTGAAAATGCCCCCAAAGTGGACCCTTGACCTACATGTAAAGCCATAAACCTTTCAGAAGAAAATACACACCAATGCATGACCTTCAGTTAGGCAAAGAGTTTTCAGACATGAGATCAAAATCATGATCCTTAAAGGGAAAAAATAATAAATTAGACTTTACCATAATTTAAAAGTTTTGGCCAGGTGCAGTGACTTACCATGCCTATAATACCATCACTTTGGGAGGCTGAGGCAAGAGGAAAACTTGAGCCCAGAAGTTCAATACCAGTCTGGGCAATATAGTAAGACTGTGTCTCTACAAAAAATAGAAAAAGTTAGCTGAGCATGGTGGTTGCTGTATGCCTGTAGTACCAGCTCCTCGGGCTGAGGTGGGAGGATTGCTTGAGCCGAGGAGGTGAAGGCTGCAGTGATCTGTGAGCCACTGCACTCCAGCCTGGGTGACAGAGTGAGACCCTGTCTCCAAAAAAAAAAAAAAAAAGAAAAGAAAAAGTTTTCTCTGTGAATGATACTGTTAAGGAAATGAAAAAACAAGCCACAGTCTGGAAGAAAATATTTGCACATCACACTTTTGATAAAGGAGTTGTTTCTGTAGTATATAAGATATACCCAAAATTCAACGAGAAAACAACCCAATTTTTAAAGTAGACAGAAGATCTTACTGGACACCACCTCAGAGATGATCCTCAGATGGCAAGGAAGCCTGTGAAGAAGCTCAGTGTCACCTTCATCAGGGAACTGCAAGGTGAAGCCACAGTGAGTTGCTGCGTACCCCCCAGTGCTAGAGCAGCCCAACCACTGGCAATGTGAAAGGCTGGGAGGACCCAGAGCAACAGAGACTCCCCTTCACTGTGGTGGTGAAGGAAGGATGGTACAGCCTTGGAAGACAGTTTGGGTATTTCTTACAAAGGTAACCATATATTTACCCCATGATCCAGTAGTCCATTCCTAGATATTTCTCCAAGAGAAATGAAAACAGATTCATACTAAATTGTATATATGAATGTTCACAGCAGCACTGTCATCATTGTCAAAAACTGGAAACAACCCTATGCCCCTCAGCCAATGGATGGAGGACATCTTTGTGGACAGGGACAGCCCGTGTGTGGATGGAGGACATCTCTGTGGACGGGGACAGCCCGTGCGTGATGGAGGACATCTCTGTGGACGGGGACAGCCTGTGTGTGGATGGAGGACATCTCCATGGACGGGGACAGCCCGTGCGTGATGGAGGACATCCTAGTGGACGTGGACAGTCTGTGTGTCGTGCCACCAGGCAGTGGGATTGTGCTGAGCAGTGAGCGGGTTACTGCTGACTCACACGACATGTTGGATCATACATTTTGCATTTTGCTGCACAACAGAAGCCAGACTGGAAAGTTGGTATGATTCTTTTTACTTGACACCTGGGAGGTGCAGAACTGTAGGGAAGAGACCCGTCAGTGGTCACTAAAGGTTTGAGTGTAGAGGGTGACCGGAGAGGCAGCCCAAGGGGTTGTGAGTGCGGGAGCTGCTCTGTGTGGTGTGGTGGTGGGGAACACCTGACCGTGCCTCTGTCAGAGCCCACTGGATGGCACCAGCATGGAGCCCACAGGAGGAGGAGTGCAGACAGCGGCCCATGAACCACAGAACCACGCTGTGGGCTGGGAAGAAAGGAGTTCTTTTCAGTGGCCTTGGGAAAAGCTTTTGCCTCTGGTTCGCTGTAAGGCTGAAGACAAAAAGAACTGCATCTGTAATCCCAGCACTTTGGGAGGCCGAGACGGGCGGATCACGAGGTCAGGAGATCGAGACCATCCTGGCTAACATGGTGAAACCCCGTCTGTACTAAAAAATACAAAAAACTAGCCAGGCGAGGTGGTGGGCGCCTGTAGTCCCAGCTACTCGGGAGGCTGAGGCAGGAGAATGGCGTGAACCCGGGAGGCGGAGCTTGCAGTGAGCCAAGATCTGGCCGCTGCGCTCCAGCCTGGGCGACTGAGCAAGACTCCGTCTCAAAAAATAAAAAAAAAGAACTGCAAACTGTGGGCTACGTTTGGCATTTGCTTCTCACAGGAACCAGTAAGCCCATGCCTGGTAGCTCATGAGAAGCAGATTTCTCCCTGTTAGTGACAAAGTTAGAAATATAGGGCTGGATTGACGCCCAGATCAGTTTGGGCTTGTGGTTTCTGTGAGATAAATAAATAGATGAAGAAATACACATGGACATGTGTGAGCGTGGCTTAGTAAACACACACACAGTCCTAGGCCATACACCGAGCAGCTGGAATCAGGAGCCCAGGCGGCAGTGAGCATGCTCAGTGTGCAGGTCGTGCGGACAAGGCCCTGTGCTGTCCCTGGAGAAGGGGTTAATTCCAGGGCTGAGGCAAGGAAAATACAAGGTGAGCCCGGAACTTCTTATGGAACAAAAAAGTAAGCAGCTGCTGAACAAGAATCAGTGAGGCTGGTGCAGGAGACAGGTCCGACGGCATCAGAGACTGAGCCTCCCAGGGGCCGGCACCTAACGCCCTGCACAGCAGCCCAGACAGCAGCATGACTAGATGGTACCCAGAGAGCACACAGATACCTCCACCGCCACCATGTATACGCGGAGAAAGCACCTCTTCAACCGGAGGATTCCAGTTATAAATGTGAAGGAACCAGGGCAGCCGGAGGCCCCGCTGAGGCACCAAGGCAGCAGCCACTGTCAGGAGGTCTTCCAAGGGACGCAGAACCCCGATGTCACAGTTCCCATCACCAGGGATGCGAGAGGCTGCACCTCCTGCTGTGGAGCCCTGCGGGGAACACGCGTCCCCTCAACAAATCCTCCCCAGTAGTGTCATCGCTAGAAGACATCGGACACATCCAAAACAAGGGCATTCCACAAAGACACGTCCGGAGCTTTGAGGAGCGGCCGGGTCGTTCCAGACGGGGAGACAGAGGTGCTGTCCAGATCACAGAGCCCAGGAGACACGACGGCCAGAGCAGTGCAGGGTCCTGTGTGGGGCCCTGGGCAGGAAAAGTGCGTTCGAGAAAAACCGGGACCTCCGCACCATTTCTCTGCCAAGGTGTGTGTTGGTGTCTCCGTGGAGTGTTGCCCCGGGTGAGCTGGACGGCGCCGTGGTCCCGGGTGAGCTGGACGGCGCCGTGGTCCCGGGTGAGCTGGACGGTGCCGTGGTCCCGGGTGAGCTGGACGGCGCCGTGGTCCCGGGTGAGCTGGACGGCGCCGTGGGGCTGTCTGCACTGCTTCTGCAGCTTCCCTGCAAGTCTAAAGTGATCTCAAGGCAAAATGATTAGAAAACAGAGTCAGAGCCGAGAAAGTCTTCCGTTTTCCTAGGATAGATGAACAGAACTGGACACAGCACCATGTGCCTGTGGTCCCAGCTGCCTGGACTGGAGGAGGCTGAACCTGGAAGGGGGAGGCTGTGGTGAACGGTGATGGCACCACTGCACTCCATCCCTCAGCAATAGATCAGGACCCTGTCTCTACAAAATCAGAATTCTGTTTGCAAAGCTGCAGTCTTATCCTTCAAAGCATGGAGTTTAGAACCAGCCCGTGTCTGCGCCTGGCCCTGGCCCTGGCCCTGGCCCAGTTGCGACCAGTCTGCGGCAGCAAGCCCACCTTTAGGTGCACACTGTCTGCTTGGCGGCTCTCGTTTAACCTGTCCAGCAACTTTCTGTCCAGTAATATTTGAAGTTCATTTTGTATTCTATGATTTGTGTTTAATGAAATTGAGCTTATCCATATAAGAATGAAGGAATGAGACCTTGAAGAAATCAGTCACCATAATTTCAGACCATTAATAGAAAGAAAGAAAAGCGACAGTGGAGTGAGCCTGGCAAGCAGAAGAGCTGCTGGGACGTTGCTTACCCGCCCCTTTGCTGCAGGACCTTCGCACCCTCAGGAGCAGGGCAGGCCGAGCGCTGAGTGGCAGGAAACCCACTCTTCCTCTCCAGCCTCCCTTCCTGCCAAGGCCAGAGACACGTGCAGAGCCCCAGTTAACTGGGGCTTCTCTCCCCAGCGCCACCATGCGCACCGTCCTTCCCTCTCTGTTTGTGGGGTTTGTTCTTGATACACTTTGGCTGCATCTTTTTCTCCTCTTGTATCTGCCTATAGGATCTTTCTACTCCACACTCCCAAACTTCCCTCAAATAATTACAATCATGGGAACAGGCGAAATTTTTTATTGTTGTTGTTCTACTAAGAATCAGATTGGGAGGCCGAGGCGGGCAGATCACAAGGTCAGGAGATCGAGACCATCCTAGCTAACACAGTGAAATCCTGTCTCTACTAAAAATACAAAAAATTAGCCGGGTGTGGTGGCAGGTGCCTGTAGTCCCAGCTACTCAGGAGGCTGAGGCAGGAGAATGGCAGGAACCCGGGAGGTGGGGCTTGCAGTGAGCCAAGATTGCGCCACTACACTCCAGCCTGGGTGACAAAGCGAGACTCCATCTCAAAAAAAAAAAAAAAAAAAAAGAATCAGAGAAAGTATATTGTGGAGGTAGGCTGGGAGAATACATGTAATAGTGAGAACAGTGGTTACAGACTCAGGACAGGAGCCCTGGCATTTTGGAGGGGCTGGTCTCATCCCACAGTGCTGATCCACGCAGAGGGACCCCGTCTTATGTCATGCAGGCATCAGCGTGCTCCGTGCACCGCCACCCTGAGCCTTCCAAACGAATAATTGTGCGCATATGACTTTAAGGTGGGTTAATCTTTCCTTAAAATTTGCTTGATTTGACTGGGCACAGTGGCTCACGCTTGTAATCCCAGCACTTCGGGAGGCCAAGGCGGACAGATCACCTGAGGTCAGGAGTTCGAGGCCATCCTGGCCAACATGGCAAAACCCCGTCTCTACTAAAAAGTACAACAATTAGCTGAGTGTGGTGGTGCACACCTATAATCGCAGCCACTAGGGAGGCTGAGGCAGGAGAATCGCTTGAACCTGGGAGGCAGAGGTTGCAGTAAGCTGAGATTGCGCCACTGCACTCCAGCCTGGGTGACAGAGCGAGACTCTGTCTCAAAAAAAAAAAAAAAATTTTGCTTGATTTTTTATGTTTTTTGGTATAATAGAAATATACATTCTGAATCCATAATATTTAATTGGTAAATATAACAGTAGCATTCAGTGAATATTTACTATGCTGCTGGCATTGTGCGTATTTTATTTCATGGCTCATTTTATTTCATGCATGTGCGCCACATGCCACTATTACTTCTGTTTCACAGAGGAGGGAACTGAGGCACAGAGATTAAGTCCTGAGTCCAAGGATGCAGCAGGAAGGCGTGTGCTAGGCAGGACTCCACTACAGGTATTCCACATATACGGGGCATCAGTCAGAGGGACAGACGCCTTCCTCTTCCTAAACCAAGTGAAGTGGCACCTGGCCCAGGAAGAGCGACTTTGTCCGTCACATGAAACCCTTAGTGAATGAATTGCTTCTGTGAGTAACGTGTCTGTACCGTCAAATATAACAGGATTTTGTTCTCAGCTACAGTCTGGGAGCCATTCATAGGAGGTGTACGCATGTTTTTCTCAAACTATCTATTTTATTGATGGTTTTTGTGCCTGTTCTGTTGTCTTTGCTTTTATTAACTTGTAATATCGTCTGCTTCAATACGGAGCAGCCCACAGGTGCGGGTCTGAGGTGCTGGCTCCCTGTTGGCAGCTCCTAACAAGAGAGCCGCACAGACCCGCTTTATCTTTCCACGTAGACGCCCATCATTGTCCCGCATGAATAAAACTGAATACACTTCAGCAAATCAGGCCACAAAATAGCCTTTTCTTTCTTATGTCAAAATAAATTTCCTTTTACAGTTTTTGATTAAAATGAGCCAGGTACTTAATTACAGATGAATTTCATGAGCAAAGACCAAACACCTACCATTACCCAGGGAGAGAAATGTCCTCGGGAAATACGTGCCGCGAGAACTTACTTAGAGCATATAAACGGTTTAACTTAAAAGTTTCTTGCTTTTTAAAAATCAATGGTGCTTGGCTGGGCGCGGTGGCTCACACCTGTAATCCCAGCACTTTGGGAGGCCGAGGTGGGCGGATCACCAGGTCAGGAGATCGAGACCATCCTGGCTAACACGGTGAAACCCCGTCTCTACTAAAAAATACAAAAAAAAAAAACTAGCCGGGCGAGGTGGTGGGCACCTGTAGTCCCAGCTACTCGGGAGGCTGAGGCAGGAGAATGGCGTGAACCCGGGAGGCGGAGCTTGCAGTGAGCAGAGATCTGGCGACTGCACTCCAGCCTGGGCTACAGAGCGAGACTCCGTCTCAAAAAAAAAAAAAAAAAAAAATTAGTAAATCTGCCACTGGTGGGCTCCTGCAGGAATATAACCGCAGTTCCAGCACCCGCGCCTCTGTTCTGTAATGGCTCATGCCTGTGTGTAAAGGTCTTCAGCAGACTCAGGCAGGTGCGGCTTCAGATGGGCCCTGAGCACAGCCCGTCACCGTCCTCCATCTTCCCTGCTGTCTTCCGTGTCCCCTGAGCTTCCGTGAGGGTTTGTCTTTCCTCTGTGGCTCTTTAAACCACTTCCTGTCCTTCGGAGAATCTCCCCCTTGGGTGGGGAAGCTCTAAATCAGGGTAGGATTTTGGGCTCTGATCAGCAGACTACACTTAGCACCCCCAGCCTCCAGCGAGAACCTAAGGCAATCACGGAACTTCTCAAGTTTCGTTGTCTGTAAATGGAAACGACGTCTGCCCTGCGTCACTGAGAAAATAGACGCGAAGGTGTCAAGTAAACGAAGTCCTCGCATCAAGACAGGGCCTCGCAGCACGCGTCACTGTTGACAGCTCCTTGGCACCAACAAGTCAGGGCGGTTGTTAATGACTCAGCCTCTCTTCTTGGACTCTGAATTCATCTTCAGGGGTGCAGCGGGACAAGCAACCCTGTGGGCCAGAGCTCCCCGGCCTCCGGCCCCCTCATCACCTGCCTTCAACTCGCAGAGTGAAGAGCCTGGCACAAGGACCTGTTCCGTCCACGCGGGGTTATGGATGTGACACGTTCTCCAACAAGGGTTTAAGGGATAATTTTTTACTTCAGTTGGGATGTGCCATCCTTACTGAAGAGCTGTTACCTTTTGTATCTTTTGATCTGAAAAAACTAAACAGTAAATACAGAAGTATTTGTTCACAATAAGGGAAAATGTTTTTATTGCCAAGAGCCTTTCCCCCCTGGTTCATTGAAATGTTTGCTTGTATACATCACTCCTGGCTTACTAGAACTATGGCTTAAACATCGAACAAGACGGCAGGTCAAACAGAAGAGAACATGAACCTCTAACCACAGGCACCAGTGGACACGTGTGGGGCCCAGGCAGCTTCTTCAGGATTTGGGTGTCAGGAAAAGGCACCCTGAAATGCTGGTAGACCAGGTGGCTGGGGTGGCACGGATGGGGCTTGTGGACCCGGGGTCTGTGGGTCAAGCAGGTGGTTCCGTGCATTAACGACACTCTTCCACTGTTTCCCTAGGGAAGATCCTTGTCCTTCAAAACCTTCCTCATCTGGGTTTTAATCAGTATTTACCAAGGTAAGACGGGATCCTTAGTTTACTGGACTAAAGAGTTTTTTTTATTTTGGTCTTCTTTTAGCAATACTGTTTTTACTTGCAGATTAAATTCCAACAGCTTAAAATGTCATCAGCAGTTAAATACTGCCTTCTGTTTGTCTTGTCAATCGATATTCCAGCAACATGGGCCCTTTTTTTTTTAACTGATGCATGTCACCCAAAAACTGACTTAGTTTTTAATTAAATGTTAATCCAGAAAGGTTTTAACAAGCACTTACCACATTGTATTCCCTGCACAATGGCTTTCTTTCATAGAGTGATGAAAAGACTTTGAGGAATCTGAGTTCTGTAAGGAGAAGCCATTAGCTGCTTTGTTTATTGTTCATATAAATGGGAGATTGTTGAAAGTATAACTAACAGATCAGATCCATTAGTTACATGCAACACGTAACTATTTACCCTAATAGAAGTAGAGGTAGTAGAGGTGTGGCTTTGCATCCAGAGATGAGAACGTTTGTCAGCCTCTATTTGCCATTTCTGACTGATCCAGCTGGGATCCCATCTTATTTTGTCCATAATCCAGAGTTTAAGCGATTTGTTCATCAGCATGAAGCATGGGCATGACCATTATCTGCCTTTTTTTTTTTTTTTTGACAGAGTCTCACTCTGTTGCCCAGGCTGGAGTGCAGTGGCGTGGTCTCAGTTCACTGCAACCTCCGTCTCCTGGGTTCAAGCGATTCTCCTGCCTCGGCCTCCTGAGTAGCTGGGATTACAGGTGTGCGCCATCACGCCTGGCTAATTTTTTTGTATCTTTAGTAGAGATGGGGTTTCAGCATGTTGGCCAGGCTGGTCTCAAACTTCTGACCTCGTGATCCACCCGCCTCGGCCTCCCAAAGTGCTGGGATGACAGATGTGAGCCATTGCGCCCAGCCTATCCGCTATGTTTAAGGGTCTTCAGTGAGGCTGCTGGTTCCAGGCTGTTTCCTCTAGCTGCTTACACCCTGCTCGTGTGCGTGGAAAAAGCTTCTGCTGTTTTTCAGGTGGCATCCTCATGTACGGGGCCCTGGTGCTCTTCGAGTCCGAGTTCGTCCACGTGGTGGCCATCTCCTTCACTGCACTGATCCTGACCGAGCTGCTGATGGTGGCGCTGACCGTCCGCACATGGCACTGGCTGATGGTGGTGGCCGAGTTTCTCAGCCTGGGCTGCTACGTGTCCTCACTCGCTTTTCTCAATGAATATTTTGGTAAGTTGCCTTGGAATTGTTTTCTGAGTCATTGTCTACTCATGATTTTGAAGCATTTTCTTATTGTTACTTCTGAATATGTTGTCTTAAGTTGTGGATCATGGTAAAACCCGTATCAGAAAGTGCCTGCTCTTACCATCCCTGCACCACAGATGAAGGTGCGGTGCCTTGTTGGTCACTGCTGGCTGGTGCCCTGACAGGAGGCGCTGAGCCCCGTCTGTTACTGGCTGACTGGTCCCCTGACAGGAGGCGCTGAGCCCTGTTGGTCACTGGCTGGTCCCCTGACATGAGCAGCACAGCCACTCGGGAGCAGCTGGGACTCAGACCTGCGGGAAGTGAACACGGAGCCGGACTCAGACCTGCGGGAAGTGAACACGGAGCCGGGCTCAGACCTGCGGGAAGTGAACACGGAGCCGGGCTCAGACCTGCGGGAAGTGAACACGGAGCCGGGCTCAGACCTGCGGGAAGTGAACACGGAGCCGGGCTCAGACCTGCGGGAAGTGAACACGGAGCCGGACTCAGACCTGCGGGAAGTGAACACGGAGCCGGGCTCAGACCTGCGGGAAGTGAACACGGAGCCGGGCTCAGACCTGCGGGAAGTGAACACGGAGCCGGGCTCAGACCTGCGGGAAGTGAACACGGAGCCGGGCTCAGACCTGCGGGAAGTGAACACGGAGCCGGGCTCAGACCTGCGGGAAGTGAACACGGAGCCGGGCTCAGACCTGCGGGAAGTGAACACGGAGCCGGGCTCAGACCTGCGGGAAGTGAACACGGAGCCGGGCTCAGACCTGCGGGAAGTGAACACGGAGCCGGGCTCAGACCTGCGGGAAGTGAACACGGAGCCGGGCTCAGACCTGCGGGAAGTGAACACGGAGCCGCATGTACACCTGTCCCCATCTCAGTGCCTGAGTGTTCGTGCAGTGGTGAATCTCTATGGAGGAAAATGTGAAATATTCTTGTTCTTACATAAAAGAACTCTCAGAAAATACCCGTGGCTTCTAAGAAATGGTTATTTTCTAATTATAATGTCCTAATTATTTTTCTTTTAAAAATCGGCTTTTAGAATATTTTCATGTATGATCATGAATTAACATACTCAGGGACACGTGAACACGCTAAGTGCCACAGTGAGCTCACAAAATGATAAAGACACACGTCACAGACGTGGGCAGGACTCACCACCGCTTTGAGCCTCAGCTTTTGCATCTGCAAACTGGAGATGGTATCACTTCCCGTTAGGAGCGGGTCTGAAGATCAGTAGTAACGTGCTTACGTACATGTGAACGAATGTGCAGGGCTCCTTTCGCACCTGCAGAACATGGCCAGCCCTCCAGCACATGCACCTTCTGTGGTGAGCTCCTCAGACCTGAATAGGTCTCGCCCCGTCTCCCAGGGGAATGCCAAGGTGTGTGGTTCTCAGACACAGGACACTTAACTGTTGGGTTTCAGTGATGTTTAAACAGTTGTATGGTAACAGGCAGGGAAATGAGAGGTTAAAACCACATTGAAAACGCATCTTGAACCTGCCATTTTATTGCTTTTAATGTGTTTCTTACTCGTTTGCTAACCCTTTGAAATACCCGGTATCTCCTTTAATCTGTCCTTTATTTTCTTTATTCCTATTTTGGAACAGGTATAGGCAGAGTGTCTTTTGGAGCTTTCTTAGGTAGGTAAAGTTATCATTTCTTTCAAAAGTGTAGAAATTTAGGCAAACAATATTGATAAAGATACTTAACTAATCAGAAAAATAAACCTTCCTCTAATTCAGTGTTCCTCACAAACTCTCTGATGTCACGTAAGCTGGTGGCCATGTGCTTACTTGGCTCGTCGTGGGCTGAGTGCTGCTGGCTTGCCTGCTGAGGGCTTGGTGGCCCTGAATGAGGAGAAGGGGCCAGGCATCCTGCCATCTGCTGAGGATTGCACGAGTCCCTTAAACATGTTTTTGCCTTTTCAGTTGTAGGGGCTGAGCTCCTGGAAAACACTTCCAGGGTCTTCAGAAAATGAGCACACACACACGTAGGACTTCCCCTTCATACAGCAATCCGGCGCTGCCCTCTCATTTATTTTACCAAGGCCTCTAACTCTGCTCCATAGATCTTTTTATCCCACCCGGCAACAGTCTAAAGGGATTTCCACTATATGTAGATTCAAAGTATGTAAATATCCAGTTTCTCACCTCCTCTTCTTGTGAGGAATGTAAGTGGCCTAGTCATTAGCAGCACAGCTCGGCCATGGTGAGTACATGGTTCTTCTGTGGAGATGCTGGGAGGGTGATAGGCGAGAACATTCTCTAGGTGGGCCAGGCTCAGCGCCTCTAAGAGCAGACCGGTCTGAGCATTTGTGTGGCAGATGGGACTGCCAGCTGCCCTCTGATGCCCCCAGGCCCTCATAAAGTCAACTCTACCTTAAAAAAACAAAAACGGCTAGCCTAGATCGTCCAGACCACTCCCACAGGTTAGGTGAGTTGGTGTCTGTTCCAGTGCTTCAGTGCCTTTACAAATTCTGCCACAGAGCATTGTCTACCCATTTAGTGGTATTTGGTGACATTAGTCATCTGCAGCCCCTTTTTTTTTTTTTTTGAGACAAAGTCTCACTCTTGTTACCCAGGCTGGAGTGCAGTGGTGCGATCTTGGCTCACTGCAACCTCTACCTCCTGAGTTCAAGTGATTCTCCTGCCTCAGCCTCCTGAGTAGCTGGGATTACAGGCGCCAACCACCACACCAGGATAATTTTTGTATTTTTAGTAGAGACAAGGTTTCCCCATGTTGGCCAGGCTGGTCTCAAACTCCTGACCTCAGGTGATCCACCCGCCTCAGCCTACCAAAGTTCTAGGATTACAGGCGTGAGCCACCGTAGCCAGCCTGCAACCTTTTTTTTTTTTTTTTTTTTTTTTGAGATGTAGTCTCACTCTGTCCCCAGGCTGGAGTGCAGTGGTGTGATCTCAGCTCACTGAAACCTCCGCCTCCTGGGTTCAAGCAATTCTCCTGCCTCCACCTCCCCGGTAGCTGCGATTACAGGTGCCCACCACCACACCCGGCTAATGTTTTGTTGTCTTTTTTGTAGAGATGAGGTTTTCCCATGTTGGCCAGGCTGGTCTCAAACTCCTGACCTCAAGTGAGCCGTCTGCCTTGGCCTCCCAAAAGTGCTGCGATTACAGCCACTGCACCTGGCCTACAATCTCTTTATAATGCTTTGGTTTGTTTTTTCCATTAAAAGAAGAATGAATTATGCCCGGTATGCGGGTCAAACAATTCTGCAGTCAAGAAAACCTGAGATTTGGAGCTGGGCTCCTATAAATGTACGGGGATATTTCCGTGGCAAGCTGAGACTGCCCAGTGGCCTGGCCAGGTCTGTGGCTGTGGCCATGAGGGCCCAGGGCTTCTTGTCGGCTCTTACCTTTTTTTCTGTTTCCTGCCAACAGATGTTGCCTTTATCACCACCGTGGCCTTCTTGTGGAAAGTGTCGGCAATCACCGTGGTCAGCTGCCTCCCGCTGTATGTCCTCAAGTACCTGAGGCGCAAGCTGTCTCCCCCAAGCTACTGCAAGCTGGCCTCCTAAGGGGTTGTGAACCCCCAGCGGGCTGGTCCCAGCACCTTCTGCCCTTTCCAGTGAACACAGGGTTTGCCATTGCTACCAAGCGAGCACCACGAGAAAGGGAGGGTACGCCAGGCAAGCCCAGGGCACCGATGCCGGGACGGCCTGTCCCTCTTAGTGCAGGGATGTCACCCCTGCCAGGCGAGCCCAGGGCACGGATGCCAGGACGGCCTCTCCCTCTCAGTGTGGGGCTTCACCCCTGCTTTTCTTTCTTCTTTTGTGTTTGTCAAAATCCTATTTCCATATTGAAGCAGCTTTGAGTTTCTACTGAAAATGAGCCCGAATTATTTTACTGTTACTGTAAAGGATTTATCTTACTCTGGCATTCTGAGAATTAGAATGAAAGTTTAATTTCTGCAATTCCCTAACATTCAAATTCTTTCTTTGATGTTATAACACACAGTCATTCCTACTCAAATGTAATAAAATTGAGGCTCCACGGAGACCCGTGTCCACACCAGCTGCAGCTCCTGCTCAGACAGACGGCCTGCCCTTTGCTGAAGACACCTTGCTTTATACTCATATTTCACTTTTCAGTAAAAACACTGGAGTTACTGAGTTCTCACGTGAAGAGCTGTTCTCCTCACACGCTCTGAAGGCAAGTCGCACAAACGGTGGCGTTTCCGAACATAATTCCACTGCAGCCACCAACGTAAATCATTGCCCAGAGACTGCTGCTGGCATGCCTGTCCTTCTCATCCTTTTTGTATTTGCAAAATCACACTCGAACGCCATTTCTATAGGTAGAAATCAGCCGTCCTGTAAAACTCACATCCCCTAAGATAGCTCACTTGCCTGGTCATGGGTTTCCTAGTTTACTTGGTTGGAAACACGCACCAATTGAGGTGATGAAAGCCTGTGCGGTTGCCACGCTGCATTCATGGTGTCGCCCAGCCAGACCCCTCGCTTCTGTGAATCTGGGAAGGTCCTTGGGGCCAGGAGTTCATTTTCTCAGCTGTGTCCTGTGCCTGGGGTGTTTCTCGAAACCGGTGTGTTGTGCCGCCTGCAGCAATGCCCCTTCTTGGAGGCCTCAGCAGAAGTTGGTCAAACACCAGGCCTCTTGGTTCAAAGGGGAGTTTCTCTGTATTTTCCACGCAGGCGCCGCAGCCTCTGCCAGGAGTTTCACCTGCTCATTTTCCGCGTCGTTTCCCATCAAGGTGGGCCCTGTCACCTGAAATCCTGGCCGCGCTGTGTGCGTGGGGCTCCAAGGGCATTTCACCAACCAGCGGAGGGGCTGCCCAGCACCCACCGACCGTCCCCCGCAGCTTTGCGGAGGACGAAATAGCCACCGAGAGCACTGAAGCTGCCTGTCTTCCCCGTGCCGCAGCAGCGCCTTGGGAATGGAGGCCGCTCCCTCTGTCCCCAGCGTCCCGAGTTTCCAGGCGGGCCTGGCCTGCGAGGGTGCGATTTCCTGCGTCCCCACAAGGTGTCGCTGGTGTCCGCTCGGTGATCCGGGCGTCTGGTCGCTGCCGGAGGCTGCCTGGGGTTTTCCCTTCTGTGCACCAAGTCGGTGTCGCCCAGAAGTCACATCCTGGCTGGGGCTGACTTGGATTTTACGTGTCTTTATCGCTTCTGCCGGAGCAGTTTGTGTCAGGGGCGTTGGGACGGTAGAAATCTTAAGTCCATTTAGGAGATGGGGTGACACACTCGGGCCTCGGGGGTGGAGGCCAAGTGCGAATCAGAGGCTGCTCCCCCGTGCACCTTTACGAATAAACCACCCACCTGTGACACTAATCGAATGATAACGTTGTAGATAACCTGAGAAAAGCTGAACCCCTGAGCCTTTGGGAATAACACTGCAGTACAGCTTTCAGATCAACGACCAGCCTTAGATCAGTTGGATCCTGATTAGGAGACAGTTGAAGACGTCTCAAGAAATCGAGATGTGTTAGGGGCAGGTGGAGACTGGAGGAGGAAGGGGTTTTCTCCTCTGTAAACGAAAATCACCCCCACGTTGTGAGGGTTAAATGAGATGGACAGGGCATTCCCGGCAGACGAGGGGCTCTTTAAGAATTCAAACTTAAAGAGTCTGGGGGGAAAAGAGAGGAAAAGGCTGGAAATGGAGTCACAGAGTCCTACATAAATCTATATGAGGGATTGCACCTAGAAATAGGAATTTAGTTTGAGAGTGAATTTCCTCAGTGTGAGTGAAATTTCAAAGCTTCAGTCACTGGCAGGATTCAAGTATTCATTATAAGGTATTCTCCTTAAGAATACCTTACTACTCCTTAGGCAGTAGAACCTAAGATAACTTTTTAAAATCTTAAAACACCCATACACATTTTACATCTTATGTTAAAATATAGCCACGTTTATTTTACTATTAAACCTTCCCTACCCCAACTCTTAAAAAAAAAAAAAAAAAAAAAAGGATGCCCCTGGATGAGGCACTACATTGATCCTGTGGCTTCGAGTATCCCGGTCGGCAACACAAAGCCACAGCCAAGGAGTCCAGAACAGGATGGTTTTTAAGAATTGCAGCAAGGCAGTCAGAACGAGTCTGTGACACGGATTCTCTGCTAGATTAAAGAAAATAATAGCCCGCTAAAGGGTCATTAGATGGGCATTAGATCCAGTTCCAGCTCCAGTTCAGGAACCAGCTCTGAGGTCAGGCGAGGAGTCGAGAGGCTGTGCTTCCACCGGCTACCGGCTTGCGGTGTAACCTTATTGCTTTTTAGGTTGTGGACCTGTGTCAGCCCTAGAAATTCTGAGCCGGCCGTACAGCCCCAGAGCCCTTCAGGAGGGTGCCCAGCCTGGGGAGAGCATTTTGCGTGTCCGGAGTCGGCGGTGCTGCAGGAGGAGGAGCCCGTCCCTCCTTTCTGCGTGTGATGGGCAGCGTCCCCGAGCATCCAGTGCTGTGCTGGCCCCGTGTTTCTAGGTTTGCGTGTAGAGGCGTGACCCTCACAGTCCTGTTCGCCGCCCGGAATAGCTGGTCACAGGGAGGTAAGTGCTGCGGAAGAACCAGCAGGGCTGGCAGCCTTGGGAGACTCCTTGGAAAGGGGAGGTTGAAGCCAAGGGCGAGAAGATACAAGCAAAGCCTGTCATCAGAGCAGCTCGTGCTCAGACCCGAGACTGGGGCCTGGTGCTCTGGGGTGACGAGAGCAGAGTGCCAGCGCCCAGCAGGGGCGGCAGGTGGGTGAGGATTCGTCACTGTTTTCCATAGTCTCATCTGATTTCAGGTCAGTGACGGCCATGCCTTGAGGGCCGCACTGCATTCCCGGAGCCCGTAAGTCCCTACCCCCGACGGCCACCAGTGCCTTCCTCTCCTGTGAAGGCCCAGCAGAGAAACCTGTAGCAAGACCCTGACAGTTCACCAAACAAGCTGGCCTTACCTCCCTTCTGAGACGGTCACGGGCAGGCCCAGGTGCACCCTTCCTAGGGTCAGGGACTCCGCTGGGGTCACCACCTCCAAGGCCCCCCGGCACAACTGAGCAAGCCACTCGGTCCCACTCAGGGGCACCGCCCCCCCCCCCCCGCCCCAGTCCCCAGCACCTAAGTCCTGGGCCGTAGAGGGGACACCAGGCACCCCCCCGCCCCAGGCTGCGGGTCCTGCTACTGCAGATGGGTGTCATTTCAGGCAGTTCCAGAAGGGGGAGCCAGAAGCCACGAAATGGCACCTGCGGGGCCACCTGGGCCAACATCCTAGCTCCAGCTTGGATTTTGGGGGTTAGAGAAGCTGATGGTTTGGGGATTCCTCTGAATATGGTGTCCTGCTGAGTGCCAACAAGCAACCCCTGAAACGGGGTCCTCAGGAAAGCCAGTCTGCTCTCCCTGAAGTTTCCTCCCGTCCCACGGGCACTTGTACGCAGGAGGTGTCAGTGTGTCTGGATGGGGAGAGTGTCCCCTGTGGAGGGCTGCCTCAGCTCCCACTCCCCATCCCAGGTGCTGGTCGGCCCCTCGGGTGGCCATGGCTGAGCAGAAGCCCGGGAGGAAGGGGGTCCTCGTGCCAGTTCTGCTGAGTCCTCAATGCTCACGCTAATGACGGGATTTTCCAAAATGGATTGTCCTGCGCCTGTGGGCCTGGAAGAGAATCCAGAAATCCTCCAGCCCCACCTCTGCCTGGGTCCTGAGAGTTCTGGGGCTGGAAGGCTGCGGGCGCTGAGCTCATCTGCGCTGGGGGTGGACATCGCCCTGGTTGTGACCTGAGATGCGAACAGAAGCGTTGGGGTCCAGATCTAGAAAGACGAGGCCAGCACAGACCACGTCCCGGAAAAGACACAACGTGGCCTTTGGAATATCCACCCCTCATTAAGGAAGAGAGGGAGGCCCTGAGATCACGCGTCGCTGCAAGTCAGAAATCTGGATTTTTAGGTGAAGTGACCGTTTTAAAATTGGGCTCCCAGCACTTGTTGCTGTCATTGGGTTGCCTGGGAGACTGCGTGGGGCAGCTGAGGGGGCACCGTCTGCCGTGGCTGGTTCCCCCATCACCGCAAGGCCCAGCAGCAGTCAGCCTCAGACCTTCTCCCTGTCCCAAGAGGCCCTCTCACAGCTTGCCTCAGTTTCTCCCTGGGGTCAAGCACAGCTGTGTTTGCAGGTGGGGAGGCAGCAAGGCTCTTGCCCTGGAGTAATGGGATGTCGTGATGCTCACTGATTCCCTCGAGGAGGCCTTTCCTTGGGGGCTGCCCCGTGTGGAGCAACCTCTGGCCCTGTAGACCCTGTGTTCCCTCCTCAGGGCATCCTGCTGGGGTGAGGCCTGGCCGGATGGGGACTCCTGGCCTCCCCCGTGGGCCCCAGGGAAAGACAAGCAAAACAAGGACCGTCCCGAGTGTGTCCCGCTTCTCCCACCTGCAGCTGCCCTGGGCCAGGCTGTGCAGAAGAGCTGGGGCCACGAGAAGGAGCTGCACCACCAGCTTCCATCGCGGGTGCCCCCCGCCCTCAGGGACACTTTTAATTGTCTGCATTTCAGTTTGTCTCTAACGGTCCAGTTGTAGTCCCTCAGAAGTTGTAAACCTAACATTCACTGCCTGTAGGTGCTGGGGAGAAAATACTGCCGATTCTCCTAGCTGAAGGTTTGTTCCTGTGCCCACACCGTGCGTCCAGCACCATCACAGGAAGCACTCCGCCAGGAGAAGGAGAATCCGCGAGAGCTCCCGAGTTATCCTCACAGTAGCTCGGGCTCTGAGACTGCCCCCTTCACTTCCATCGGCAATGGGAGCCCCGTGCAGACAGTGGGGTTAACTGGGGTTCCGGGCCACGTGTTGGTGCTGACTCCCAGGCACAGATGCTCGTGCGGACCCTGCAGGGCTGGTGGTCAGGGGCTGTGGGTGCCCAGTCCAGGATGCGCCAGGCTCCCGGGCCAGCCTGCCCTGCTCCTGCCCACTCTGCTCCTGTCCCACTGCCCTGTGTCCTCTTGACCTGAGCCTCGGCTTGTCCAGCTGGGGCCGTCCAGGCGGGAGTAACTGTCTAGACGAGAAAATGAGAGAACCGGGTCCACAGGACAGGAGCAGGGGGCCAGTATGGGGGCATCACTGCCACAGCCCCCTTACCAGGGGCACTGGCTGTCTCTGGCTCTGCCTGTTTCTAGGAACCACCTGGACTGATGCCATCCACGGTCCCCTGTGAGAATTCTTGCTGCGTCCTCTGGGCTCTGCGCCTTCACCTGGGGGTCCCCTGTGAGAATTCTTGCTGCGTCCTCTGGGCTCTGCGCCTTCACCTGGGGGTCCCCTGTGAGAATTCTTGCTGCGTCCTCTGGGCTCTGCGCCTTCACCTGGGGGTCCCCTGTGAGAATTCTTGCTGCGTCCTCTGGGCTCTGCGCCTTCACCTGGGGGTCCCCTGTGAGAATTCTTGCTGCGTCCTCTGGGCTCTGCGCCTTCACCTGGGGGTCCCCTGTGAGAATTCTTGCTGCGTCCTCTGGGCTCTGCGCCTTCACCTGGGGGTCCCCTGTGAGAATTCTTGCTGCGTCCTCTGGGCTCTGCGCCTTCACCTGGGGGTCCCCTGTGAGAATTCTTGCTGCGTCCTCTGGGCTCTGCGCCTTCACCTGGGGGTCCCCTGTGAGAATTCTGCTGCGTCCTCTGGCTCTGCGCCTTCACCTGGGGGTCCCCTGTGAGATTCTTGCTGCGTCCTCTGGGCTCTGCGCCTTCACCTGGGGGTCCCCTGTGAGAATTCTTGCTGCGTCCTCTGGGCTCTGCGCCTTCACCTGGGGGTCCCCTGTGAGAATTCTTGCTGCGTCCTCTGGGCTCTGCGCCTTCACCTGGGGGTCCCCTGTGAGAATTCTTGCTGCGTCCTCTGGGCTCTGCGCCTTCACCTGGGGGTCCCCTGTGAGAATTCTTGCTGCGTCCTCTGGGCTCTGCGCCTTCACCTGGGGGTCCCCTGTGAGAATTCTTGCTGCGTCCTCTGGGCTCTGCGCCTTCACCTGGGGGTCCCCTGTGAGAATTCTTGCTGCGTCCTCTGGGCTCTGCGCCTTCACCTGGGGGTCCCCTGTGAGAATTCTTGCTGCGTCCTCTGGGCTCTGCGCCTTCACCTGGGGGTCCCCTGTGAGAATTCTTGCTGCGTCCTCTGGGCTCTGCGCCTTCACCTGGGGACAGGGCCCTCCCGTTGGCCTCCTTGAGTCCTCCCCCACCTAATTTGTGACAAAATGAGAAGAAACAAAAGGCAGTAAGAGGAGAGCGGGCTGGGCCGGGACAGAATGGGGCCCTGGGCTGCACCGTCATCGCTCGTCTCAGCTCTCAGTGACCTGAGGACCAGGACCCAGACCCAGCGTGGGGACTGTGCAGGGGGCCCAGCCAGGGGCGGGGGCTGTGGGGGCAACTGTGCCAGGGAACCAGCAGAGACGTGGCTAACGGTACAGCCCGGCTGAGAACTGTGGAGCTGTGCACTTAGGGAAACCCAAGCATCCCTGACACTGACTCACAGGGCTGGGTGAGCAGGGATGAGCCGGCAGCAGGTGAGTCGTGGGGCCTGGGGACCAAAGCCAGCCTCCCTGGCTGTGCGGGGCTGGGAGACCTTGCAGGGCTGGGGCACAGGAAACCT
Source organism: Trachypithecus francoisi (assembly GCF_009764315.1). Classification (NCBI taxonomy): domain Eukaryota; kingdom Metazoa; phylum Chordata; class Mammalia; order Primates; family Cercopithecidae; genus Trachypithecus; species Trachypithecus francoisi. The sequence goes on along the minus strand of NW_022681464.1, from coordinate 48,820,677 downwards.
GAAATGCTGAAACCTAAGCACAGCCTGCGTTGGAAAGCCCGTCCTGGGCTGGTCTGGGCATCCCAGTCCTGGGTCACGCCCACCTGCACCCATGGGGCTGCAGCCTCTCCTCTGGGGCCCGGCTTGGTTGCTTCGGCCCTTCTAGGCCCTCCCCGGGCCCTGCCCCGATCCACAGGCCACCTATGGGTTCTGAAATGCCCCTCAGCGTGGACTCATGAAGACAGACTGTCCCTTGCAGCCCTTCCCAGAGCCTGCAGTTCAGGCCCCACACAAGTTCTCAGGAGCACTGCGGGGCAGCAGTGACAAGGAGGTGTCCTCCCCACTGCAGATCGCCCAGAGCCCATGGCCACCCAGATCATGCACTGGGGGACCCACAGGTGTCTTGGTCCCAGGTGTCCAGGCTGGCTGGTCACTCAGCTGCACACCTCTGCAGCCCCGTGACGGTCACACCGCCCAGGAGGGGACACCCCGACCTGCAGCCCCCCTGGCAGGCCACCCTCCAGGCCTAGGCCAGACCCATGGCAAGGATGGGGGCACCCTGCTGCCCCCCGTCCCAGCCTCTGAGGACTATAAACCTGAGAACACAGGAGTGACGAGGGAGGTCTCTCAGCGGCGACCAGACACCACACTTGCCGGGGGCAGAGAGAGAGAGAGAGGCAGACACAGGAGGGGAGTGGAGAGAGACAGGGAGACACACACTCCTTGTCCCCAAGTCACCCTGGGGACCCTAGGGGGGCCATCTTCAGGGACCCCAGGCTCCGTCCACCAAAAAGGGGCGTGTGGGCGAGCACCGGGAGGACCGCAGCCCCCAGGAAGCTGCACAGTCACCACGCCATCAGAACAGAAAGCAGGTCTGGAAGAGCTGCCTGCCCACCACTGGTGCTCACAGCAGCCAAAGGGGAAGGTCACTCGAGTGTCCGTGGACAGAGGAGGGACCCACGGTGGAGCCCAGCCCATCCACAGGGATGTGACTCAGCCTTAACAAGGAAGAAATTCAGACACGGGCCAAGCTGCGGATGTGCCTTGAGGACGTCCTGCCAAGCTGAAGACGGCAGGCACAGAAGGACAAGCCCCATCCCAGTCCACTCACGGGAGACCCCAGAGTTGTCAGATCCGTGGAGACAGAGAGCAGGTGGCGGCCAGGGCTGGGAGGGAGGAAAGGCGCTGTTTCGTGGGCAGGGCTTCAGTTTGGGAGGATGAGAAAGCTCTGGAGAGGGATGGCGGAGATGTTTGCACAACGTGAATGCACTTTTAAAAATGGCTAAGATGGTAAATTTCATGTTATGGCTATTTTACCACGATTAAACCTCAGAAGGGCTGTCTGAGTGGGGCAGAGCCAGGCAAGCCCCAGGTGCAGGTGCTGGGCTGCTCTGCTGGGCATTGACCCATGACCCCACCCCCATCCCTGCTCCCGGCCTGCAGTGGCCACCTCGGTGTTGAGGGTTCATGTGCCCTCGCACTTTGGCAGACGCCACTTCCTGTCTCTCAGAAGCAGCAAGGCCCTGACCGCTTTGTAAAGAGCATCTCTTCTCCGGCACCAGACGGCCCCAGCCCAGCATCTCCATGAGTGAAGTGTAATGAGCCAGAACTGCAGGGTTAGGTTTCGCTTGAAACTCACTCAGGTTCAAAAATTAATGGAAAAAGTGCCTGGCAAAACTTGTTTAGAGCTTTATTGAGCCAAAACACTTTCAAAACAGTTTGGGAAGCTCAGTGAACCCAGGCCGTGGCCCAGTCTCATGCTTCGTCTAGGGCGGGTTCCGTTCCCACAGGCAGGTAATGGGAGTCCTGGACCAAAGCCTCAGGCAGAGCAGCCAGGCCACACCACCAGGGCCTGCCCCATCACTCTGCAGTCAGGAGTGCTCTGCACATGCATCAGAAGGAGAGTGGCTGAGCATCAGGAAGGAAAATAGAAAGCGCAGCCTCACTGCCCAAGGCCGGGGCAGAAATGACTCGCCTTAGGTTGCTACCTAATTAAACAGATTTGGGTAAATCAAGCAGTTTAAAGAAAAATGTTGGAATATTGCCACTTGAAAACTATTACTATTTTGGAAGAGGAAAATAATTGTGAGTTCACAGGGACAAACCCAAACTTGCCAGAAACTAAAAACGTGATTTATTTACCTCTCGACCAGCGTTAGCGAAAAGAGTAGACCTGCAGGATCAGGAGGCAGCTCTGGGCCCTCCTGCCTCAGCCGTCTGGCACTGTGAGAGGGGTGGGCACACCATGACAGCCACTGCTTGTCCTGCAAAGTGCAGAACAGAGAAGACAGGCTCCGAAGCACAGAGTGCCTCTGCCCCGGGCTTTGCACACATTCCTGACTTCTTCAGACGCAGCTATGCAGGACCATTGCATCTCTGTGAAGCTGTCCTCATTGGCCTCAGGCTGACGCAGGCCCCTGGCACTTCCCTGAGGGGGTCGCGTCTCCGCGACACGTGGCACCCTTTCCCCGGCCCCGTGCACACTAGTGGAGTGTCAGCTCAGCCCTCTTTGTGTTTTCTAAGAGAAATCGAGGTTTAAAGGGGTCACTTTTCTTGCCTAGCGTGGTGTGTGAGGCCCAGATGGCTGCAGCAGCTGTGCTGGCCTGGCCCAGTCTCCTCACCGGGAGCTTCCCTCTGGCTAGAGTTGCTGTTCCATCTGCCTGTATTCTTGCGGCCCCACTCCCGTGGAGGAAGAAGGATCCTGTTCAGCTGTGGCCTTCCTGTGAACTAGGCCTCCTTCAGGTGTGAGTGACAGAATCCACATTAAACTCGATTGAGAAGAAAAGGGAAGTTGCTTCCTCACCAAGGTGAAGACCCCAGGGGCAGGCTCTCAGGTCCCACTAGACTCGGGGGCTTGAGCAGGGCATGGAATCGGCCTCTGGAGTCCCTGTCTCCATGGCAGCCCAGGGTCCACAGCTTCCCCAGGAGGGCGCTCTTCAGGCCCTGGCTTCAGAGGAAGAGAACGCAGTTCCCTGCGGCTGCGAGGCAGCAGCAGGTGGGCCTCCCTGGCCTTGGGTGGGCTATGCCCCCGCATGGGCTATGGAGGGACTGGGAACATTCCCATGAGCCCCCTGGAGTTTCAGCCAGGCAGTGGAGGTCCTCAAGCAAAGGTCATCCCACAGGGAGTGCTCTGTCCAGCAGGAGTGCCCTGGCCATGGGGCCCACGTCAGGGCACTGGCCTGGAAGGGAGCGTCTTAGTGTGGTGTGGGTGCTGCCAGGCCACCTGAGAGGGGACACACATTCTAGGAAAGGCCACAGTGCACTGTGACAGGCGTGGTATCCCGGAAGGGATGAAAAACACTGCCCGGCCAGGCACGGTGTCTCACGCCTGTAATCCCAGCACTTTGGGAGGCCGAGGCGGGTAGATCACGAGGGCAGGAGTTCGAGACCAGTCTGACCAACATGGTGAAACCCCGTCTCTACTAAAAATACAAAAATTAGCCAGGTGCGGTGGCGGCACCTGTAATCCCAGCTACTTGGGAGGCTGAGGCAGGAGAACCGCTTGAACCAGGGAGGTGGAGTTTGCAGTGAGCCGGGATTGTGCCACTGCATTCCAGCCTGGGCAACAGAGCGAGACTGCATCTCAAAAAAAAAAAAAAAGGAGAAAACCACTGCCGTTTGGGTTGGTTTCCTGGGGCTGCCATCACAAATGACCACAAACTGGGTGGCTTGAATGGCAGAAACGTGACCTCACAGTTGTGGAGGCCAGAAGGCACAGTCAAGGGTCAGCATGGCCAAGTGCCCTCTGGAACCTGCCACAGAGGTCCCTTCCCTTCCTCTTCCAGCTCATGGTAGTCCAGGTGCTCCTTGGCACATGGGGACATCATTCCAGTCTCTGCCTCTGTCGGCACACCACATTCCCCTTGTCTGTCTTCTCTTATGAGGGCACCAGTCGTCACTGGAGTCCCCTTAATTGACACCATCTTAACTAGTTACAACTGCAGAGATTCCAGTTACCAAATTAGGTCTCATTCCCAGAGACCAGGGACTTTAATGAATCATTTTGGAGGACGCAGTTCAATTCACAACAGCATGGTTCTGAAATGATGATTACGCTGTATTGAGCCATTAGCAGGTGCCTCTCATTGATCTACCCTGAGAGGTGAAGGCTGTTACTATTGGCTCCCATAGTTGCACTGGGGACTGGAATCCAAACTCGAGCTGTGGGCGAGTGGCTTCTCACATGGGAGCTGATGTGCTCTGTGAACCCATCCCCAGGAAACTGGTGGAGTTAAAAACCCCCAGCCATTTACAGTCTCTGGAAATGGTCCTAAGGACACACAGCAAGTGAAGACACACCTATTGAAAAAGACCTGATTTTTTTTTTAAATCACCTTTACTAGGAAAGGTGAATGTATTTGGTATTTAAACCAAAGTCACCCCCTCCTACCCTCCCCCTCCCACTCTGGCAGGAGCGGCTGCAGCTGAGGACACGGGTGGATAGGGGAGAGTGACCCTGGGAGGGCAAGATGCCACTGTTTCTTATCCTGCCCCATCTGCCTGTTGCTGGGGCTGCTATGTCCTGGGGAGTCCGGTGGAGGGGTGGGGGCTCCCTTCTGCCCGGTCCCCACACTCATGGGTGGGAGGCTGGGCCTTGGGTGTGGCACACTGAGAAGACAGGGCGCAACTACCTTTGCCCCTACTGACAGGGCAGTGATTCCAGGCCAGGAGAGGCCAGTGGGGTCTCAGGACGCTGCCCTCTCAGCACTCAGCTCCTGGAGATGGACGTGTCATTCACACTGAGGCCGTTGTCCCCATCCCCAGCTCCAGAGCACTGGCTCAGACATTTTGCCTGGAGTGAGAAGCAGTAAGTGAAAGAGATAGCTTCTCATCTCCTCCCAAAAGAACCAACTTCATTTTCAGCAGAACATGGGAGAAACTGAAAGCTCCTATTTGGGACATTCATGGATTTAAAGACGATTTAGCCTAGATTTAGGAATGTAATAGCTGTGAGGGGCCTCCAGGGGCCAAAACAGACATCACACATGGACATCAGAAACTCTTCCTTCAAAGAAGGCACTATTTAATTGGAGTAGTTTGTGGAGTAATTTATGCCCCAGATATTGTTAAAAACAACAGAGCAATCCAATGGCTGTTGGTGGAATTGAACAGCTGGGTGCGGTCAGAAAAAGAGAGGAAGAGATCTCTCTCAAAATCCTGTCATTCCAGGGTGGCTCTGGGCACACGGAAGCCTCCTCTCCCTACGGAGCAAGCCAGAGGCGTAACTTTGCTGGCGGAGGGCGCAGTGCACGGAACAGGCTTCACTGCAGTAATCTCAGAAGTCACTAGACAAGTAAATAAGCAAATAACAAGCCCCACACAGGGGGACCAGTATCCAGAGCTGCTATAATACATTGTTTAAAATGCCCAGTTTCCAACAAAATAGGAGGCATGCAAAGAAACACAAGAGTGTGATCCCCACATTTAAATTTTTTAAAAAGCAGACAACAGAAACTGCCTGGGAGAATGACCAGATATTGGATTGAATTGAAAAAGGCCAACACATCCCTTACATGCTCAGAGAACTAAAGTAAATCTTGATTAAAGAAGGCGGGACAACAATGTCACATCACGTGGAGACTTGATCGAAAGTATAAAAAAGAACCAGTGGAAATTCCGGCGTTGGAAGGTGCAGTCACTGAAGTGAGCCATTCACTACCACTCAGCGGTCGATTTGAACTGGCAGAAGAACGAAAGTGAACTTGAAGATACATCAGTAGAGATTATGCAAGCCCAGAACAGGGAGCAAATAGAGTGAAGGAGACCAAGGGGAGCCTTGGAGAGCTGAGGGCACCAGGGATGCCCTCGAGGGCACCAGCCCACACAAGGGGTGTCCTAGAAGGAAAGGAGAGGAAAAAAGGGATGAAAAAATATTAAAAGAAATAATGGTTGAAAATATCGCAGATTAGTTTTAAAAAATAACCTACAAAACCAGGAATCTTAATGAACTCCAACTGGGGCAAAGCTAAAGAGGCCCACAGACCCACACATTATTAGTAAAAATGCTGAAAGTCAATAATGAGAAAATCTCAAAAGCCAAAACAATAAAATAATGCATCACTTACAAGGGAACACCAGTAAGGTTAACAAGTGACTTCTGAGCAGCAATGATGTGAGCTAGAGGCAGTGGGATGACCGCCAAAGGAGAGGAAAGGAGAGGGGAGAGGAGAGGAGGGGGAGGGGAGAGGAGAGGAGGGGGAGGGGGAGGGAGGGAGGGAGGGAGGAAACCTGTCAATCCCAAATCCTATAGTCAGCAGAGCTTTCTTTCAAGAATGAAGAGACTTGGGGCTGGGTGCGGTGGCTCAAGCCTGTAATCCCAGCACTTTGGGAGGCCGAGACGGGCGGATCACGAGGTCAGGAGATCGAGACCATCCTCCTGGCTGAGATCCAGCCACTGCACTCCAGCCCGGGTGACAGAGCGAGACTCCATCTCAAAAAAAAAAAAAAAAAAAAAAAAAGACTTTTTCAGACAAACTGAGAGTTTGTTGCTAGCTGACCCACCTTACAAAAAATACTAAAGTTCTTCAGGCAGTGAGCAAGAAACTTTAGACAGTAATTTGAAATCACATGAAAAAAACAGAGTGCCTCTTAAGGTAATTATGTAATTTCATAAGATGGTACAAATACATATTTTTCTGTTTCTATAACTGGTGTGAAAAGTGATTGTATAAAATAATGTATATAAAATATAATGTTGGGCCTGTAACTTACAGAAATGCAATATATGCATAGTGCCAGTAACAATGCAAAGGAAGTGAATGAGAACAAAGCTATATTGGACTAAAGAAATAACCACAGATGGTAAAATAATGGTTATCACAACGTATTCTTAGGTTTGTAACGTTACTGTTTATAATGTAGAATGTATAAAAGGGGGAAGGGAATGGAGCCAGCTACATAGGAATAGTGTTTTGTGTGTCACTGGAGTCAAAATGTATATGGTACATACTAGAGCAATCACTAAAACAACAACAAAAGTTCAAAAACTACACTAGAAAATAATTCACTTAATGCAAATAAATCAATAAAGAATTAAATGAAGGAAAGACATAAGAAAAATAGAAAATGAAAAGTAAAGTGGAATAGAATAGAAATGAAAAGTAAAGTTCAATAACATTAAATGTGAGTGCATTTAACAACCAATCAGAAAGCAAAGCCTGTCAGACTGAATTAAGAAAACATGACCCAACGTTATGCTGTCTACAGGAGACACACTTTCTATTCAAAGGCACACCATAGACTAAAACGATGGCAAAAGATGACACCCGAAGGAAAGGTGGAGTGGCTGCTGTTAGACAAAACAGGCTTTTTAAAAAAGGTGTTATTAAGGAGGAATGTTTCATAATGATAAAAAAGCACTAATCCGTGAGAAAGATACAATTGTAAACATGTGCAGCTAATAAGAGAGTTTCAAAATCTATGAAGCAAAAACTCACAGAATGAGGGGAGAAGCAGTTCAACAAGAGAGAATGGGGACTTCGATACCCCACTTCCAGTAATGGATACAACAACCAGGCAGATAACAAGGAAACAGAAGGCCTGAACAACAGTATCAACCAATTAGACCTGCCAGATATCTATAGCCAGCACACGCCACCCAACGGCAGCAGAATACACATTCTTCTCAAGCGCACAAGTAACGTTCTCCAGGATGGGCCATGTTCTAGGCCATCAAACAAGCTCAGGCGGTTTGAGGCCAGAGGCCTCTCTTTTAACCACCACAGTAGGGTCTTCAGAGGAGGCAAGCAGAGACTTGTCAAAGAGGCCCTTAGGGCTGGGTGCAGTGGCTCATGACTGTAATCCCAGCACTTTAGAAGGCTGAGGCACAAGGATCTTTTGAGCCCAGGAGTTCAAGAAATGAGCATTTATCGGCTGGGTGTGGTGGCTCATGCCAGTAATCCCAGCACTTTGGGAGGCTGAGGTGGGCAGATCACAAGGTCAGGAACTCAAGACCAGCCTGACCAACATGGTGAAACCCCATCTCTACTAAAAGTACAAAAATTAGCCGGGCATGGTGGTGCATGCCTATAATCCCAGCTACTTGGGAGGCTGAGGCAGGAGAATCACTTGAACCTGGGAGGCAGAGGTCACAGTGAGCCAAGATCGCACCACTGCACTCCAACCTGGGCAACAGAGCGAGACTCCATCTCAAAAAAAAAAAAAAAAAAGAAAGAAAAAGAAAAAAAGTAAGCATGTATTTTGCCAGAGTCTGGAGATTAGAATTAAATTAGCAAACCAGAATTGTCGCAAAAGCTATTTCACTTTTAAGTAAACTGCTGAGATATATTTTTTTTAAATCAGTGTGAATGAACTTGATAGCCATGGTTGGAGCTGAGAAAGAATGATTTCCCTTTAGTTACACACCTATGTCAGCACCTTCTGACTTTTCTTCTAAAGTCTGGGGTGTTCCTGGGATCCAAAAATTTGGAGTTCAGAGTTTCTACACCATGCTGTTACTTGTGAAACATCTCTTTAACCATGTCCCAGAGTTGCCCAGGAGTTCAAGACCAGCCTGAGCAACATAGCAAGACCTCATCTCTGCAAACAAATAAATAAAATTAGAAATACATTAGCCAGGTGTGGTGACATGTGCCTGTAGTCCCAGCTACTCAGAAGGCTGAGGCGTGAGGAATCACTTGGGCCCAGGAAGTTGGGGCTGCAGTGAGCCGTGTTCATGCCACTGCACTACAGCCTGCATGACAGAGCAGAAAAAGAATCCATCAGGATCCTGGGCAGCGGGAGGAGAGGGGACTGGGGTCCAGCAAGCACTTGGGGATTGACTGAATGGCGTTGGGGAGATGACTCCAAAGTCCTGGAGTGGGTGAGAATGACTGGGAGTGGCTTTTAGGTGAGGAAGTTCCTGCCTGGCCACTCCAGGAGGGGACGTGGGCTGAAGGGCATCACGTGCCCTGCTGAGCAGTTTGGCCTTGATCCTCATGCCCTGGACACACATCTAGGGTAGGAAAGTTGACTGATCCGTTGGTGATCTGAGTTTTTAGACATGGTGGTAGTCCCTGAGGTGGGCGTTCAGGCTGAGTTTAGACGGGGAAACCTATGAAGTCCTTAGCAACGCTCCAGGGAAGGGGCGTGGTCAAAGAGATGTTTCGCAAGTAACAGCATGGTGTAGAAACTCTGAACCCCAAATTTATGGATCCCAGAAACACCCCAGACTTTAGAAGGCAAGTCAGAAGGTGCTGACACAGGTGTGTAACTAAAGGGAAATCTTTCTTTCTCAGCTCCAACCATGGCTGTGCGGTTCACTCACACTGACTTTAAAAAACAAAAAAAATCTCGGCAGTTTACTTAAAAGTGAATAGCCTTTTCTGTAATTCTGGTTTGCTAATTTAATCCTAGTCTCCAGACTCTGGCTAAATAAATGCCCATTTCTCCAGATGGTCTCAAGAGTCTCTGGACATGGTGGGGGCCCTTCCCTGTTGGTTGGAAGGTGCCTCAGGAAGAAGGGGGTGGATTCTGAGTTGAGTCAGACCCTCGAAGGCCCCTGATGGGAGAAGCTCTCAAGTGACCACCGCTGTGGGCCAGAATGCAAAACTGCAGGAACAGAACATTCGCAGTGAACTACAGTTGTATTAAGTGATTTTCCCGAGCAGGAAGTGGCATCTGGCCTGCGGTTCAGTCGGGGGAGGAAAGGGTGGGCGCACCTGCCCCTGGCCGGCGCACCTGCCAGGGAGCCCCAGGCGGCACCGCGTGTGCAGAGCACCCCTGAGGATGGAAAGCCCCACGCGGGGCAGGTGGCACCGGCCCTCCGAAGACGGGACGGGATGGAGCGTTGAACTTCGGGCAGCTCCGGCCCGGCCAGTGCTGGAGACGCCCGCATCTGCCAGGATGGCGTCTCCATAGCCCGGGTGCTCACACATGAGGCCTGGAAGCCCCAGCAACAGTGACCACCCAAGCTCTAGAAAATATTGGACGGGGTGGATGAACAGCCAAGCGCGCTCCAGGAGAAGGGATTTGGCACCCCAATGGGCTTTTAAAACGGTAAGCTTCTAGGGGTGTATTTGCCCCAATAATCCATAGAAACAACAGTCATCTAAAAATAGTTTTGTTTTCTGTCCTAAGCTCCTTTTAACTTTGTTAGTCATCACCAATCCTAAAATAAAACCCGTGTAACGTCTCCCCTAGTAGCGGCTATAAACAAACCTGCCAGGAGGCAGGAGGAAGAGGAAAGGGGCGCAGGGCGCGCGGGGAGCAGAGCCGGGGCCCGCGGTGGCCGCAGAGGCCGAGCCGGGGCGCACAGGCCGGGCGAGCTGGCCGCGCTCTGGGCCGCCGCCTCCGGAACTCCCTGCGCCTGGCGCGCGGCCACCGTGGTCCGGGCAACGGCATTAAACAGAGGGAAACAGACCCGGGATTCCGTCACCCGGGCGGGGGGATAAGGAGGGCTTTGAGAGCAGACAGGAAAAGGGAGCTTTTCTGCATGGGGTGAAAAAATTATTTATTGAAGAAGGAGGAGGAGGCAGCGGAGGAAGGGGAGGGGCGGGAGGAGGAGGAAGAGCCGGCCGCCCCCGCCCCGTCCCCGGCCCCTCAGTAGCCAAGGGCAGCCTCGCCCGGTCGGTCCCGGGCTCGAGGCCCGCAGCTGGGGTCGGGGGGCTCAGTCTCCCACGTGACCGACTGGGCGCGCCCCGCCAGACCCGGCCTCGGGATTCCCTCCTCCCGGCGAGTCTCCGCCCGCCCCGTCCTGGAGGTGGGGAGAAGAGGGGCGGGGGGGTGGGGGACGGAAACTCTCCCGGCCAAATCCTGGCCCCAGGCCTGGGAACACTCGCGGAGGGAAGATCTGGAGGGGAGGGGAGAGGGAGGGGCGTGGGGGCGCGGCCTCGCTGGAGCCCCCCAGACCCCTCCGCCCACTGGCCTGGGCGTCCTCCCGCGGCCCCCTCCTCCCCTCCCAGCGCCCGGTGCTCTGGGGCGCGTGCCAGGCCTGGCTCGGCGCGGGAGGGGCCCCGCAGGTAGAGACCCCTGGAAGTGGCCCCGACGCCGCAGGGGCGAGGCGGCCACCACCCCGCTAATCCGGGCGCGTCTCTCCAGGCCGAGGCCTGCGGTGGGAAAGCGGGGGTTCCATTTGTGCTGAGTCGAGGCGGCCGAATGGAGCCAGGCCTTGGGACGTGGGATGGACGGGCTCGGACCGCGCACCTTCGCGGGTTCTGCAGCGCCCGACCGCCTCCCCCGGCAGGGAGGAGGCGCTTGTGGGGGGCACCCACGGGGCACAGTGATCCCTGGGGGTCTGTGGACCTCTTGGGCGCCGCAGCAGACACGACTTTAGCCTTTGGGTTTAGTTTAAATCACATAAGGGTGTCGTGCAATCGATTTATGATTTCTACACACCAGACACTTTAACCTCCAACCCCCTCCATCCAAAGCCAACAAGAAAATGCGGTGCAGTGTTGGCAGCTGAGCTGAGCCCGAGGAGACGCAGGGAGACGTGACAGAGGAAAGTGTGAGTTGCCGGGGGGCCCTCCCCCCGTCAGAAGCCTCCCAGTCGCGCCCATAAAACGCCCGCCCTCCGGGCGGCTAGGGCAGGTGAGCGCGTCCCTCGGCCTTCCCACGCCGGCCCCTGCCACAGGCCGTCTGGGTCGCGCAGATATTTACAGAATAAAAATGACAATAACTCGACGCCCGGGACGGCCACGCAATCTGTTAGCAATTTAGCGGGATGGGAATTTCCTTTCTAGGGCCTGCCAGTGAAGCGCTTTTCCAAATTTCCACAGCGGGGGAAGCCTGCGATTTTACATAATGACTTCAGCATGCCGGGCTTTCTCGGCACCCCTCCCCGGCCCCCGCCCCCCGCCCCCCGCCCCTTTTCCAGCAGGGCCGGGCTCTCTCGGACACCCGCGTGGACTCAGGCGTCCCATCTGGCCCGTTCGCCCCCGTTTCCCCCGCCAGCCCCAGCGCCCCCCTGCCCTGCCCCCGGAGTCCCTGTTCCCGCCCCTGCGCCCCCGTCCCCTTCCCGTGCGCCCCCCTCCCCGTGCGCGCCCCTCCCGGTGCGCCCCTGCCCCCCAGGCAAGCGGCTGCCGCGGCAAGGGGAGGGGCGGGCTCTCTGCGACTCGTCCCCGGGGCCCCGCGCGGGCCCGGGCAGCAGGGGCGTGATGTCACGGCAGGGAGGGGGCGCGGGAGCCGCCGGGCCGGCGGGGAGGCGGGGGAGGTGTTTTCCAGCTTTAAAAAGGCAGGAGGCAGAGCGCGGCCCTGCGTCAGAGCGAGACTCAGAGGCTCCGAACTCGCCGGCGGAGTCGCCGCGCCAGATCCCAGCGGCCGGGCGCGGGCACCGGGGCGCGGGCAGGGTCCGGAGCCACCGCGCAGGTCCCAGGGCCGAGGCCGGGCCCCGCCACGCGCGCACACGCCCCTCGATGACTTTCCTCCGCGGCGCGCGGTGCTGAGCCCGGGGCGAGGGCTGCCTTCCCGGAGACCCGACCCGGGCGGCGCGGGGCGCCCGCTCCTCCCGTGCCTCCGCCCGCTGCTCCGCTCCCCGCCGCCGCCGCGCGGATGCCAAGCACCAGCTTTCCAGTCCCTTCCAAGTTTCCACTTGGCCCTGCGGCTGCGGTCTTCGGGAGCGGAGAAACTTTGGGGCCCGCGCCGCGCGCCGGCGGCACCATGAAGTCGGCAGAGGAAGGTAAGCCCCGCGCGGCCGCAGTCCCCGGACCCCCGCGCCCCCCACGGCCGGGGACGTGCCCCCGCCCCTGCCCCCGTCGCCTGCACGGAGGGGTCCCGGCCCGAGGGCGAGGTCGGCTGGGTCTCTGCGCCCAGGGAGGGGAGCGGCGCGGACAGTGAACGGCGTCCCCCCAGCTCCCGGCAGCCCGGTTCCGAGCGCGCCTTCTGCCAATAGGTGTCTCCTCTGTCCCAGCGCTGAGGGCGCGAGCAGAGGCCGCTGCGGGTCCCGCCGAGGAAGCGGGTCGCAGGCCAGCGATTTGGGGACGGGTGAGGCTGGGCCGTCAGGACCGCAGAGGGCACGTGGGAGGGAGGAAGGGAGGCTTCCTTGGGCGTGAAGGATGCCCCGTGTCTTCCCGAGCGAGGCAGGGCTACCCTCTGGCGCCAAGAGCGCGGTTTGGGGGTTCTGCGCCCCCAACCCCATCCCGAGCTCGTGGCGGCGTCTCCCCGCGCAGCGCCCCGAGCCCGTCACGCCGGCGCCTGGACCTGCAGGACCAGAAGACCCAAAGCGCGGCCGCGGCACAGCCCGAATTTAAGCCATTTTGAAATCCTATAGGCAGGAGTTCCAGCCGGAGAAGATGTTTCAGGCGAGTTTGAAAAGGAACCGCCAAGTTTCGAGCTGCTTCTTTATAGTGAAAAAAAAGACGGCACAGTGTGGGTCCCTGACACCTGGTGTCGGGGGCGCTGAGAGCCCCCTGCGGCGCAGCCTCACATTCCACCCTCCCCCCCCACTTAGCCGGTCCCCGCCCCACACCCCTGGCGTTGCCGGGTGGGCTCCTGCAGGTGGCTTTGAAAATACCCTTGGAGAGGTGTGAGCGCCCGAGTTAGGGATTAGGGATTGCAAATGCAAATGGAAATCGGGAGACGCTTTTCCACATTCCTTACCAGCTCTGAAACATTTTAGGTAATGTATTTAAAGAGCGCCAGCACACCTGCCGACGTATGTATTCCATAAGGGCAGACGTCCTTCCGAGCGCTGCCGCTTCCTGCGCCACCCTAATAACTGCGGGGCTTGCTTGAGATCCGGGCTCCAGCAGCTCTGGAGAACTCGCTGGTCTTAGAGTTGAGCGCGCGGCGTGAGCTCCACGGAGGGGGATCCGTGTGGTCGGTGCCCTGACGCTTCACGGGACGGGAGGTAGACACCATTTCATCCCAATGTTAGAACATGTTTACGTGTTTAAACGTCATGTTCCGTGTCAGTGTTTTACACAATGTGCTCTTGCTAGCAGTAGAGTTTTTAAAAATTGTGTTGTTGTTGTTGGAGTTTCGGTTTTAAATCCTGGGACGCTCACGCCGCAGTGTTTGTCATCGCTCCCTTTAGAAAGGCAGGTCTTCCCAAGTGCAGATCTCTGCACCTGAAGAGCCAGTGGCCGACCTGTAGTAAGGAGCCATTTTCTTTTACACAAGGAAAAAACACGACGGGGCAGTGGCTATTTTTCGTGTTTCCTACTGGAGAAAATCAGCTCGAAAAGGTCCCTGCTCCAAGGCTGTGCGCCCGGCAGTGACGCCCCGACCGACATGGGTGTATTTTATGAGGGCTGCAGAACTGGGCCAGCCGGAAAGTGTGATCTAGTCCTTGAGACACACAGGCCGGTGACATGGGAGAACGCGTGGTTTCCACACCGCCCATCCCCGAGACCACCGGGGAAAGCTCTGAGTCCTTCTGAGTAGGCCCCACGAGGCCACTCTCAGCCCATCTGAGGACCGGGGCGCCTCCCCTGCGTCCGTCGGGTTTCGGGACCATCTGGGTGGAAGCTCATTAGGCGTCCTGGTTCCTGAAGGCCCCAGGCGTGCTTCCTCGTGGAGAATGCAGAGAAGTACAGGCCTGTAGGTAGCCACCCAGTCAGAAGCCGCTGCAGACAGAATGCCCCACGGGCTGGGACCAAACAAAGCTCACCCTGTTCTCTGCCACTTCACCGCGTTGTTTCCCAGCTCAGATTAGAAAATGGCACGGCGCTGGCACCCCGCTTCATCACACCCAGCGGGGCCTCTGCCTCCGCAGACATCCCCAACCTCCGGGAGGGTGCGTCCAAGCTAAACACTTCCATGGAGACACCCAGTGTCTGTGGAGCGGGCAGCTTTGAATCTGGACCAAGAGCTCTGAAGCATTTGCAGGAAAGAAGCCCAGCACTGGGGGGGGGGGGGGTGCCGCGGGGGGGGGGGGGGCAGGGTGACTCCTAGGAGCGGCAGGGGAGCTGCGCCACCGACCCCTTCTCTGGGATGGAGACCAGTGCAGTCCTAGGACAGAGGCCCAGTGAGCCTCCATCCTTGCAGGGCCCGCGGCCTGGGGCCACCAGCAGGCGGGACAGTTTAGCAAAAAGTTTTAGTCTAAACAGATGATAAGGGCTGTCATTTGTGTATAATTTTATGGTGGGGGTAAAAAGGTGGCTGGAGTTAAAAAAAAAAAAAAAAATACAGGCCGGGGGCCCCGGCTCATGCCTGTAATCCCAGCACTTTGGGAGGCCGAGGCAAGCGGATAACAAGGTCAAGAGATCGAGACCATCGTGGTCAACATGGTGAAACCCCCATCTCTACTAAAAATAGAAAAATTAGCTGAGCGTGGTGGCAGGTGCTTGTAGTCCCAGCTACTCGGGAGGCCGAGGCAGGAGAATCACTTGAACCTGGGAGGTCGAGGTTGCAGTGAGCAGAGATTGCGCCACTGCACTGCAGTCTGGGTGACAGAGCGAGACTTTGTCCCAAACAAACAAAAAAACCTGTACAATGAAAAGAGAAAAAATGAAACGTTGTGGCTTCTCAACAGAAAACAGAACTTCCACTTGCCCAAGGTCAGCAAAAACAGCAAACTAAAACAAAACAACACTCCAACATCCATACCAAAATCAGAAGTATTATTAGAAACTAAATCAGGCCACACCGAACGATGGCTAATCACTGCAGAAAACCAGCCAGTGAAAGGGTCTCAGGAGAAGCCCAGGGGCCACCCTGGGACTGGCGGGTTTCTGGCCTCTGGAAAAGGCAGTGCCAGCGGGGCAGGGTAGAGGGAGCGCTCCGAGTAGCTTCGGGGTTGCCAGCCTTGACACGCGCACCCCTCCACCCGGGCCGACTCCCCTCCGCCCTCAGCCTCCCTCCATCCTCCTGCTATTCCAGATATCTGGTGTATGTGGTGCCGAGACCTCGGGGAGAGTTAGGACACGCGGCGGGAGAGGTAGGCCCAGGCGGCCCCCAGCTAAGCAGCCCGGCCTTCCCGATCCCCGCCGCACACAAGCTTCGGGCCGCCTGGGATGGGACCCGAACCCTCCTTCCCGCCCCGCTCAAGAAGGTCATCTTTGGAGGTGCCTCTAGAAGGACCGGCGGGTTCCCCGCGGGGCGGGGGCACGGTGTTTGTAGGCTGGGGACTCGCAGGAGAGGCCGGTGGGGGCCGGGCCCCCAGCAGGCGGTTGCAGGCCGAGGGGCGCGCCACGAACCCAGCGGGAATCCCTGCGCTTCCCGGCGCCGTCGGGCTGAAATCGGGGTTCCCAGCGTTGGCGGCCTCGGGCTGGGACCTCCCCCCTCCCGGGGCTCCGCAGAGCGCGCACGTGGCGCTCAGGGGTCGCCGGTGCAGCCGCTTTCCCGAGGAGGCCCCAATTGAAAACTTCCTTAAAACTTTTTTATTCGGTCGCCTGGGGCGTAGCCTTAGGGACCTGGTGCCACTCGTGCCCGGGGAACCGTGAGGTCCCGACGCCCCCACCCCCGGGTCGGGAGGAGCCTGCGCCGGACCGGGACCCCCAGGGCACACGAGGCCGGGGACCCCTGGGGTCGCGCGCGCGAGAGGGGCGAGGGGGGACGCGAGCCCTCGGCCTGCGCTCGGCCCGGGGAGTTTATTTAAAACTCGGAAGCCGGCGGCCGCGAGCCGGTTGTTTATGTAAACCCGGAAACGCCCGGGGGGGCGGGGGCGGGGCGGGGACGGGGGAGGGGCGGGGGTCACGTTACGCGGAGGACGCGCGGGCAGCGCCGGGAGAACCGAACCCCGGGCCGCCGCGACCCCGGCCCCGGCCCGACCCGCCATGACGGGGCTGGAGGACCAGGAGTTCGACTTCGAGTTTCTCTTCGAGTTTAACCAGCGCGACGAGGGCGCTGCCGCGGCCGCCCCAGGTGGGTCCCTCCCGGAGGGCGCGGGGTTGGGTCGGGGTTTGGGGGCGCCCAAGCCCCCTCCGCGTCCTCGTCGCTCCCCCGGGACCCCAGGAGTCCCCGGTGCGCCCGGGGCAGAGGCGCCTGCGGTCGGGGGAGCTGCGGTGCGGGGCGTCCTGGGCTCGGACGTGGTTCCTCCGAGCGCTCGCGGCGGCGTCCTGGGGGAGAGCGCGGCGCGGACACGGGCGTGGACGGGGTGGTCCCGGACAGAGGGTCGGCAGCGCTGACAGAGGCGCAGAGGCGCCCCAGCTGCCCCAGACACCCTCTCCCCGACCTCCGCCCCCCCCCGCCACCCTCCTCCCCCTGCCACCCTCCTCCCCCTCTCCCCCGCTTCCTCCGACCTCCCCGCCCCCGCCAACTTTCCTTGGCCCCCCCGCAGCCACCCTCCCCCCCCCCCCCGCCGACCCCCCACACCCCGCAGAGCCCTGTAAACCTCCAGCTTTCAAGTTTACCCGGAGCTGCCATGACCCCAGCCTTTTCTTTCATTTTCTCTTCTCTGTGTCAGAATAAAGTTTCCAGGTAAACAAACCACAAATAACTCCCCACTTCCGAATAGCAGCGAGTGAGTGGGGTGGGCAGCCCTGGGCCTAGGCCCCTCTCCCACTGCCCGGGGTCTCCTCTGTCCAGGTCACCCCAGGCTGGTCCCCGTCCACCCTGTCTGTGCCCGTCCTGAAGGCCTCGTGTCTGCTTACCCTCCAACCCACCCCCCTGCGCGGAGGTGAAGCCGGAGGACCTTGGCAAGCAGGGACCTCCGAGTCCATAATGAGGGTCATATTTTCCGTATCATTCCCTACTCTCTTAAAAAGTCCAACGTCTCGATCATTTTTGAAAATCAGTGCTCCAACCAAACCCGTGCTGCCTGCGGTTCATGACCGTCTGCTCCCCAAATGTCTTCCCTGCCCGTGCCTGGGTTCTAGGTCTTTGGGGTCAATGGGAGCCAAGGCCGATGAGGGTGGGAGAGAGCCCCGCCAGAGGCCCTTCCCACCTGGGCTGCCTGTGGTCCTGGCGCCGCCTCCTCCAGAGCTTGAGCCAGGGCATTTCAGCAGAAGAGTTTTCTACCTGGGTGTGCCATGCAGGAGTGTCGCCCCACTCCTGACCTCTCTTTACGGGGTGAAAGTCGGTCCCACGAGAGTGTGGCCACCGGGGTGGCCCCTCTGGGATATGTCGGGGCGGTGGCTTCCACGCCTGTGCAGTCATCCCGGTCGGGTGGGACCTCCAGTATACTCCCCGGTCGTTCACAGCGTGAATCACTGACCGTGGGGCTGCAACAGGCGCAGCGCGGCCGGAACTCAGCCCCTACACCCCAGTCAGAGGCGCGGGGGTGCTGCAGGACAGCGTGCAGCCCCAGCCCCTCGGCCCTGGCTGAAGATTTCACTGCTTTGCCTCCTTGAAGGAAGCACAGGGGGCAGTTATCTCCATGGAGCCGGGTCTGCCGGGCCCCCAGGGTGGGCTGTGCCGCACTGGGCGCCGTGTCTGGCTTGGCAGGTGCTCAGCGCGTGCCCAGTGACAAGGGCTACTTCCCTGCCTCCATGCACACTTGACTGCATAACAGCAGCCGCCGGGGAAGGGCACCGCCGGCATCCTCCTGTGACTGCACAGGTAACTCCAGGCTTATCCGGGAAGACGCACACGAGGCCAGTCTCTGCCCCTTGAGGCCTAGTCTCACGAGGACGCCAGTTACACCATTTTGAGGTGGGCAGACTTCCTGCTGGCATCGGTTGTGGGGACCCTGGTGAACTTGGGGTCCCTCCTGACCCGGAAGCAGGTGGCCTGCCAGGTGGGTTCAGGACACAGTCCTCCCCAACACCCACCGGGCTCATTCCCCCAAAACGCTCCTTGAGCAGAACGAGTGAAGCTGTGACCCTCCCCCTCACCAGCACCCTGGGCCCTCTGGAGCTGCACTCTTCCCTGAGAGCCCCGCAGAGCTGAACTGTTGGCTCTCCAGGCTGCTTGGGAACCCTCTCTGCTGGGTCCTTGCCCCTCCAGAGACCACCATGGTTTTGGGCTTTAGGAGTGGGGGCTCCAAGCAGGAGAGGCCAGAGCTGAGAAGAGCCCCTTCCTCCTTTTATGGTGTCAAGAAGTTGCTGGAAAAGGTTCTTTATGTATCACACATGTTAAGTGTACATATTATGTTTTCCTGTGAGACACCCGTGCTGTTTTTTCCTTTCTTTTTTATTGCCATTATTACTGCATTTTGATGATTAATTATTCAGTGATGTTAATTATTTATATCACATTGTTAAATGATTACATTGACTCTCCAGCCTTTAACAGGTGATAGAAACTACCTCACGTTATTTCTGGGATGAGCCTGGATATAAATGAATAGATGAATAAGTCTGAGATCAATTGCAAAGCAAGGCAAACTGGGTTTTATAGATTAGACTTAGCACAGAAAGTCAAGCTTTGTTGTAAAGGACGTGGCCAGCCTTGAGCCCAGGAGGCAGTCTGTCAACCGGGTCCCCCAAGAAGGGGCTGTACGTCCTGGCGGAGCTGAGGTCAGTGTACCAGGGTTGAGGGCTGCAGCCGCAGGGCAGTTGTGTGTGGCCGGGAGCCTGGCCCACGCCGCTGTGGCCCCCACCCCTTCCATCTCGCTGGACTTAGGTCTTCACCGGGCACTTTGAGGGAGGGGCTGTGCCTTGTTCTTTATTTCGAAAGTGCTCAGCAGGTGCAAAGAATAGATATTCAATAACCATTTGTTGGGACGATGAAAAGAGAATGTTGTAAATAATTTCCCAGGCGGGATGGGAGTGGTGTTTGGGCTTCCAGGGTCTGGCTCCTCGCTGTGTCCACCCAGGAGCAGGCCCTGGGCTTCCCTCTGCAGAGAGGAGGCCCCGCTCCCTTCTGGGGCTCAGGAAATAGCTGCTTCGCTGTCAGCTGGGAGGAGGGCGTGCCCTGCTCCCGCCCCAGGGCTCCTGTTTTCTAAGTTATTTTGGCCAGCCTGGCTGCTGCCAGCACGGTCGCCGTGGCAACTCGGAGGAAATTGGCCAAGGCCTCTGTGTTTGGGCTGGAGCCTCCCTGGCAGCCGGGGCCACCCTCCGAACCTCTGTGTGCCCGGGTCTGCCGCTGGCTTATGCCCACTGTTGGGGCATTTAATGGTTCCCTTGTGGAAAGGGAACATCTTATGCAGAAATGAAGCTTTGGAAGACTTTTATTCTCAAGTCCATTTTCACCAAATAGGATTTATCTTCCCCAAGAGGGCCTGAGGTGCCCTTGGCTGGTCAGGGGCTGCAGCAGGAAACCCGTGGCAGAGGCGCCTGGTGGGCAGAGAGGTCCTAGGGCAGTGCTGAACTAGGAATGCGCTGTTGTTCAGGTTCAGTGTTCTAGGAAAGCGTTCCTGCTCTTACCATGCACAGCTCACCCCCTGAGGTTCCAGAGGTGTTTCCGTGGAGGGTGGAGTTATCTAGCAGATTGGAATATTTCAGTTCTGTGTTGTGCTTTTCAAAGGAAGATCTCAGCTAGCCATGAACAACTCGGATATTTTTTAATTCCTTGAAAACAGAATTCAAAAAGGATGCTTTACAGTGATGTGTGCGTCTGACCAGGGGGAATATTGCAGTACCTCTGAGGAACGATGTCCCAGGTTGGGTCCCAGGCTGGACGAAGGACCCTTATTAAGGCGTTGGCACGCGTATTTATGGAACATTAAATACAGTTTGTTTGCGCTGTGATGAGGCCATCCTATTTGCCTTTGTAAATCTTTCTTGCTGGCAGATTGTTGGGGGAACGGTGTCTGGGAAGCTGTTGCTGTCTGTCATGCCGCGGGCCTGACCACGTCCTGGTGCCACTGTGAGGCAGCGTTTCCCTAAGCACATTGCTTCCAACAGCACGGTCTTGGCGTGGATCACTCTGCTTCGTTTTATTTCCAGTACATGCACAGTTGTCATCTGGCCTCACCCACAGCAGACTCCGTGGCTGTCTGGAGAGGTGACAGCAGTGCCTGGGGGTCCACCTGCAGTTCAGCCCCAGCACGTGCTGAAGTGGATGTTCCTTAAAATGAAAAATAACATCATCTGTGATGACCGCCTCTCAGAGTTTGTGAAAGATGAGAGATCTG
This sequence comes from Trachypithecus francoisi, assembly GCF_009764315.1. NCBI lineage: Eukaryota > Metazoa > Chordata > Mammalia > Primates > Cercopithecidae > Trachypithecus > Trachypithecus francoisi. Next base: position 48,799,862 of record NW_022681464.1, on the reverse strand, counting down.
GCTGTGGCCGGAGTTGGTGATTCTTGTCGGCAGTGCTGGCCTGATGCGCAAGGCGGAGGTGTGGCTGTCCTGCTCTGCACACAGCGAGTGAGGGAGTGACCATCTGGGAACTGCGTGTTGTGAGGGGCAGGTGCCCGGGGGCTCAGCAGGGCGGAGTCTGCAAGGTTAGAATACTGCCCGCCCGTAGGGAGCCCTGACCAGAAGTATTTCATGTATTACTTTAATGTCATGCACCAATACAGTTTTTTGTGGTCATTCAGAAATGAGAAAGGTATATGGTTCTGAAGTGAATTATTTCTCAGAGTGAGACAGATCACTTTTAACAGCTCTGACATGTGGAACTTGCTGAGGCCAGTGGGACTGGGCCGGCCTGAGAGCTGGGTGCTCCCGGTGTGGCCACCTGTGTGTTGTGGGGCACCTGATGGCTGAGCAAGCCGGTGAGGATCAGGGGACTCAAAAGTGGGGAGATGGTGCCTTCGGCGGAGGGGCCGTGCCATTACCTTCTGTTAAGGGATTTTGAATGTGCTCTCCGTGATCATCGCCTAGAATCCAGCTCTGTCTCCCTGCTCACCTGCACTGTAATTTAATGAACCCTCATTGGCAAAGAGCCAGGCGCTCCAACACGGCGGCTCCAACACGGCGGCCAACATGGGGTCACTGAGCTCGGCAGTGGCGTCTGGCGTGACATGAGTCAGCCAAGCAGCTCAGAATCATTAAGAAAGTTACTGGGAATATTTTCCTTTCATGTAAATATGACCCCTTTGAATAAATAACTCAGATTTGAATATGGTTTAGGTGGGTCATGAAACCAAATTCATTGGGAGCTGGGAGGGAGGGGCTCACAGCCAGGACAGTGGCCCCCGGTGTGTGGGGCTTGGCCTCTGGGGGCAGCTTGACCCCCCACCTTGCTCTCGTTCTAGGAAGAACAAGGGAACTTTATCCACCACCCGCCCTCCAAGGACCTGGGCAAGGGATCCTAATGAAATTCAGGCATTTGAGCTTTCATTTTGCCATTGTTTGATCAGGGAAAACGCATGCTTAGGTGAGCCCTTTTTGTTTTTTAATAAAAGCTTTATGGTGTTTCTTTGCCTCATTGAATCAGGTTTTATTGCAATACTTTAGTTTAAATAAAGGCCCCCTGGTGCCCTGGGCGTCCTTGGGCCTCGCTGCATGCACTTCCTGCTCTGGCTGCGGGTGCAGTCTCCTCCTCTTCCTCACTTTGGTGCCTGGGCCCCTGTCACATAAACATCAAGGGCTACAGCCCCAAAGGACTTGCACACAGAGACCTGTGAGGTCTGCCTCGCCTTTCCTGCCCCGTTTCATCTAGAACCTTCTGGTGATCTGGCTCTAGTACCCCATGTGACCCAGCTCTGGGCTCTGCCACTGGCTGGGCACCCGTTTCAGGGCTGAGTACTGTGGGAGGGTGAGTGGTGGGGAGGCCCCAAGATTTGCTCTGTTAATTGCTAGGATTTTAAAAAATTCCTCAGAGTTACCTTCCTACCAACAAATGGTAGTTTAACTGTGGCATCAGCTGTCTTCGAAATATTCTTTTGATTGGGAAACAGGAAGTGTAGGAATCTGTACATTAATCAACTGCAGTTAAGCCCCCTTTGAGGTCTGGACAGTGAGGGGAAGTGTGTGGAGCAGGTGGGGCTTGAAGAGCCAGTTGAAGGCCACGGATACCTCCGAGAGGAAGTCGGGGTGTGGGAGGGAGGCTGGGCCCCCGTGATCGGATCCAGGCCGCCTTCATGTTCCCTCAGCTCCGCTCCTGTGCTTCCGGGTCTCCTGGAGTTGATGGCTGGTTTGAGACAGAAGCTCATTCCTAACGGAATGTTATGTTTCTGCTCCAACAGGCGAAAGGGCTTCTAGACAAATCAGCGGGCGCAGCATTAAGTGTGGGTGTGAGTTCCTGCGCTGGTGTGTATAATGTAGCATTTCTGGCTAAGGAATATCTTTCAGACAACTTTTGGTGAGAATGCAGAGTAGTGAACAGGTGGCTCGGCATGCTGCCTCAGCGGGAACCCCCCAAGAGCTGCAGACCTGTGAACAGGTGGCTCTGTGTGGTGCCCCAGTGGGAACCCCCCAGGAGCCGCAGGCCTGTGCTCGACAAAACCCCCTCATCGGTCCCCACCCCGCCTTCCTTGTGTCCACCGTGGGACCCCCAGACGCAGAGCTGGTCATGGCTCTGTGGGTCTCCCGCAGCACTGTGCGCTGGGCAGGCATCAGGGCTGGCCTGGCATGGGCACCCGGGTGTGTGGGGCGCCGGGCAGAGGGGGACCTGCCTGTGTGGCCTGTCGTCCAGCGGGTCTGACGCAGCTGGCTCAGGAGCTTTGCACGGGCCACGGAGGGGCCACTGGGACGCCCAGACGGAACTCTCAGAGGGCTACCACTTGCCTGGCCCAGAGCCCCCCAGGTATCACCAGCAGATCGGAGGATTTCAAATTCTCCTTGGAAGCCTCCCTTCTCCAGGAGCTGCTTTCCAGCTCATTTTTAGAAAGATGGTCGCCGACGTTTTAGTGTTGGAGCCTGGTGTTTGCCTGCAGTGTCCAGTGAGCACGGAGCGTGGCGTGGAGTATGGGGAGCCCAGTGGATGCCGGTGAACATGGGTGGTCAGTCCCAGCACTGGCGTTTCGCGGCTGGGGCAGCCCCTGGGGACGGTGTGTATGTCCTGACCAGAGGCTGGATGCTGGCATTGGCGTCAGGATGCCCAGCTCCAGCTCCACCCCAGTCCCCGCCTGTGGCTCTGGGAAAAGAAAGACCTCCTTATTTATGGATTTATTGATTTGACAGGGTCTTGCTGTGTCACCCAGGCTGGAGTACAGTAGTCTGATCTCAGCTCACTGCAACCTTCACCTCCCGGGCTCAAGCGATCCTGCTGCCTCAGCCTCCCGAGTAACTGGGACTAAAGGCATGCGCCACCTTGCCTGGCTACTTGTATTTTTTGTAGAGATAGGCTTTCATCATGTTGCCCAGATTGGTCTCGAACTTCTGACCGCAGGTGATCTGCCCCCTCGGCCTCCCAAAGTGCTGGGATTACAGGCGTGAGCTGCCACCGTGCCTGGCCATCTCCTGGATTTATTGACAATTCCTGTTCTTTCTCGGGTGCAGGAGACTGCGTGGCTCCCGTCCTCTTGAGGGCATTTCTTTATGATGGGGAAGGCGGAACTGGGGCCTGGCTAGCACCATCCCCAAGGCGCTCAGCCTCAGCTAAGGGGCCCTTCCCGTACAAAGACGTCCTGAGCAGGTCTCAGCTCCCACCCCTGAGAGCTTCTGGTCACACCTGTGACCAGACTGCTCCATCGCAGTTCTGTTTCTTTCTCTTTGTCACAGCTCTGGCCCCCAAGTGTCTGGAATTTCCAGAAGGCAGCTGTGACTCCTGGCATTGAGGCCACAGTGTGTCCTCTTACCAGGCCGCCATGCCATGTTTCCCACCTACCTGCAAGCTAGAACCATTTCTGTTAGTAAATACAGTGGGGTTTGGATTGGTATTTTGAGACCCTAGATTTTCTTGGCATTTATCCTTGTTGGTTTCTGAACCACAACTTAGCGGAAAGACAGTACTGTCCTTGAATAAAAATCTTCCAGCAAGTGCATTTGCACCAGGAGATGAATATAGGATTTCCATGTGCTTGTTTGTATTATTTAGAGGCCTGGGAATACCCATCTCCAGGCATGTAGTCATGAGGTTCCAAGATGTCATAAAAAGTCTTTTCAAATCAGAAATCCAGAAGCACAGCTTTCCTGTTAAAATTACTAATTTCCCTAATAATGATTTTAAAAAATACTTTGAGTGTAATTAACACATAATGATTCTTAGAATTAGCTGTGTACCGGAATCTTCTGTTTTGTTCTAAAAGATGGATTCCTAGGACATGAGCCAGTTTCAGAATCTCCATGCAGGGGATTTCAGAGTCTGTGTTTTCATCCAATCCTTGAGGAGTTTTCTTTGTAGCTGGTGATTAGGGCACCTTGACAGTGATAAGCCTATTAAAATCTGTTTACATCTCTAGGTCCTTAGATCTAAAACACATCCATCCATCCATCCACCCACCCATCCACCATCCATCCATCATCAAACCATTATTCCTCCATTCCCTATCCATCCATCCATCATCCATCCATCCATCCATCATCATCCATCCATCATCCATCTATTATTCCTCCATTCCTCATCCATCCATCCACCATCCATCTATCCATCATCATCCATTCATCATCCATCCATTATTCCTCCATTCCTTATCCATCTGTCCATCATTATCATTCATCCTTCCATCATCCATCCATTATTCCTCCATTCCCTATCCATCCATCTGTCCATCCGTCCATCATCATCCATCCATCCATCATCCATCCATTATTTCTCTATTCCCTATGCATCCATCCATCTATCCATCATCATCATCCATCCATCATCCATCCATTATTCCTCCATTCCTCATCCATCCATCCATCCTCATCCATCCATTATTCCTCCATTCCGTATCCATCCATCATCATTCATCAATCATCCATCCATCCATCATTCATCCATTATTCCTCCATTCCCTATCTACTCATCCATCCATCCATCCATCCATCATCATCCATCCATCCATCATCCATCCATCATCCATCCATCATCCATCCATTATTCCTCCATTCCTTATCCATCCATCTGTCCATCATCATCCATCATCCATCCATTATTTCTCCATTCCCCATCCATCCATCCATCATCCATCCATCCGTCATCATCCAGCCATCCATCCATCATCCATCCATCATCATCATCATCCATCATCCATCCATTATTTCTCCATTATCCATCCATCCATCCATCCATCATCCATCCATCATCATCATCCATGCATTACTCCTCCATTCTCCATCCATCCATCATCATCCATCATCCATGCATCATCATCCATCATCCATCCATCTATCATCCATTATTCCTCCATTCCCTATCCATTCATTCATCCATCCATCATCTATCCTTTATTCCTCCATTCCTCATCCATCCATCCATCACCATCCATTCATCTATCCATCCATTCATCCACCACTTATCTATCATGCCTCCATCCCCAATCCATCATTCATCCATCGCTTACCTGTCCATCCATCCATCATCCATCCATTCATCCACCCACCCAACCATAGTCCATCTCTTCATCCCTCATTCCTCCCTTGTTTGTCCATCACCATCCATCCATCCACCTACCCTCCATCTACCCATCATCCCTTCACCCACCATGTCCATCATGATCCATCCATCAGTTTATTTACCTGTCTGTCCATCATCCATTGTCCACCCACCCACCAACCATTCATCCATTACACAAATTGAACACACTTTATGTGCCAGGCACAGTCTTTGGCTCTGAAAACAGTGGTGAGCCAGAATAGACTAAGGCGTCCAAATGTTCTGCCTTCATGGAACTTAGGTTTCTGTTTGTCAAAGAGATGACAGTGTGAGATGAATGAGTAAAAACATGCTGCCAGATTGTGATACGTATTTGGAGAAAAAATAAACTAGAGAAGGGTGGCCCACATGTTGAGTTTGGGGTTTAAATGAAGATGGGGTGGTTTGGGAACGTGGTTTTTGAATGAAGAGTAGAACCAGTGAGGACTCGGCCGCCTCTCTCTGGGAGGGATGTTCAGGGACTTGTGCTGCTGTTGGGGGAGGAGGGGAGGTGGGCAGCGAGGGGCTCACAGGGACCTGTTACTCCGAGTGGCCTGGAGCTGTCGGGCAGTGTAGTCTCAGGGCATTGACTGAGGCCTGCTCCTTGGGGTCTGAGGCCCCCCAGCCGTTGGTCAAGGCCAGGGGCTGCCAGCTGCCCTGAGGTCATGGGTTTCTGCTTTGTGATGCCCAGCCCCTCATGCCACCATCTGCTTCTGTTTTCTCTCTAGAACACTATGGCTATGCGTCCTCCAATGTCAGCCCTGCCTTGCCACTCCCCACAGCACACTCCACCCTGCCGGCCCCATGCCACAACCTTCAGACCTCCACACCGGGCATCGTCCCGCCGGCGGATCTCCCCTCGGGGTACGGAGCGGCTTTGGACGGTGGGCCCGCGGGCTACTTCCTCTCCTCCAGCCACGCCAGGCCAGATGGGGCCCCTGCCCTGGAGAGTCCTCGCATCGAGATAACCTCATGCTTGGGTCTGTACCACAACAACAACCAGTTTTTCCACGATGTGGAGGTGGAAGACGTCCTCCCCAGCTCCAAACGGTCCCCCTCCACGGCCACGCTGAGTCTGCCCAGCCTGGAGGCCTACAGAGACCCCTCGTGCCTGAGCCCGGCCAGCAGCCTGTCCTCCCGCAGCTGCAACTCAGAGGCCTCCTCCTACGAGTCCAACTACTCGTACCCGTACGCGTCCCCCCAGACGTCGCCATGGCAGTCTCCCTGCGTGTCTCCCAAGACCACGGACCCTGAGGAGGGCTTTCCCCGCGGGCTGGGGGCCTGCACGCTGCTGGGTTCCCCGCGGCACTCCCCCTCCACCTCGCCCCGCGCCAGCGTCACTGAGGAGAGCTGGCTGGGTGCCCGCTCCTCCAGGCCCGCGTCCCCGTGCAACAAGAGGAAGTACAGCCTCAACGGCCGGCAGCCGCCCTACTCACCCCACCACTCGCCCACGCCGTCCCCGCACGGCTCCCCGCGGGTCAGCGTGACCGACGACTCGTGGTTGGGCAACACCACCCAGTACACCAGCTCGGCCATCGTGGCCGCCATCAACGCGCTGACCACTGACAGCAGCCTGGACCTGGGAGACGGCGTCCCTGTCAAGTCCCGCAAGACCACCCTGGAGCAGCCGCCCTCGGTGGCGCTCAAGGTGGAACCCGTCGGGGAGGACCTGGGCAGCCCCCCGCCCCCGTCCGACTTCGCGCCCGAAGACTTCTCCTCTTTCCAGCACATCAGGAAGGGCGGCTTCTGTGACCAGTACCTGGCGGTGCCCCAGCACCCATACCAGTGGGCGAAGCCCAAGCCCCTGTCCCCTGCGTCCTACATGAGGTGAGCTGGCGGCGGGGGCGGGGGCGGGGGCGGGGCCGGGAGGGGAGGGGATGGGCGAGGCCGCGCAGGGCAGGGCCGGGGGGTGGGGAGGGGCGGGGTGGGGCGGGGTCAGGAGGGGCGGGGTGGGGTGGGGCAGCACTGGGCGGGGTGGCCGTGTCTGGGGACCCAGAGTCAGGGCCTGGGTGGGCAGGTGGGCTCCTCGTGGAGCGGGAGGGAGCGTCTCCCCACGTCTGCTTCCCCTTCCTGCGGCCTTTTCCCTGGGCGCCTCGCCTCTGCCTCCGTCTGTGCGTTTCCCGTCTGAAGTCTCCAGTCCTCTCCGATCAGGGCCCTGCTGACGGCCTCCTGTTCGCTCAGTGTCTGCGAACACCCATTTCTAAGAGGGTGGCGCGGCCGGCGGTCAGGGCTTCCACGTGGGAATTCCGGGAGGCGCCATCCGCCCCTCGGGCGGGCTCGCACACGCGCAGTGTCTTCCTCGGGGGATGGCACGTGCCCGGCGCCCCGCGGTGGCCGCCTGCTGCTCCCGCCTCCTCCCCAGCCGTAATTGCCAGCCCTGCCTCGGGTGCAGATGGGACCGCAGCTCCGCAGTGCCCCGGAGCCCCCAGCCCGCGCGCTTCGGAACAGCGGGGCCTCCTGCTCCCCGGAGACGCTGGCTGCGGCATCAGCCTGGGGGAGCTCACGCGCCTTCCTTCTTTGGGTCCCAGGTTGTTGGTTTTTCTTTTTTAACGGTGTGAGGGGCTGCTGGGACTCCGCTGGGTCCACTTAACCAGCCGGGTGTTTTTTATCTCTAACGAAACAGCTTTCCCAGCAGGTGGGCTGCGAGTGGCCCCTGAGAGTGCTTTCTGCTCCCGGATTTTTATCTGAGGCATAAAAACGTCCGCACCGGCGGTCGAGGGCAGTGCCCCATGGCCCGTGACGTCAGGGCTGCCTCTGTGTCCTCAGGAAGAGGCGTTTGCCACGCGCAGGCCGGGGCATTCCAGACGGGGTGTTTTCCTGTTTTTTTTTTTTTTGTTCTTCCCCACCCCCTACTCCTTTTTTATTAGCGAGCACTGGGGAGGCGAGACCGGGCGGCAGGGAGGCCAGGTGCAGCCCCTATGCCTGCAGGGTGAGGAATGCAGGCAGTGAGGGTGCTCTGGGAGGACCCGTCTCTGCTCTGGTCTCAAATTAGAGCTGCAAGCAGGTAACGCTCCTCCAGGCCGGGAATGAACCCACCTAAACCTCCCTGAAGGCAAAGAAACAGTGTGAGAGCTGACAGTTTTTTGAGCAGCCGGATGGCTGATTCTGCCTTTCTGCTGGTGTGATACTTAGAATCGTGGTCAGCTGAGGTTTCGAGAGAAAGCAAGGATCACCATTGGTTTTTTCTGACTTGCAGTCAAGACCTTTCTATCCCAACTTCTGTTTTTAATACTTTAAGGTTTAAAAAGCTGGCATATTCTAGGTTATCACAACGAGCCTATGTCAGGACTTGGATTGAATTTACAATAAAAATCCCATCCAGTTGGAGGCATTGGGAAAATCTAAGAACTGTTTTTGCCTGCTGTACTATTACTGTCATTGTTTAAGTAAAAGTAAAAGCGCGTGGCACTTACTCTCCAGCACACGGTCACGTACAATGCGCTTCATGGTCTCCACGGTGACAAAGTCGTCCATCACCGTGAATTGACTGAACTGGTGAGATAAGGGAAGAGTGATGTCGTCGAGGTTATCGAGGTGTAACTGGGACATAACGCAGTGGTGAACCTTTGGGTGAACCCCGCGTGTTTGTTCCCTGGGGCTGCCCTGACAAGGTCCCAAAGACGAGTGGCCTCCCCAGCAGGAAGGTTTTCTCTCAGGGTCCTGAGACTGGGGCTGTTCTTTTGGAGGCTGTGAGGGATCATCTGCCCGGCCTGTCTCCCTGGCTCAGAGACGCCATCTTCTTCCCATGACTCCTATCTCGCCGTCCCCTGTGCATGTCTGTTTCCAGATGTCCCCTTTCATGAGGACACTGGTCCTGCTGGGTTGGGACCACCCTGGTGGCCTCATTTGAACTTCATTGCTCTGTAAAGACCGTCTCTCCAGACACAGTCCCACACTGGGCAGGACTCCATTATGTGAGTTTGCGGGGAACACCGCTTGGCCCTCAGCCCCAGTCTTACAGTCCCAGTAAAAATGGCAGGCAGCCTTTGAAAGCGCAAGCACGTCCTGTTTCCTTCTGCGCCTCCTGGGTGGCGAGGTGTCCACAGGGACATCATGTTCTGGCGGGCACGGCCCCTCCTGCCCACCTTGGGCCTGTGTTTGGTGTGGAGGTTGGAAAGTATGGGAGGCTGTTTTTTCCCTCTGCTTGGGAGTTTCAGCAAGAATTCCGTGGCCATGTGACCCTGTTAGCTTTATCTTCTGGCTGCAGAGCGCCGGGTTAGGTGTGATGCCCGAAACATTTCTGAGCGTTAACACAAACAAAGCTCGGTAAATATGTCCCACACTCGCTTCTGGGGTTTGCAGTTAACCTTTTCCCACTGTTCTGGTTCCACATCAAAATATGTTTCCTGGTTCCTTGTGCTCTGTTTCCAAGTGACCTCGTCAGCGGGTGCCCCGGGGCAGCTGGAAGCCACAGCAGAGATGAAATGTTAAGTTTTTTACCAGCAAGGTGGAGGGGCCAGACTTCCTTCCCCAGGAATGCCTCTCCGTTGGTCACACGCAGCAGCTCCGGCCGGCGTGGAAAACGTCACCAGGATCTCGGGCTGTGCAACTAGAAAGCTGTATTTTTAATTATCTCCAAAGTTTGAAATGGAGAATGTACAACATGCCCATCTTCTCCCCGCCGTGGTACAGAACTGCTGCTCCGTTAATCCTGTCCTTAAGCCAGAAGGAGCTTTCTAGTGGAAAGCGTGCTGTGTGCATCCTTCCTGGGGACCTTCCACGATTGTTGTCCTTTGAGGCCTTTTGTTGCTTGTTCAGTACCTGTGGCCCCCAGTCTTACGCAGAGCCTCTGAGAGGCCCACGATGGTCAAAGAACAAGGCTGAATCCTTGCTGCAATTGAAGCAATGATAATGTTTGTGAAGTTAGTAAGGGTAGGTGATAGAACCTTGGTAGTTTTAGAGTTTGGAGCTATTTTGGAGCTCAGCGGCATGATGTGTCTGTTGTCAAAGCTTGGGAGGACTGGCACAGGAACCACAGGCCACCTGCCAGACCCCATACAAATTAGAATCTTAAGCTGTGAATTCTGGCATCAGAAAGGAGTGGTTTTCTTCCCGCCTTGCTTCTTTCCGGGGATAATGACGGTGATCATAGCAAGTGCTCCCAGGGCACCTTTCCGTGTGCTGTTGAGGGTGTAAGGAGGTGTTGCGGGGCTGCGTCTGGAGGAGGCCGCTGGAGGAGGCCGGGGTGTGAGTGCATGTTGAATGCTGTGCGGGTTATTTAATAGTGGTTCTCAGATGGTGGCTTTTAAAGATTTCATATTGACCTACAGGAACTAAAGTCTACGTGATTGCTTCCTCATTCCTTCATCGTTCGGCCTCCTCCACCTGGGCACCTGCCACAGGCCATGTGCGTCTATGGCCAGGTCTGTCTGTGCCGACATCTTCTCCTCTTTGGGCATCAGCCTCTGGAAAGTGTCCCTGTCAGCGTCTCCACGTGTCTCACTCTCTGCACCCAGACAGTCTCCGGAGTTGCCTTTGTAGAGGCAAGGTTGTAGGGGAATTAGAAAGGCAGAGGTATTTTAACTGTATTTATCGGTAACTTTAACAGCACAATTCTTGAATTGAATTTCTTTTTATGTAATTAATTAATTTATTTATTTTGAGACAGAGTCTCGCTCTGTTGCCCAGGCTGGAGTGCAGTGGCACGATCTCGGCTCACTGTAAGCTCCAGCTCCGAGGTTCATGCCGCTCTCCTGCCTCAGCCTCCTGAGTAGCTGGGACTACAGGCAGCTGCCACCACGGCCGGCTAATTTTTTGAATTTTTAGTAGAGGTGGGGTTTCAACATGTTAGCCAGGATGGTCTCCATCTCCTGACCTTGTGATCCGCCCACCTCGGCCTCCCACTGTGCTGGGATTACAGGCGTGAGCCACCGCGCCTAGCCCTTGAATTCACTTTCTACACATGAAACATTGCCTGTTAGAACTGAATGTTTAAAGAAAAAGAATTTCTAAGGGGCGAGATAGGCTAATGAACAATGTTTACTTAGAGCCTGCTTGGTTTCAATGATCAGAAATAGCTGTTAGGTTGGTGCAATAATGTATATTCAAATCTCCTGGCTGGGCGGTGGCTTACGCCTGTAATCCCAGCACTTTGGGAGGCCAAGGCAGGTGGATCACCTGAGGTCAGAAGTTCAAGACCAACCTGGCCAAATTGGCGAAACTCCATCTCTACTAAAAGTACAAAAATTAGCCAGGCGTGGTAGTGGGTGCCTGTAATCCCAGCTACTCAGAAGGCTGAGGCAGGGGAATCGCTTGAACCCAGGAGGCCGAGGTAGCAGTGAGCTGAGATCGCGCCACTGTACTCCAGCCTGAGTGAGAGGAGCGAGACTCTGTCTCAAAACAAACAAACAAAAAAAACCCTCTTTATTTCAGATATTGTTTAAGTTTTGGGCTGCAATATTGAAGATTTTAGCAATATCAGTCATTTTTCTGCTATGCATAGTATTAGTTTCAAAAGGTCTGAGAAAACTTTCACCCTTGCGTTTCATAAGTTATCTGAAAGTTTCAGAGTTTATCAGAATTTGGAAAAAGATCAGATAACCCCAGCGCGGTAACAGGTAGACTCTGTCTTCTCTTTCACAGACACGAGTCCTCTGCCAGGCTCAGCAGTGATTCCGACTGCATTTGAATGCCTTTGCTCTTGTGGCTCTGGTATCTGAGGGGTTCAGGCCCTGGCAGTGTTGGGGGAACAGTGCGGGCTTTTGAGAGCTCCCAGGCCCTGTAGTGGGGCTGTATCTGGGCTCTGGTGCCAGACTGTCCAGACTTCCATGTCCCCAGACGCTGGTGGGCCCTTTGGCGTGATGGTGAACATAGTCTCTAAGGCGTTGTACCGAACCCCAGCATAGCAGGACACGTAAAGTGGTGGCTGTGGGGTCTTCCCCGAGCTTCCCGCTGCCATCACCTCCTGGGAAGACAGTTAGCAAAGAAGCTGAAGGTGTCGAGTTGCCCCATGGTTTGTAAAACGCTGGCATGGGCTGGAATGGCTCAGGACTGACTTCCACTGCGTCTCCCTGTAAGCCCCTCCCTTTCCGGGGAGGGAAACCACCCGGCAGCCCACAGCCCACAGCCAGCCTCGAAGCCACGTCGCCCTGACTCTGGTTCCCACTACGCCTGGCTGGGGCGTCCCCCCCGCAACCTGCCCTGCTGTTTTGGGAACTGGGCAGGCCTCAGCCGGCCTTCTGGCTCCCGGCACGCGTGTCGGGCCCTGGGGATACTGTGCTGGGCTGACTCTGAAGGGTCTTGAAGAACGTGGCCATGTGCCTCCCTGGCATTCACAGTGGTGGCTCTGGAGCTTGTGTTTGGCTGAGCAGACCAGCAGGTGACTGACGCAAGCCGGACAGTCCCCAGGAAGCCCTCAGCTGTGGTGGGAGATGGGTTGTGGCAGGAGATGGGAGATGGGCTGTGGTGGGAGATGGGTTGTGGCAGGAGATGGGAGATGGGCTGTGGTGGGAGATGGGTGATGGCTGGGCCTGTCCTCGGTGGTGCTGTGGATGCGTCCTGCTCCTCCCCAGTTTCATTGTGATGTTGGAATCTGCCCCTGGTCCCTGCCGCCGTGGGGTGGGAGGAGCCTCCGGCACCCTGCCTTCTTCCTACCCTTCCTGTGGGTCTGCAGGGCTCGGGGTGTTGATGGAGACTGTGGGGGTCAGGGGAGCCAGCAGTTTCTTTGTGTGATGGCGGGAAGAATCCGTGTGCTGCCTTGCCATGCCCCATGATGCTCTGTGGTGGGAGCTGTCCGGCCACAGTCAGGCGCTGAGTGGCCACGCGACCGTGGACACGGCTGAGGCCACTTGCCCGGGGCTGTCCAGTCACAACTAACAGGACTGGACTCTGTGCCATGATGAGCAGACCCCACAGCCTGTATCCCAGACTCCACCCGTGCTGGGACCCCGACTCCCAGGAGACCTGGCGAGCTCAGCCTTCTTGTCGCGAGGCCTGTACGGGGTAGGGGCAGGTGTCACGGGGACCCTCGGCCCAGACTGGCCTTCTGCTCTCATCACCAAGATGTGGAGCCTTCTGGGGTCAGAGCCCAGTTGAGGGCTTTACGCAGCAGCCCGTGGTGTCCTTGGAGCCACAGCTCCCTGGAGAAGGCACTGCGTCTGCCAGCCTCCGTGGGCAAGGGGCGCAGAGTTAAGAAAATCTTGCCTCCTGATTGCACGAGCACCCTGGTCTTAGCTCATTTGTTCCTTCTTGAGCCGCTTCGGTAGCATCTGGTAGCCCACGGCTTTCTACCTGCATTTAGTTTGTTTCTGCTGTTAAGGAGTTCACAGCTGACACTTGGAGGGCGGGGTTTGCAACACCAGTTTCTGATGGGAAGGACTGGCGTGAGGGTGCAAGGAGGCTGCAGAAGCTGAGGGCCTGTGCGTTCTCCCAGGGCATGTGTGGAAGGGCCAAGGCATCTTCTCCCTGGTCCTTCTCAGGGTTACTCTGTCCATGTCTGTTGTTAGCCATGAGGAGGAGAAGGTGCTCTGTTCCTGGAAAGGGTAAAACAACGCGGCTTTGTGTTCCTGGAAAGGGTAAAACAACGCGGCTTTGTGGCTTTGCGCTCAGATATATATATACACACACACACATATATACACACACATACATATATACACATATATATATACACACACATATATAGATACACATATACATATATATACACACATATACATAATTTTTTTTTTTCTGAGCCAGGGTCTCGCTCTGTCGTCTAGGCTGGAGTGCAGGGCACCATCACAGCTCACTGCAGCCTCGACCTCCTGGGCTCAGGCGACCCTCCCACCTCAGCCTGCCAAGTAGCTGGGACCACAGACGTGTGGCACCACACCTGGCTCATTGTTTATGTTTTGTAGAGACAGGGTCTTGCCATGTTGTCCAGGGCTGGTCTGGAACTCCTGGCCTGAAGCAATGCTCCCGACCTGTCCTCTCAAAGTGCTGGGATTGCAGGCGTGAGCCAGAGTTTTAAAGTCAGATCACTGAGATCTGAAATGTTGCCCCATCTCACTGAAGACCGTGTGCCCAGGAGCCACCCTAGGAGGGTCAGCACCTGCCTGGTTGGCTCAGGTGGGGATGTGGGGATGGCAGGGAGCTGGAAGCCTTCACAAGTTCCCAATTTTGAGATTTCCTAAGCTACCTGTGGCCCCGCTGGGAGGAAGTGTCTGGTCCTGATGTGCATCGGTGACCACAGACAAAACAGGATTTGCCCCTGTGCCTGGCTTCTGAGCAGCGAGGAAGATGGGCCTGGGGGTGGGTGCTCCGGCAGGCGGGCAGTCGCAGGAACTTTCTGCCTTGGGATTAAACCTAAGAGTTGGAAGACAACAGTTATTCACATTCAAAACTAGACTCTTAGATGCAAATTAATGTGTCTTGGATTCTTGAGCAAAACGTTTTCTATATTATGATGGGATTTTCTTTTTTATAAGCGCTTCTAGAATATCTCTGGAAGTTGGGTTAGACACACAGGGATTAGTCGGCTTTTGGTAGAGACAGTAGTGGTAAAGGCCACACCAGACGCCGTGTGCGCCCCCCAAGGTTTCCCTTGTGAGACCATGTGACCTGCACGCTGCGTCCCATGGGCACCAGGCTGTGGGACAGATGCATTTCCAGGTGAGGTCGCTGCAGAGGGGAAGAGGGGACGCATTTCCAGGTGTTTACAGGTGAAGTCGCTGCAGAGAGGAAGGGGGGACGCATTTCCAGGTGTTTACAGGTGAGGTCGCTGCAAAGAGGAAGAAGGGGGGGACACATTTCCAGGTGTTTCCAGGCGACGTCGCTGCAGAGGGGAAGAGGGGGACGCGTTTACAGGCGATGTCACTGCAGAGGGGAAGAGGGGGACGCGTTTCCAGGCGACGTCGCTGCGGAGAGGAAGAGGGGGATGCATTTCCAGGTGTTTCCAGGCGACATCGCTGCGGAGGGGAAAAGGGAGGCCCCTCCAGGAGGGTCGCGTAGATGTTGGCTTTGCGCCGCGGGGACTCGTACCAGGAACCCCCAAAACCCATCCGCAGCTTGATTCTGCTCCTCAGGTTCTAGACTCTAGTTCTTGATTCTGCCAGGGGTTCTAGCTGATGGAAGGAGCGTGTTCTCACTGGAAACATGGAGCCCACACACACTTGTACGCTGGAAGCCGTGATGTGTGTCAGGAATGTGGTCCGATGGCGTGCAGAATGAGTATTGTGCCTTCGCCACCTCTGACCCCCATCACAGCAGTTCTGAGGCTTGTGGGGCACCCCAGCTCCTCTCCCTCTGCACAGGCTGCTGTTCCCGGAACTCAAGGGTTCCCCAACACCAGGATGACACGTGGCACAGACCAGGAATCGAGAGGAAATGCCTGGCCTCCTCCCACGGGCAGACAGGCCGAGTGTGTTTCCAGAGACTGGGCCGTCCGTGGGGCAGTAGCGCCTGGATGACGTCTGCTGTCACCTGGAGCCCTGGCTGCGAGGGGCAGTGCGGGACAAGGGCCACCCCAGGGGCCTGGGAGCACAGTGTCGGGGCCTGTGGGGGTGGGGAGCAGGGATCAGCCTCTTTTTGGGGATGAGGAAATGGAGACAGTGGAAACTTCTAGACATCAAGGGAAGGGTAAGAAGCTGTCAGGCCTCCAGGTTTCGGTTCTGGACAGGTGCAGTGCAGGTATTGGAGCACTTTGGGCTCTGAGGACCACGTGGCCCAGCGGCCTCCAGGTGTCAGCTCCAAGGCAGGGTCGCTGTCCACAAGCCGTGCTGCAGGCACAGAGACCAGGAGAGGGCTGTGAAGCGACTCCGTGTTTACTGGGCTGAAGCAGCAGCTCCTGGCAGTGCCGCCACCACGGGCTGCATCCTGTCCCCGTGGCGACCTCACAGCTGAGCGTGAAGCTGGAAGCTCGGGTGCCTCTTGCTGCTGGGGCTCCTCTGATCCCAAGGGCCAAGGGTGCTCCGTGGCCCCAGGCGATCAGAGTCTCAGCATCCTTTGTTTGGGCAACATTCACGATAGGAATCCTTGCAGAGTGGCACGTCCCTATTTTGAAAGATCCCGTAGGTGATTTGAGAAGCCACTGTATTTGTTGTAGCCCCAAGTATTACCCGTGACTCACCTGGGCTGCTGTTCAGTGAACATCCAGGATGCGGTCGTTTCTTGTGAGACCCCCAGGTTTCCCGTAGGTCCAAGCTGAGAAGGTTGAGTGAACTCTGAGCGCTGAGCTGGGCCGTCTTGGCACCACTAGAAACGGAATCAGTTCCATGACTGATCTGTGCCCCACCCCACATTAACTCGTGCAATATGACTTTTCTGGTTTTGGTTTTTGTTTTATAAGCCGTCCGTGGCAAGTGCAGTCTGAGGCCTCTCACTGCCAAACTTCCTCTGAGTAATGGCAGATGGGCCCTGACCCTGGAGACCTCTGAGAAGGTGTTTGGGTCTGGGAAGAGTTCGCGTGTGCAGTGACTGGAACCCGTCCCTGGTGTGAACTCGGGGATGAGGGGATAGTGGGGCTGTGGCGGGGGCCCAGGGGACTTCCCCGCCCTCCGGACCACACTGTTGCTCTCCAGCCATGGTGTAAACCCGAGAAGATGCAACGGCCCCCGGCTCCAGCAGCTACTGTCCCGGAGAGCAGGGGAATGAGGGAGAGGGAGGGTGTTCAGCGTGGGGCCCGCTGCCCGGGGTGCTGGGATCCCACAGCGCGGCCCCGTTCCCGCTGCCCGGGGTGCTGGGGGGTGCTGGGATCCCACAGCGCGGCCCCGTTCCCGCTGCCCGGGGTGCTGGGATCCCACAGCGCGGCCCCGTTCCCGCTGCCCGGGGTGCTGGGATCCCACAGCGCGGCCCCGTTCCCGCTGCCCGGGGTGCTGGGATCCCACAGCGCGGCCCGTTCCCGCTGCCCGGGGTGCTGGGATCCCACAGCGCGGCCCCGTTCCCGCTGCCCGGGGTGCTGGGATCCCACAGCGCGGCCCCGTTCCCGCTGCCCGGGGTGCTGGGATCCCACAGCGCGGCCCCGTTCCCGCTGCCCGGGGTGCTGGGATCCCACAGCGCGGCCCCGTTCCCGCTGCCCGGGGTGCTGGGGTCCCACAGCGCGGCCCCGTTCCCGCTGCCCGGGGTGCTGGGGGGTGCTGGGATCCCACAGCGCGGCCCCGTTCCCGCTGCCCGGGGTGCTGGGATCCCACAGCGCGGCCCCGTTCCCGCTGCCCGGGGGCGCTGGGATCCCACAGCGCGGCCCCGTTCCCGCTGCCCGGGGGCGCTGGGATCCCACAGCGCGGCCCCGTTCCCGCTGCCCGGGGGCCCTGGGATCCCACAGCGCGGCCCCGTTCCCGCTGCCCGGGGCCCTGGGATCCCACAGCGAGGCACCGTTCCCGCTGCCCGGGGCCCTGGGATCCCACAGCGCGGCCCCGTTCCCGCTGCCCGGGGGCCCTGGGATCCCACAGCGCGGCCCCGTTCCCGCTGCCCGGGGGCCCTGGGATCCCACAGCGCGGCCCCGTTCCCGCTGAGCTTGGGTTCCCAATGGGCTCCTTTTGCTTCCCAAATGTCCCCTCCCACCCTTGAGCTGCAAAGAATGTTTGGGAGCCATGGAAAGGTGCTTTCTCCCATCTGTGTAGTTTTCCTGGGAGGGAGAAAGGTTGACATTGGGGGCTTTGTAGAAAGCGTGCTCTGGCCCCCATGTTAACATTTAGGAGGAGGCCCACAGGGAGCTCTTGGCTCTGGGCGAGGGCTGGGGGCTGCCCCAGGGGTGGGGGTTCAGGGTCTTGAGCTCAGCTTCTCACCTGTCCGGGGCAGGGTAGGGCAGATAGAGGGGTGGGGACAGTGTCGGGGGGCTTCTGGGCCTGGGACGGCAGGTCCTGTGTCCAAAGCCGTTTCGAGGCTCACAAGATACAGGGGTGGGCCTGGGAGGGGTGGGGCATGTAGCGAGGGGATGACTGATTTTCTAAAGAACAAGAAAGGGTCTGTGCCCTGGCTGTGCTCCAGTCCCGTGTGGTGGAGCCGCGGAACGCCGTCAGTTTTTATGAAATCCTCAAATGTGTCCTTTAAAACAAAACCTTTACACTCTGGCCTCACAGCCCGGATCCTGCATGCTCCCGGTTTGTGGCTTTGACTTTGGTTTGAGTCTGAGATCCACTTGCCCGGCCTGGGGGAGGACAGATGGGGACAGCAGTTCCTGCCCCAGGGTCATTGCCCGTGGCCACCTCTGTCCTGGGAACTGTAGGTGGGCCATGGGCCATTGGTGCCTGCACCGCTGTCCTGGTGGAAGGGGCTGGACCCGGACTGCCTGGGACAAGAGGCCAAGGCACAGACGACTGGAGGGGCTGCCTCTGCATCTTCAACCTCACCTGGCGGGCAGGAGGCCAGGCTGGGTGTCCCTGCCTTTCTGGTCCCTCCCTGGCCTGTCACTCGCTTCTTGTCCAGCAATTTCATCTTTCCTGCCGGCTTGTGAGGCCCGTGCCCCACTCTGGGCTGCCTTCCTCACACGGGCACAGAGCTTGGGTCCCATGTGGAGAGGAGGCTCCGCCCGCGGCCTCAGGGTCAGGCGGCCTTGGCTTCAGGGAGGGGTGCATGGGAGCCAGCCCCTTGGACAGGAGGCCGGGGCCTCTGGGTGGCCCCCCAGGGTGGGACAGCAGTGCCTCCAGGCCCCCCTCTGACTCCTGAAATCCTGAGGTTGCCTGGGCTGCCGAGCCCTCCCGCAACTCCCTGGCCTGCTGGGCAGGATTTTGTGAAAGGCCTTGCCTTGGATCATGGAAGAAAACCACGTGGTCTGTGGGGTCATCCCTGGGGCAGGCTGTGGGAGGGTGAAGGCTGCGTCCAGTGGCCAGGCCCAGCCAGAGGTCGGGAATCAGGTTGGGCGTGACGCACAGATGCCGCCACACTGCTACCACCGAGAAACGCGGTGTGTGCGGGCCCACCTGGCCTCTTTAGGCCCGACTCTGGGCTGACCTCCAGGAAGGCCGACCTCTCCTGGGCGGGCAACACTTTCTCAGGGCCGAGTTCTGCCGGCACAGGTCGGGGGGCGAGGCTGGCCTCCTCGGGGCCCCTGACCGCCGGCTGCTGTGTGGTCCTGGGGCAGCTCCAGAAACACAAGCCCAGAAGACCCAGAGGCTGCCTTATGTCGGGGAAATGCGCCGATCGTCTCTCTCTCTCTTTGTCTCTCCGTCTCTGTCTGTCTCTTCGTCTTTGTCTCTCCGTGTCTCTCCGTCTCTGTCTCTCTGTCTCTCCGTCTGTCTCTCCATCTGTGTCTCTCCATCTCTCTCTCTCCGTCTCTCTCCATCTCCATTTCTGTCTCTCTGTCTCTGTCTCTTCATCTGTCTCTCTGTCTCCATCTCTGTCTCTCCATCTCTGTGTGTCTCTCCATCTCTGTCCCTCTCTCTGTCTCTGTCTCTCCATCTCTGTCTCCGTCTCTGTCTCTCCATCTCTCTCTGTCTCTGTCTCTCTCTGTCTCTGCCTCTCTGTGTCTGTCCATCTCTGTCTCTCCGTCTCTGTCTCTCCATCTCTGTCTCTGTCTCTGTTTCTGTTTCTCTGTCTCCATCTGTGTCTGTCTCTGTCTCTGTCTCTCTGTCTCTGTCTCTGACTCTCTTTCCTTTTAATTAAGGGAAAAACCCCCACACAACCAAATGGCTATGAGGCCTGTGGCTGCCGGCCGAGGAGAGGCTGCAAGGGGACCCTGGAACCCTCGCCCTCCCTAGGCTGCTCCTGTCGCGTCCTGTGGGTGGATGTGGCCCTGCCGAGTTCAGAGTCTGTCGCTTCATCTGTCTAGAAACTGCAGGAGTCACGAGCAGCCTTCAGTTTTCACCTAAGCAATGAGCATGTACAGACTTTAACCCTCGGAAAATCAGAATTAAAGGATTTTACTCAAACCACTTAAACAAAGGAACTGCCTCGGCTCTGGGCTTCTGCCGCGGAGGGCACGATTCCGGGATTCTCATCGTTCCCCGGCAGGGTGGGGGCCACTCATGTGGAGGGTGTTTTCAGATACTGGGACGTGGCCTTTCTAAGGGGGAAGGACCCGGCAGGGCCTCAGGCTCAGCTGTTTGGAAACTGACGCCCATTCACCAGGCGGGCAGGGGATGAGCTGGGCAGAGGCCGAGACGCAAGACCTGAGAGCAGTTTCTCACTTTTTTGGTTGTACAAATAACAAACTGTAGAAGACTTGAACAGATAAACCATGATAAATGAGTCCTGTGCCGGCCTTTTAAACAGATAACCCACGTGCGTTGGCGTGGCAGCTCACGCCTGGAATCCCAGTGCTGTGGGAGGCCAAGGTGTGAGGATCGCTGGTGCCCAGGAGTTTGAGACACCCTGGGCAACATGGGGAGACCCCATCTCTACAAAAAATATAAAAATTAGCCAGGTGTGGTGGTGTGCCTGTGGTCCCAGCTACTAGGTGGGAGGATCCTGTGAGGCCACCGCACTCTAGCCTAAGTGACAGAGCAAGACCCTGTCTCAAAAAAAAAAAAGCAATAATCCTGCGATTTAGAATCAGACAGTGATTGTTCCAGGGCTGCTTTTTGTTTCCCCGCCCCCCGTCCCAGCGCAGAGGGCATCTCTGTCGTGAGCTTTGGGCTGAAAAAAATCCCTCACGCCCCTCCCAGGCGAGGGAGACACAGGTTCAGGGGCGTCAACGACTCCTCCCGTGGAAAGGACTGTGTGGCCAGCTCCCCGGGCCATGGGGGCCACTGTCCTCCATGCCACGTCCCACGCCACTTCCACCCCAGCGTGAAGACAGCAGGACCCGAGCCGCACTGCTGTGGGAGCCGTGTGGGGACTCGCAGGGCCTGGCAGGTGTTTCTGTTTGACCTGTAGGCTCAGACTCGGCAGCTCTGGGCCCCCTGGTGTCCACCTGAAGCCTCCGTGGCAGCACCGTCCCCGGACCCCCAGACCGGACCCCCAGAGGGGCAGCAAACACAGGAGTCCTGGGGAGTATTGCTGGGGCGGAAAGGCCGGACCCCCGTGACTTGGCTGCAGCCTCTCTGGGTGTTGCTGCGGGTGTGGAGCCTGCATCTGGCTCAGTGAGAAGCATTTTTAAACTTGATTCTGTAGCCATTGCAGATTCGTGGGAAGTTGGGGGGAGGCAATGCCCCACTCGGTCCCCAGGGCTGCCCCACAGCAGCCGCCATGCCCCGGCCCCAGGCCCCAGAGGGGTTCCCTGCTGGCAGCGCCTTGCATTTTGCCTAGTATCTTCTTAACTCTCCAGACTCATCAGGGAAGCCCTGCAGGAGCTCAGCATGAACAGGTCCTCGGCTTGAAGCCGGCATGGGCTGGGAATGGTGGGGGCTCCTGGAGGCTGAGCCGTCTCCGTGTCTGCAGGGGTCCCCTGGGCTGCGGCCCTTCGTGTACCCACGTGTCTGGTGTCTCTGTGCCGTGCTGTGATGTTGTCCTTCACATAAAGTTTTCAAGACCCATGTCCCATTGTCTGTGAAATCACAAGGTTTTACTTTATGGATTGTATGGAATAGACCTAGGGAAGGGGGACCAGTGTTTGCCCCGTTTGTCAACATGCACAACGGTGAGCCTCCCTGGACGGCTGACCTTGGTGTGGCAGGGGACAGGACGGCTGGCCTCTGGTGGGTGGTGGGGGATGCTGGACGGTGGCCTCTGTGCAGTGGGTGGTGGTGGGGGCTGGACGGCTGGCCTCTGTGCAGTGGGTGGTGGGGGGCGCTGGACGGTGGCCTCTGTGCAGTGGGTTGTGGGGACTGGACGGCTGGCCTCTGTGCGGTGGGTGGTGGGGGCTGGACGGCTGGCCTCTGTGCGGTGGGTGGTGGGGGCTGGACGGCTGGCCTCTGTGCGGTGGGGGGCCGGCCTCGGGCTGGTGGGCAGGCTGGAAGGTCAGCTAGGCCGTGTGGTGTCTTTAGTGAGAAACAGGAAATAAATCAAGGGGATATTCTAGAAGTTTTACCCTGGTGGTTTAGAAGTGTTTGTTTTTATTATTTGTACACAGTGTGTTGTTCTCAGTCTTGCACTCGTGTTTTTAACTATCATGTAAAGATGCAGCAGCCCAGAAAACTGTCTTGATGTATCGCATTGGCAAAGACCAAGCACAGCCCCGGACTCTGGTGGGTGAGTCAGACCCACCAGCAGCGGCCTTAGTGGCACCTGCAGCGAGCCTCGTGATGCTCACGCCTCTGACCCATGGGTCTGCACTCAGGGCATGACCGAAGGTGTGGCCTGGGAGTTGGTTGTGTGGACGTTCGCGTCACCGACGTTTATAACAGCAGAGTCCGGCAGTACAGTGAGGATGGTCCTTGTGGTAAATGGGATGCTGTGATTAAATTGTTTCTGAATATGCTAAAGTGCTCAAAATGTGATCTTCCTTTCATAAAACGGCCAGGTGTGGTGATACGTGCCTGTAACCCCAGCACTGTGGGAGGATCCCTTGAGCCCAGGAATTGGAGAATTGCCCTCCCGCCTAGGCAGCAGAGTGAGACCTTGTTTCTAAGAAGTAAAAAGAGAAAAAGAAAAAGAAAAGACAAAGTACCAGATTATGTATCTCATTTTGTTAAGATGCATCATTTTGTAAAAATTCTTATAGAAATACACGCAGTGGGCCGGGTGTGGTGGCTCACACCTGTAATCCCAGCACTTTGGGAGGCTGAAGCGGGCGGATCACCTGAGGTCAGGAGTTCGAGATCAGCCTGGCCAACCTGGTGAAACTATATCTCTACTAAAAATACAAAAAATTAGCCGGTGTGGTGGTGTGCACCTGTACTCGCAGCTGCTCAGGAGGCTGAGGCAGGAGCATCGCTTGAACCTGGGATGCAGAGGCTGCAGTGAGCTGAGATGGTGCCGGTGAACTCCAGCCTGGGCCACAGAGCGGGACTCCATCTCAAAAAAAAAAAAAAAAGAGAGAGAGAGAGACACGCTGTGGCAATGTGAGCATCAGTCACCATCCAGGCCGGGTAGATGTTGGATGCAAATTTCACTGGAGTTTTTTTTTTTTTATTTTTTTTTGGTTGTGTTGAGTGTCACTTTTTAAAAAATTGACTTACGTTGAAGATGACTTTGAAGTTGTTGGAATTATTCTCAGTCCTGAGCTCAGGGCTTCCGCAAGCGAGTTGCAGTTCCCGGGGCTGGGCTGGTCAGAGACCCCCCAGTGCAGCACGCCTGCCCGCGGCTGCCCCAGCCGTCACCCCCCGAGGAAGTACGCGGAGTGGAGCGGGGTGGAGCGTGGGCAGCAGCGGTCCCGTCTCCGCAGCAGTGCAGGCTCCTTTTTTGCTCATGTGGGCTCTTTTGTCTGAACCAGAGACACAAATTTGTAGAGCTGCCAAATTCATGCTGAAAATTTCCAACCAAAACCAATCGTCTTAATTGTCTGGATTATGATATTTATTTTGTAAATCATTCTTGCTTTAAGCCGTGCGCACACTGTGTTACTAAATCTGCAAATGATTCCAGAGCCAAATGCAGTCCTGCACCACGGTTCGGGTTAACGGCGGACTTCACGTATGAGGGTTCTCGTGAGATCATGAGAGCGTGTTTTTACTGGACCTTTTCCGTGTTTAGATGTGTTTAGATTCACAAACCCTGACCGCTGTGAGGCAGTCACCCACGGTGTTCAGCACAGCCACACGCCGTGCAGACGTGTACTGGGGAGCTGTGAGCCACGTGGCTGGGGTGTGCACTGGCCATACCACGTCGGTTCACACGAGTTCCCACGATGACAAAATGGCCTAAGGACACGTTTCTCAGAGTGTGTCCCCGTCATAAAGTGACACACGGCTGTGTTTACACAAACTTATTCGTATGTAATAGTCAACTGCAGAGTGGTTTAGACTACCTCATCTTTAGGAAATACATCTGCCTTTAACCGGACCAGCGGTGGGGGAGGTGGCTTTTCTTATTTTCTTCCCTCTTCTGTCCTCTCTCTTGCTCTGTCTCTTCTCTGTGTCTTAACTATCCTGGGAATCCGGTGAGCCCAGTTTTTTTCACTGTGTATTTTGTTTTTTTGTTTGTTTGTTTTGAGACGGAGTCTGACTCTGTCACCCAGGCTGGAGTGCCGTGCCGCGATCTCGGCTCACTGCAAGCTCCGCCTCCGGGGTTCAAGCAATTCTGCCTCAGCCTCCAGAGTGGCTGGGACTACAGGTGCCCGCCACGGCGCCCAGTTCATTTTTATATTTTTAGTGGAGACGGGGTTTCACCATGTTGACCAGGATGGTCTTGATCTCCTGACCTCAGGTGATCTGTCTGCCTCGGCCTCCCAAAGTGCTGGGATTACAGGAGTGAGTCACCGCACCCGGCTGTGAATTTTGCATTTTATTTGTTGCTTTTTCAATTCATAAAAAAAGATAGGTACAGGGCACCTGAGACAAGTGCCGCCTCGCACCATCCACGACTTTGGTGCCTGCCTGTCCTGGCGTGGGTGTGGCCGCTGCGGAGGGGCCCTTCGTTGCCCAGCCCTGCAGCTGCCCCCTCTCCCTTCCCCAGAGACTCACAGCCGGCCCCGAGCTCTGTGCAGGGAAGCCTTTGTCCTTCCTGTGCGGAGCCCTGAGGCCAGCCGCCTTTCCTTCCGCCTGGCAGCGTTAGCGGATGCTGGGCGTCCGTGCTGATCACCTCACGTCGGAAAGAGCTCTGACAGTACAGCCCGCGAAGCTGCGTCTTGGAGATTCCTGTCAGGGACGCTGTCGTGGCTGTTGGGGTCCACAGGGCACCCGCAGAGCCCAAAACCCCACAGAGCGGAGGTGGGTGGTGAGCCTGCCAGGGGCACCTTTGTATAAATCTATTTCTAAGTTTTCAAATTACTATGAAGCTTCCAATGTCACAAAATATGTAGTCTTGTTAAGGAACGTTTTAGGTGTTCGTATTTTTTAAAATTATGTATTTGATTCCATTCCAGCTGCCTCCTGGGCTCTTTCTCTTTAAAGTAGTCTTATTCTGCCCATTGTTTTTATTTTGTTTGTTTTGAGTCAGAGTCTTGCCCTGTCGCTCAGGCTGAAGCCCATGCGATCTTGGCTCACCGCCATCTCAACCTCCCCCAGCTCAGGCAGTCCTCCCCGCTCAGCCTCCTGTGTGGCTGGGATCCTCCTCGCTCAGCCTCCTGTGTGGCTGGGACCACAGATGTGCACCACATCCTGCTCATGTTTTTATTTTTTGTTTGTTTTGTAGAGATGGGGTCTCGTCATGTGGCCCACGCTGGTCTTGAACTCCTGAGCTCAAGTGATCCGTCCCCCTTGGCGTCCCAAAGTTTTAGGATTACAGGCGTGAGCCACTGCGACTGGCCTTGGTTTTTGCTGCTGCTGCTGCTGCTGCTGTTGTTGTTGTTGTTTTTAGATGGAGTCTCGCTCTGTCGCCCAGGCTGGAGTGCAGTGGCGCGATCTTGGCTCACTGCAACCTGTGCCTCTTCGGTTCAAGTGATTCTCCTGCCTCAGCCTCCGAGCAGCTGGGACTACAGGTGGCCGCCACCATGCCTGGCTAATTTTTGTGTTTTTAGCAGAGACGGGGTTTCACCATGTTGGCCGGGATGGTCTCAATTTCTGACCTCGTGATCCGCCTGCCTCGGCCTCCCGAAGTGCTGGGGTTACAGGCGTGAGCCGCAGCGCCCAGCCCTTGTTTCGTTTTTAGGTCACTTTGGGTTCACAGTGTGTCCTGAGGTGTTGGGGGCCTTCTGGGGGCTCGGGAGGTAATTTCCTTGAACTCACAGATGCCCCTGCTCTGAGCCTGCGTCTCACGGAACCTGCCCTGCCCAAGAAGCTGCCTGCGTGTCCCATGTGTCTGTGGCTTGTACTTAAAACGGACGTAGAATGAGGTCAGCAGCTGTAGGCAATCATTGAGTCTTGGCGGAGGGGCTGGTTCTGAAGATGGGGGAGTCACAGGCCCCGTGTGGAGGGTGACCTCAGGGGCCCCAGCCCACAGTGTGGTCGGCAGGCCTGGGTCTCTGCCCACATAGCAGTGAGGATGGTCGTTGGGCCCTGGGCTGGCTGTGCCCACATGGTGGTGAGGACGGTCGGCGGGCCCTGGGTCTCTGCCCACATAGCGGTGAGAACGGTCGTCGGGCCCTGGGCTGGCTCTGCCCACGCAGGGTCTTGTACCTGATCCATTGAGCAGTGCTGGTCCAGGGAGGGTCCCACCACATGCTCCGCCTGCCTTGGCCCCTGCAGCAGGCAGTGCTGGGGAGACAGGCTGAGTGGAAGAGGAGGCTGGGCCAGGGCTGCAGCGGCCACAGAGCCTTGGGCCTCCCAGAAACGGGGTCTGATGGCAGAAGCGCCGATCTCTTGCACGGGGTGGACGGTGGTGCCTGCGTGGATGGTGCTGCGTGGGGCAGGCCACCCCCTAGATGCGAGAACCCCTTGGGTGCACAGTGTGGCCCCCAGGAATTGTGAGACAGTCCACCTGGGCCTCCTCCTCCTACAGAACACAGTTGGGAAGACACTCAAGGCCGAGGGCACAGGCAGGACCTCACCTTAGCCTTTCACACCAAACATTCACCTCCTGAAAGGACAGGGGCCGTGGGCTCTGACGACAGACCTGGCACCTGTCACCTGCCACGTCATGCAGCGCGTGTCCTCTGTGCACAGTAACTGGCAGGCTCCCAAAGCCCTCACCGCCGCACCCCGCCCTGCTGCGTTTTCTCTCACCGCCCTCCATGGACGCCCGGTTCCTCCTCCTGGCCCTCAGTGAGGCCCTTCTGTCCATCTTGCAGCAATCATGGAATCTGGGGGCTGGTGGTGTTTTACACACCACATCTTCCAAACCCACCATTTTATAAAGGGCCCAGTTAGTCACCTGTCCGACGGCAGCCGCACAGCTGGTTCATAGCAAGGGGAGGTTGGAGCTTCCTGGTTCTTAGACCACAGCTCGTACCTCTTAGATTTTAAAAAAGATTTTCAATGAGTTCTAAAACCTGTCTTACTGGAGGGTTAAGTAACTGATAGAAGCCTGTCACGAAGGAAGAGAAGTATGTGAAGGTTGTGCTTGGAAAATGTTTCTGTCTTAGAGAACTGGCCGGGCCGCGGCCACAGGTCATGAGGAGTAAGCATCGCGTCGATGCAGGCTTGTCCATCTCCGTGTAGAATGTGCGCTCACCGAAGAAGTGTCCACCCAAGACGGTGACGGCTGAGCGCGGCACGTGTGGCCTGGGTGAGGTCCGTGTGGCGCTAAACGCCTCCTCTGCTCTGTTCCCTTCCAGCCCAACCCTGCCTGCCCTGGACTGGCAGCTGCCGTCCCACTCAGGCCCGTACGAGCTTCGGATTGAGGTGCAGCCCAAGTCCCACCACCGAGCCCACTATGAGACGGAGGGCAGCCGGGGGGCCGTGAAGGCGTCGGCTGGAGGACACCCCATCGTGCAGGTAGGCACCGAGGCCAGACTCGCACGCCACTTGCTGTTTTGGTCCAAAAGTAACTTTGGAGCCACAGCGAACTGTGCTGAAACCACAGACTCTCCCGGCCAGGCCAGCTGAACGCTATGTCGTGGTTAGTGCCGGGAGGCTGCTCACCGTCCCTGAGCTGGAATGGGCGCGTGGCACAGCACCTGCTGCTTCCACATGGGCAGGCCTCCCTCTTTGTTTTCAGATTTGCCCAAAGCAGCCCTTGTGTCCACGGATGCTGCCTGTGGTGTGGATGTTTCAGGGGGTTGATTCTCCCCTCTCTAAAGCCTCTGAACTGCTGGGGTTCTCACCAGCAGCACCAGCCTCGCCTGGTGGGGGGCCCTCAGAAATGCAGGTTCTGTGGCCCACCAGGCCTGCGGAATCCCACGCTCTGGGCTTGGGTGCCGGGGGGCACCAGGGCTCAAGGTGCTTCCCGAGGAGAGGAGGAGTGGCTTTCAGAGTGGGCCTGGGGCTGGCAGCTGTGTCCCTGCCAGGGTGGGCCTGACTCCCCGGGCTCTGTGTGGCTTCCTCACCTTGCTCTCACCTTGGGGGAAAGCTACATAGAGTCAGGCTGTCCATGGAGGTGTGTAGTGACCACACCGGGGATGGGCAGCGTCTGCACAGAGAGCCATGCCCTGCTCTGCACCCCAGGTGTTGATGTGGGTCCCGGGTAGCCGTGGGTGTTGGCATTTTCTTCGGTCCCACCTGTTACCTCATCAGCTCTAGGCCCTGGGTCCACTGCTTTGGCAGCCACAGAGCAGCAAGGGTGTCTAGCCCCAGGGCTCCAGGCCATGCGGCAACGCCGAGGACGTTTTCCCAGCACACACCGACAGCAAAACCCGGGTGCCCCAGCCCCGCTATTTAGGGAATGATGCAAGCCGGAAGGTGTGCTCAGCAGGGTGCCCCGTGTTTTTATTTTTTCCATTTAGATAAATAGTGGAGGGAAGGCGGCCACAGGGACAAATGGCTGTTTGCCAACGCAACAGCCGGCAGCAGGGCATTAGCAGGCAGGGTGCTGGGCGAGGCGTTTCCACCAGCACTTGCAGATGCTGTTAACGTGATGTTTGTGGCCTGTGTGCTTGATGCCAATTAGTACCTACCTTGTCAGTGCTTGAAGCAAGGAAATGCGGGAGATACCTGAGTGCACAGCGGCCAGTTTGACATTTAAAGTCTCCACCCTCCCAGGTGGGAAAGGTCAGACAGCTCTGCGCCACGCTTCGTCCCGGCAGGCCTGTACCTCCCCGTTCCTGCCTCGGTTTTCACTGACCGAAAGCCTGTTATTGCTCAGTGGAAAGGATATTAGAAGGGACAGGAAATGAGGCAGTGAAAGGAGGAGTGGAAAAAGGCAATCGAGAAATGATGGCCCTGTCCACCCCATTTGCTATGAATCGTATCGGTGAGGATCACTGGCCGTCCCCCTTTCACCATGTCCGGATGAGGGGCAGTTGTAGGAATTGAGGCTGTTGTTTGGAGGGTAAAGCGGGATCATGAGTGTGGAGAGAGCTCTGAGGTTTTTGTCTGTTTGTTTTGTTTTTTTGTTTTTTTTTTGGGGGGGGGACAGAGTCTCGCTCTCACCCAGGCTGGAGTGCAGTGGTGCGATCTCAGCTCACGGCGACCTCTGCCTCCCGGGTTCGAGCGATTCTCCTGCCTCAGCCTCCCGAGTAGCCGGGACCACAGGTGGCCTGGGTTTTAATGGATGTATTTTCACCTACCTGTGAGTAGCGCCGGTACCTGGTGCCACCTGTCTCCGTGGACACAGCTCAGTGCTGGGCACTCCTCCCTGCATCTTCTGGAATCTTGTGGAATCCCACCTCTGTTCTACTGTCTGGGTGTCTTGGGCTTAGGGTGCTGAAATCTATCAATACACATGCGACTGAGAGGATCGAGGTGTTCTGGAGGACTCAGGAAACTTGAAACAGTAATTTAAAATATCTTTAAAATGTACCCTCAAAAATTATTCCAAATCAAGTGGCCCGTGTGTGAGCAGCAGCAGAACGCGAGAGGCTGGCCCTGTGTTTCCACAGAAGGAGCCCTTTCCGTTGAAACGCAGGAGAAAACACTCCCCTGCGTGGAAAATGTCAGGCGCTATCAGCATATCTCATTGTGAGAAATCAGTAATTTAAAGAGTTTTCTGATGTATCTGTGGCATTTATGTCTATGCGAGTGTGAGGTAAAAGCAGCTAAAAAGAGGGGGTTTTGGGAGTTTGTTTTCTCTTTCAGTTGGTGGACCACAAATTGGATAAAAATAGAATTTGTGCATAATGATAAAACAAATGAGAATAGAAAGCTCTCAGTTGCCGTGGAAGCTCCTCGGAACTGCAGACGTGCACTCACTGCCGTTGGGTTATTTTAGCACATCCTTCGACACAGCCCCTTTCCCGCTGTTCAGAAACGAGGCTTATCGCACTGGCCTAAGGGGCGCGGGGACGAGGCCGTGGGTGGTGGGCGCTGCAGGCGGCTGGTCAGAGCCACTGGGAACCACTGACACAGGAGTTTCCTGCGTTTGAGAAATGCCGTTCTCTTCATTGTGAATGTGTCCGCTACATCTCAAAAAGCTTGTCCATAAAATCAAAGCCCGCTGTTTCCTGCAATGCAGCTGAGCCCTGTAGGGTAGCGGGGGGGCCTGGGGAGGTGGGTGTCAGCTCTCACGGTCAGGAGCACACTGTGCACCCGCACCCGGCCTCCTCATCCTCCCCCACCTGACCTCCCCATCCTATGCCTTGCGTCCCCGTTCTCCTCATCCTCCCGCACCCTGCGTCCCCGTCCTCCTGCGCGCAGCCTCTCCGCCCTCCCGCGCCCTGCGCCCTCGTCCTCCCCATCTTCCTGTGCCCTGCGTCCCCGTCCTCCCCCACCCGGCCTCCCGTGCCCAGTGTCCCCATTCTCCTGCGCCTGGCCCCCTACTCCTCCCGCACCCGGCCTCCCCGTCCCCCCCGTCCCCCCCCCCACCCCCCCGTCCCCATGTGTTTCGCAGCTGGGAAGCAAAGCACATGAGTAGAACCTTCTCTCCAGGAGGCATTCGGAGCATGGACCCCAGGTTAGGAAAGAGTGTTTGCTCCTCCGGGCAGGTGCTCGCTCTTACCTGTGGGTGCTGAGGGGTGTGAGGGACGGCTGGCACCCGGGTACCTGTGAGCGTTGAGGGGCGTGAGGGACGGCTGGCACCCGGGTACCTGAGAGCGTTGAGGGGCGTGAGGGACGGCTGGCACCGGGTACCTGTGAGCGTTGAGGGGCGTGAGGGACGGCTGGCACCCGGGTACCTGAGAGCGTTGAGGGGCGTGAGGGGCGGCTGGCACCCGGGTACCTGAGAGCGTTGAGGGGCGTGAGGGGCGGCTGGCACCCGGGTACCTGAGAGCGTTGAGGGGCGTGAGGGGCGGCTGGCACCCGGGTACCTGAGAGCGTTGAGGGGCGTGAGGGGCGGCTGGCCCGGGTACCTGAGAGCGTTGAGGGGCGTGAGGGACGGCTGGCACCCGGGTACCTGTGAGCGTTGAGGGGCGTGAGGGACGGCTGGCACCCGGGTACCTGAGAGCGTTGAGGGGCGTGAGGGACGGCTGGCACCCGGGTACCTGTGAGCGTTGAGGGGCATGAGGGATGGCTGGCACCCGGGGCTCCTCCTGTTTAGGGCCTTTCCTTCAGAGGGAAGGAGGCCAGCCCCCTCCAGTGAGCCCTGAGCGTGCCGCCTGCCGTCTCTGTGGGGATGACATCATTCCCACGCCGGGGAGGGACCACCCCAGGCCAGCCCCTACTCTTGTGGCCACATTGCCATGATCACGCCATCCGCACCCTAAGGCCACCCCTGTTATGGCTGCAATGGCGCTAAAAACGCCAGCATCAAAGGAACAGGGCCGTGGTTTAGCCTGGAAGAGTGGGGCCCTGGAGCCATCCGCGAGGGGGTCTGGGGGGTTCAGGACGGCCGGCAGCCCCTGGTGGATGTGGTCCCTGCAGGGTCTGGTGGGCCCTCAGCCATGGTGATGGCTGCACCCCCTCTGCGGGGTGGGGCTTGCGGGTAAGGACCGTTCTGCCTCCGTGCGTGTGAGGGGGATGGTGGAGACGGGTCTGACATGCGGGTAAGGACAGTCCTGCCTCCGTGCGTGTGAGGGTGACGGTGGAGACAGGTCCAGATGGTGGAGACGGGTCCAGCATGCGGATAAGGACAGTCCTGCCTCCGTGCATGTGAGGGGGATGGTGGAGACAGGGTCTGGATGGTGGAGACGGGTCTGACATGCAGTTAAGGACCGTTCTGCCTCCGTGTGTGTGAGGGGGATGGTGGCGACAGGGGTCCGGATGGTGGAGACAGGTCCGGCATGGGCCTCACTGCTCCTGGGAAACCAAGGATGAAGAGGCCCGTTTGGGACTCACCTGCCCTGGTAGAACACGTGATCTGGACAGAGCCCCTCAGAGGCTCCTGGCCGGGCTGGGAGTGACCAGCAGCCTGGCCAGCCTCGGCTCCTGCCCACACAGCCCCCTTGCCACTGGCCCCTCCTGCCCCTGCTCCAGCACCTTGGCCGCCAGTTCTCGGTGGGCCGGTCTGTATGTGCCGATGCTGGGACCTCGCCAGGCCGCTGGTTCCAGGGGAGGCTGAGGGGTTGTCCGCCTGCTGTCTGCTTCTCACCAGCATTTCCAGCGAGGCCTAAAAGTGACACACAGTGGGTATTTCCCTCCAGCCTCGGCTTTCCCCCAAATCCCGGCTCACACTGAGTGTCCTGATGGTGGCACCTCGGGCAGCCGCCACCCTCTGCCCTCCACCCTCCGCCCTGACAGCAGGCTCTGCCTGAGGGTGAGGATCTCTCTGTACATACAGTCTCCTCACCCCAGAGGGCCCGTTCTGCTCTCAGCGAGGCTGGAACCGGGAGTTCACGAGTGCTGTGGGGGGCTGCTGGCTTTTCTTCTTGTCTCACCTCCTCATGCCCACATAGCCTGTGCCCTCAGTCCTGGTCACCTCGGTACGTGGGCAGCTGGCATCAGGCTGGTTCTTACAGGTTTTCCACCAGGATGGTCTGGGGTGAGACAGGCAGTGTTCCTCCCCTTCTCTGGCCAGGGAGGGCAGAGAAGCACCTGGGTACAGCCGTTGAGGCCTTTTCGTGTGACCCATTGCCTTTCCAGGCATGAAGGTGAGGCTAGTCCTCCGCCTGCGTGTTGCCCATCGAGGGGGACCGTGGTCCCTGGGGAGACCTGGAGTCCGGCTCCCCTCTCCGTCCGAGGAGGACCTGAGCTGCGTGAGCAGCACCTGCCCTAGTCACCCTGCCTTGCTTTCCTCCTCTCTGTTTCTGGTTGTGCCTCCTTCCTTCCCTCCTGCCCTCTTCACCGTGGCCCGCAGGCCCCTCACCCGATGTGTTCCTCACATGAGTCACCGCGTCCTCGGCCTGCATCCTCCACTGCTCATTGCAGCTACACTCCCGGAGGCAGCCGGGAAGGGCCCAGGGCCCTGAGAAGATGTCTTTGCAGCACGTCCCTGGCCCCGGCTCCCACCTCCCTGGCACCCACCACTCCACGGGGCACGTGGTCCTCTGTGGGACGTAGCCTGACCTCCGACCCGGGGTCAAATAACTCAGGTCTGTTTACCAAGTCACCAAAATAACCTGCCCGATAGCATCTCGCCCGTCACATGGGAGGCCGGGCTTGTGTGAATAATTAATAGGTCACTGGAATGTGACACGAGAAGCCTCGGCCCATTCTGAAACAGCATTTTAGGTTTGCAGCTTGTAATATTGTCAGTCAGGAGAGGGGCCGACTGAGTGTGCAAAGAGGTGAGGGCAAGTGGTCTGGGATCCTGCCTCAGCCGTGCCGTGAGAGGGGCTGGCGGGTCAGGTGAGGACCCAGGGTCAGGAGGCCAGACTGGCCCCAGGGAGGGCTCCTGGCCGTACCCCAAGCTCAGGACACAGGGTGGGGTGGGCCCGCTGGTGCCCACAGTGGCCTCGGTGGGCCTCTCCTCCCTCCCGTCGTCTGGCTTGTGGGTCAACTTTGCCCCCATAGATCCGGAACAGATATTTTTTCTGTCACGTAAGAAACTTGACAGCTGCAGACCAAGGAGTGGAGCCCCCCACGAGGCAGCTCTTTTCCGCTTGTTAAAATGGGCATCGGGCCGGTGGTCCTGACTAATTCTCACTTTGTGTGGTGCCTTCCCCAGCTGGCAGGGGCTCTGGAAGTGTTCAGTACCATGAGGAGCGGGTTCCTGAGAGCCTGTGAACACCGTGGACAGATGACCACGCACACACTAGTCCATGCAGGGCCTCATCCACGCTTTCTTAAGTGGTCTGCCACACACAGGAGCTCCTGGTTCTCCATGTCCCCTGCCAGGCAGGGCTGTTACACGCGAAAGCCCGGGAGGGTAGTTGCTGGGACACTGTTACCTGATCAGAGCCCCGAGGTCCCACCAGGAGCTGTGCTATTGCAGAGCCTCCAACAGCAGCCGCTCTGGCCCCGCCCAGGGAGTCCCGCAGAGGCCCACGCGTGGGGAGGACACCATGGGGTGGAAACTAATGTGCAGGTCTGACCACAAAACCGCACGCCACGGCACTGCTGCTGCCAAACGCCGGAGGCCTGCAGGAGGCACGGATTAATTTTTTATGGGTCTGCCTTGAAACCTAGACAACAGCCCTCTCCTCTTTCAGCAAAATTTCAGGGCACATGACCGTCCCTTCCCTGGACTGCCAAGCACATAAACACACAGGGAATTTCCTAGTTCCACACACGCCGTTGCTCCTGCAGCGCATGCGGCCAGGAGAGCAGACGTGGTTGCCGCCGGGCTGTGTGTGTGTTCCCAGGAGCAAGACCTCTCAGAAGCGCGGTGCTGAAGCCTGAGCCACCCCGAGACATGGTGTCAGCTTTTATGATGAACGAGGATTCACCATTTATTTCTTCCCTAAAGCAAAGCCCACGGGCTGTGTTTTGAGTGATGGGGACAGACGCGCGGTGCTGCTGGGAGGGTGTTCACGGGGCAGATTCGCTGTGTCAGGAGAGCAACGTGGAATGAGGTCAGCCCAGCCAGTCACTGCTTAAAACAGTCATGACAATATTTGAGAAAATGGGTGGAATTTCGTGGAGATTTAACTGGCGCGGGGGAGGCATGTGGCCTCTGGCAAGTCTGTGACACTGACTTCTAACTACCGTTCCACAGCTGCGCCACCTGGAAAAAGTGGCAAAAATGTGGCCTGGGTCTCCTGACAGGCCTGGCTGCTGCAGTAGGGGGTGTGCAGCTGAGACAGGAAATACAAGGCACGTGAGCGTCCCCAAGCCCAGACCATCGGCCTCCACAATCTTCTATTAGTAATTTCAGAGCTTTGGCTTCTTGGTGCTTTGGGGAAATGTAAGATGACATGTGGGCTGTGGCACGGCCGCTACTAGTGACCACTCCTGGTAGCACAGAAGGGCCTCCCAGGGGCTTTCCTAGGTAGAGAGGGGTCTGCACACTCACTGGAACACACTGTATCCCAGCCTCAGAAAAGCCACATTTGGTGCAGGTAGGACAGGAGGGGTGGACACATCACCTGGAGACCACATGAGAAGCAGCCACCTGTGGCAACCACACGGTGGGGAGACGGTGCCCTGGCGGCTCTCGTGTGGGGCCTGGTCCTTCCTCGCTGCCTGAGCAATGGGCCCTGCTTCCCTGCAGACACCGTGGTGCCCCTGGGCCACACCCAGCAGGTGTCCAGTGACCGCGGGTGGTGTTGGCCACGGCAGGTCCCTGCCCGTTTCTCCAAGGACCTGGGGCTGTGACCCAGCTGAGTTCTCCTGGGAAGGAGCAGCTGCTGGCTGCGCTGCCCAGTGCTGAGGGTGGCAGCCATTTCTGAAGCCTCCCAGGTTTGTGCTTCGCTGTGTCTGACCAGCTCTGGAGTCCAGGGTCTCTGTGTCAGTGTCGGTTCTAAGAGGAATGAGACGTGGTTTCAGAGACACTCCTCTTCTCTGAGGAGCTGCTGGGTGGGATGGCTGCTTGCTTTCTTTGTGACGTTGGTGGCTGTTCCTTGCCCCGGTCCTGCCCAGGCCAGATGTGGGAGTGGCAGCTGGGAGCGCCCATGGGTGTGTGCCCATCTGGGCCTGGCTCCTGTCCGTGGACCTGTCTCAAGCCATACCCCCGTCCTTCAGGGAGGACACTGGGCATTGTCTGTGGACAGAGGTGCTTTGCTGGGGACAGCACAGACGGCCCCTGGGCCCTGCAGAGCCGAGACACACCATCGTCTGCACGTGGAGCACATAGATTGGCACAGATTGGCCAGGTCTCACCCTGTGAGGCTCCCCGGGGCCATGTCCTAGGGAAATAGAAGGTTTCACCTGGAATTTCCACCTGGAGATTGGGGAGCGCAGGGCTGTGGCGCTGCGGGGTGTGGGCCCCGGAGGAGGGGCAGGGGTGCTGCTGGATGGTGGTTCTTCCACCCCAGGATTCCACGGGCCCTTCATCCCTGTGTGTCTGGACTGAGTGTCACTGTAGCTGTCGGGCTCTGCAGGTGCACATGGCTGCTGGGTGGGCGGCGCTCCTGGGCCTCTCTCCCCTGTGGTTTCGGTTTTGGTGTGTTTGAGCCACTGACCAGCAGGCTTGGGGCCATTCTAGAGCTGGGAGGGCTTGTGGGGGAGGCAGGATGGACAGGGGCTGCTTGCCCGTCCTCAGGCCACCCTGCCAGCTCCTCGACATGTCTCCCTGAGATCAGCCAGGGCACCCCGGCTGTGGGTGGGCTGTGCCCGGAGCCCATCAGGCCCTGCCGCGGTAGAGTCGGAGGAGGCTCTGAGTGGAAACCACCTTGCTTCTGACAAAGGACAAGCTCTCCTGCCGCTTGGTGTCGGGTGACGCGACTTTCAGTGGCACGGATGTCTCTAGAAGGTTGCCATTTCTCCCTGCGTGGCCGTGGGCCGTGGATTCTGTATGCTCCTGGCCTGGGGTCACGGGGTCGCAGCATTTCCCACTTGCCTGTTTCAGGAGTTCCATTCTAGATGATTCTCCCTCCATAGAAGGTCGAGGCTTCTTGGCGGGATTGACTAGATTTAATTAAATCTAAATGTGGTGTTTCCGGGCAGAATCTTCTTCAGCCGAAGTGAGCGTGGCTGTCTCTTCTCCGGGCGCTTCCAGGTGCATTGGTGCCCTGCACCCTCCACCTCAGTGCCCTGGTCCCGCGGCCCTGTCAGCACTCTGGTGAGTCTGGGGTTCGCTCTGGTGAGTCTGGGGTTCGTGCCGAGCGCCATTGCCTCCAGGTCCAGGCAGGAAGCACACTGCTGGGGCAGGGTGGTCCCTGCAAGGCACAGGTGGGGAGAGCGGCTGGGAGTGCGGCAGGCCAAGGCGGCGGGGCAGGGCACCAGCTCTCCACAGCAACACAGCCTCTGGGGCCGCTGTCCCGGAGAGACGTGGAGACCCGCGTGCACGTGTGGAGACTGGTGCGTCCAAGGGACCCGCAGGCGTGGCTGGGCGGCCTTTCTCCTCCCCACCTAGTCCACCCTCGCCACGGCGTCAGTCCTGCTTAGCAACCTCAGCTGCCTTTGTGCAGGTGACAGCGCACCTGCCATTCACGGGCACCACGTCTCCAAGAAGAGGGGCCCCTGCCATGTCCGTTCCAGGGGTGCCACTCAGCATCCTTCCAGCACCACCTCTGGGCTTCCGGTTTGAATGATCTATTTCCCAAGTCAGTGGAAGGGGCTAGAAAAGTAGGGACCTGGGAAGAAAGCCCCAGGCACCTTGGAGAGCCGGGTCCGAGAAACGGGCCCTTGCAGCTCAGTACTGCTTCTCTGGAGTGGGGTATGATGTTGGTTCACAGACGTGCAGTGGCGGCCGCGGGTGGTGGTTGCAGCAGCGTGCAGTTGTTGGCGCCAGGTGCTGACGCTGGGCCCCTCCTGGGGAGCTTCTGCTCCGGTGGTCCAGGCCTTGCTGTAGCCTGCAGGTCGTCTGGTTGGCGTTAGGTGGAGGTCTGGGGCCCGAGCCCGGAGCTCAGCTCTGAGCATCAAGAAACCCGAGTTTTCTCCCCACTCCCACCCAGACAGCAATGGCTGTTTGGAAGGGGACACACCAGAGCTCCCCATGTAGCGAGTGGGGCGCACTCAGGTAGAGCCTGGCAGTCCTGCAGCTCCGCCTGCCCCTTTTTGAAGACCGAAAACCCCAAGAGACTTTTTATGTTGACACAGCCCTTCCCGGTCAAGACCAAGCCTGTGGCTGAGTGCACTTTTTCAGTCGCGGCTGGAAGGTCCCTGTGCAGGGCCGTGAGTCCCTTTAGATTTGATTTATAGCCACAAATTCAGTTTTACCTGTGGATCTGAACACGATCTGTAAATCACTAGGAAAGCAGCTGTGTTCACGGGAAGGATTCTCAGCATCAAGGTGACACTCCATGGTGTAAACTCAGTATTGTTGGCTCGTGCATCCGCTCACATGGGCACACACCTGCACGCACACAGTCATGCACACGCTTGCCTCGGGCCCACGCACACACAGCCCTGAGAGCTGGGAAGACGAATCGGTCACTCCCAGATTCTGCAGATAGATTCCTTCACCAGGCATGGTAATGGGGGCAGCGCCCACTACTCACCCGGGGCCTCTCGTGCAGGAACTGTACGGAGGCCTTGTCCTATTCTCCCGTCACGGGAAGGGGCCTGGAGCCGTCCCTCAGGGATGGGGAGGAGCTAGTTTCCCAGCCAGCGCCTGTGCATTCACCAGCATGAGAATCCACTCAGCGGACTTGCTGTGTAGCCTCTGTTGTTCAGGCCTCAGCGTGCAGCAAGCCTGTGGGGTCAGGACTGCCCGGCCTCTGCCTCAGTTCCTGCCGGGCACATGACACTTCCCTTGAATCCTCCTGCCGATGGTACCTGCGGGAGGGAAGGTATGATCGATCCTGGTCCTGTCCCCCCAGGCCTGGGCAGGTTTCCCGGCACTGCCAGGCACAAGGCCCCTTCCCCAGGCTGCCCATAGACCCCAGCCCCGAGGTGCTGGTCTGCCCACCCTCGCTGGGAAGGGCTGTGCCACATGGCGAAAGCTGCTGTGGGTCCTGGTACCTGGCGCCCCTGCCTGCCAGGGCTCATGATGCCAACGGTGCCAGGTTTGTGGGACCTGGGGGTCAGGAGGGCCTGGCCCTGCTCCTGCAAGGCCGAGATCTGTTCCCAGGAGAGTTGAGGGAGTGTTGGCTGTGGGGTTCCTGGAGGCCTCTCTCGTGCACTCTGGGTCTGTCAGGAGGCAACTGTGGCCAAACAGAGAGAAATAAAACCTGAAATGAGAAAAAAACTTTTTTCTAGAACTTCCCAGAGAGCAGTGAGCTGGTGCCAGCGGGTCAGAGGCTTGTCACGTGCAGGGTGTGTGTGTGCGCGTGCACGCTCTGTGGTGTGTGTGTGTGCGCTCTGGTGTGTGTGTGAGTACGTGTGCATGCCCTGTGGTGTGTGTGCGCGTGCACGCTCTGTGGTGTGTGTGTACGCGTGCACTCTGTGGGGTGTGTGCACACTTCCCAGTGTGGCTGTGCGTGTGTGTGTGGACACATGCCCACGTGTGTTCAGAGAACACCACGCTTTGCGTCGACTCCTGGCTCAGGCCTGAGTCTCCAGCCATGGTGTCCGCGTTCCTCCCCTGTTCCTCCTCTGCTCTGCACAGTGGGAACCAGGACGAGAGGCGTGGGGGCTGGGCTGTGTGCTTTCCTCACCCACCCTGAGCCCACACTGCTCTGGAGGGAGACCCCGGCTTCCCCCGCCCACCCCAAGCCCACGCCGCTCTGGAGGGAGACCCCAGGCCCCTCAGTCCCTTTCCTGCATCTGAAAGGGCCAGGGCAGGGCATCCGGCAGGTGAAGCTCCCCTTAAGGCCAGGTCTGAGCCGGTTTACAGGGAAGCACTGCTCATGTGCCACCCGGTAGATCACACTGGTGCTGCACACACAGGTGCTCCCGTGGCCACACATGCCTGCAACTCTCCCTCACACACTCCCTCAACTCTCCTGGGAACAGATCTCGGCCTTGCAGGAGCAGGGCCAGGCCCTCCTGACCCCCAGGTCCCACACGCACACTTGTGGTTCACACGCCCGCACTCATGCAGTTCCTGCACACCACACAGCCAGCAGGTGAGGAAGTGGATGCAGCGTGGCTGTCTCTTGGCGGCTTCACCTGGGATGTCACTGTGGACTCCAGAGCCTGAAGTCCTGGCAAGCACAGAAATCACACTGGCAGCCGTGCAGCCCCCGCCTGTCCTGCTTTTGGCAGGTGAAGCCTGGCTGAGAAAAGTGGGGAAGGAGAGGGAGGATGCAGGGGCCGCGTCCTGCTCCTCCACCGACCTTAGGTTTGGCGTGCTCCCATCGACTACTGGCTCCATTTTTGATGTCTTTTACTTTTTGTTTGTATTTTTTCTGGTGTCTTGAGTAAAGTCTCCCTGAAGCATCAAATTGGAATTTTTTTACAAGTGCCCTGTGCTGTTGCCTCATCTGCTTTGGCGTGCCGTGGGTCACGTGGCCTGTGCTGTGGCCGTGGGTCGGATGGCCTTTGTGCTGTGGCCATAGGTCAGGCGGGCGTGCCGTGGGTCAGGTGGGCCTTGTTCCCATAGGAACACCTGGCTCTGCAGCAGTAGCCGCCATGTCATCCTGGCCAGGCCCCTGCACCGAGGGTGGAGCCACGGGGTCTCTGACGCCCTTCCTTCTCGTGCTTTGGTGGAGAATGTGGCTGGACGTCCTCCCGTGAGGGACATGTTCTCCGGCCTGGTTCGCTGGCCCCGTCCCTGGGCCCAGCCCCACGAGGCGCCCCTTGGGCTTCACCTGGAAGTGTCACCTCTGGCTGCTGTTGTGGGTGATGAGGGTTCCAGGGCTACAAACAGGACCCTAGGTGCTGTCCACACAGCGTGGCAATCTCTTAAATTAACCCAGCGTTGGGGGAATCGGAGTTGAAACCGGTTTGTGAGTCGGATTTTCTGTCCCTGTGTGGACTTCCTTGGGGCAATTTGAAAATGCAGGTTTTACTTGTAGGCCCTAAATGCGTAATTTCCCTTTAGGCTGATGGCTGCTCCTGTGCCCTGCCTGGAGAGGAGCCTGACTCCAGGTCGCCTTAGCTCCATTTCTGTGCAGCAGCTCAGACTATGGGGCGGAGGGTAAGACATTCCTAGTCGTGAGCTGCCTCTGTCCACCCCACACCTCCCTCCCCTGCCTGCACACAGCTGAGTTCCGCGTTGAATAAATTTGGCCTCAATCATCTTCTACCCGTCATGTCACCGTGTAAGTGCTGAGGTCAGCACAGGAGCTAAAAACAAACATTTTAATGTGTAGGAAACTCAGTAACTCTTATACCTCAGCAGTAGAATAATACATTTTGTTTAGTTAAAGTTCAGGTAAAGGGAGGTCATTGTTGTGACAGGTAATTTTATAAATAGGATTCTGACAGGTTCTGTACTGTGCCAGAGGCAGAAAGCCCGTGCAGTGGGGCCCGTCACGTATTTAAATTACTTTTCTTAAAATGAACTTCATGATTTAAATAATAGATGTTTACCTCCCAGGTTAAACCTTAAATATTCTCATTTTCACTGAAATGGCATGTTTTTTAAAGGATACAATCATACGCCAAATTCACAGCATTCCACACACCATCGGAGAACTGCCGCAGGGATCCTGGGGGAATTTTAAATTGTAGTTTAAGACCACGTGACCCTGGCCAGGCCCTCGGAGCTGCCCCGGCGCCCCTCCCCCACCCCCAGAGGTGGTTTTGGTCAGAGACTCATTTACATTTTTTTCTATGTAAATCAAATTTTTAGGTATTAAATCTCGGAAAATGGAATACTGCGTGGCAGAATCTGCCTCTTAATCTCTGCTTCTCTTTTTACATTTCCCATCATAAAGATGTTTGAATCCTACAGAGAGTTAAGGTATCTCAGGAAGTTCATTAATTTGGCAAAAGGCTGGAGTCTGTCTTCCGAGGAACTGAGGGCTGGACAGGCAGGTCCCAGCGTCCCCCGTCCTGACTGTGGAGACACCTGTATATTCATGCGGGAAGAGGGGGCTGCAGTGGAAAGGGAAAGTCTTGTTGTTCTGCGGAGTTACGTGGTCTTAGCTGTAATCACTTCGGAATGGGGTGCTGGTGGCCTTGGGTGCAGAGACTCCTGTGGGCATCTGCACACATCGGGGCTGTGTCCTCGTCCCTGTCTGTGGCTTCCCCACCATGTTCCCACGTGACGCCTTCATTCAGCCTCTGGCTTTGTACTTCAGACCCCAAACGCCCCTTCGATGTCTCAGCCGGGGCCTGGGTCCCAGCTCGGCCTCACACGGCATCCCAGGCCCTGCCCATCCGTCTGGGCCTCACGGCCAGGCCCTCGGTGACAGCAGCCATCGCTTCCCTGTGGCCTCCTCCCTGGGGGGCTCTGAGTTCAGCTGCCAGTGAGATTGGTTTGTTCTTTACTGTGGTGACCGCACAGAGGCTGAGGCTGAGCTGGAGCCACGGAGCAGGGGCCACCTCTTCGCCTGCCCAGGCCCCTGCAGGCCCATCTCCCCTCTGCCCACGGACGTCTGAGAATCCTCCGTCCCCTGCAGTCTGAGGGGCAGCCCCCGGCTCGGGCAGCCCAACCTTCTCCCC
Organism: Trachypithecus francoisi; assembly: GCF_009764315.1. Classification (NCBI taxonomy): domain Eukaryota; kingdom Metazoa; phylum Chordata; class Mammalia; order Primates; family Cercopithecidae; genus Trachypithecus; species Trachypithecus francoisi. The sequence continues at coordinate 48,757,982 of NW_022681464.1, read as the reverse complement.
CGCCTTGCTGGCCCTGAGTGGGCGGCAGGCATCTGTGTGGTGGGGGCAGATACCGCGTTTTCCTGTGGCTGGAATGTACCTGCAGGAGCCCAGGCTTGGAGCCTTCACATGGTGGTAGTGCTACAGTTGCCATCGGTGGTCAAAGATTTTGAAGTTAGTTTAGTGAGAAAATCGACTCCAAACATGATCAGAGGGGTTGGCGCTTTCTGGAATGAGTGGTTCCCGGGGCTGGGTGTTGCCACGGGCCTGGCACAGATCCTGCTGATTAATCTCAGGGCTCTGAGGCTGGTGCCCATCAGGCCCCACTTGGGGGATGCAGAAGGGAAGGTGCTCTGAATGAGGGGCCCTGTGGGAGGCCCCACTGCGCGAAGGGTTTGACTCCTGCGGCCTCCCTCTAGGCCTGTGTGCTTGCTTTGAGAATCAGACGTTCGTGTTCCAAACCAAATTGGCCTCTTGCAAATAGAATCACACTATAGTGATTGTAAATGGGAGCGTTAAAGATAAAAACAAACATTTCTAAAAATGACTCACTGCTGAAGGCGGAACCACGTGTGGTGCAGAGAAGGAGGGTGAGAGGCAGCAGCACCGCACCCTGTATTTACCTCTCAGACACCGATGAGCAACTCATCCCTCAGAACAGCTGGTCCTGAACATGTGTGTGCCCTGCGGAGAGGCGCACACCTTCCCAGAGGCGGGAGCGGGACCCGGCCACCCATGTCCTGGCAGAAGCACCGAGGCTGCTCCATTTGGCCAGAGTCTTATCCCAGTGATGTGGGTTTTGAGTCTCACACACATAGCACAAGCCGAGAAGCCATGAGCGGCTCTGCAGGATGACACGGACGATAGCCACCTCCATGCACGGTTGCCCTGGTCAGTGTCTGCCGCCAGCGTCTGCCTCTGCTCAGCTGCCAGGACAGTGTTGAGCACTCCCCTACTTCCCTGGCTCTGCAGGAGGAGAGGTGCAGGGAGCCATCAGGAAGGGTGCTGGGGCCCGAGGCCCGTCGTGCCGTGTGTGTGCACACACAGTGTGGCGTCCCTGGTCAGGAGTGGGAGCTGCACGCTGCCGAGTTCCAGGTTAATGGAACACAGGAAGATGGGTCATGTCCTGCAGGGCCTCATCTGGATTTACTGGTGAAGCGAGCCTTGCCTGTGGCTCAGTGAGGGCTCCGCTTTCCTGCACACGCCCCCTGCCAGCTTCACCGTGGCCTCGGCATGGGCACACACAGTGAGCATGTGTGGATGCATACATGTGCACATCCATGCCCACACGTGTGAGAGTGCAAGTATGTGTGCAGGTGTGTGCACACCTGTGTGTGTGTTTGGAAGTGGCCACAGGTGTGTTCAAAGCCTAACCCTCAGTGCCCAGGTCCATTAGGATAACAAGGCATTTTCTAATCTGCTTTACAAAGACACCAGTATGATATGGCAGAAAAATACAAAGCGGGTAGGACAGGGGGACGCAGGCCTCAAACCCACCGCCGGTTTTCTCTGCGTTCCGGTGACTCCCAGGGGCCCGTGCTCTGGGTGCTGAGTGGGCGTTTCCTCTTCTCTCGCCAGCTCCACGGCTACTTGGAGAGTGAGCCGCTGATGCTGCAGCTTTTCATCGGGACGGCAGACGACCGCCTGCTGCGCCCACACGCCTTCTACCAGGTGCACCGTATCACGGGGAAGACCGTGTCCACCACCAGCCACGAGGCCATCCTCTCCAACACCAAAGTCCTGGAGATCCCGCTCCTGCCAGAGAACAGCATGCGAGCCATGTAAGTGCGGGGACCTTCGACCTTTGACCTCTGGCGGGGGCGGTGGGCGGGGCATGCCTTCCTCCCGGCCCTGGGGGTCTGGCCGGCCCCCTGCACTTCCAAGCTCTGTGGCCAGGACACTCTTGGTTTAACAGCCAGTAAGTAAACCTCACTCTTGCTTTTGACAGTGGATTTGCTTCTCTCTAGGGTTTCAGCCCTGTGAATGTTGCCACTTAAAATAATGTCTCAGATACGCAGCTATAAATACCTCCCTCCGTATTTAGCTCCTAAACAGGACCCCTGTTTCTTTCTGAATACAGCAGTTTTGTAATGAGAAGGATGGTTAAAACGTGAGCATCAAAAAATTAAAGCAGTCAGCATATCCGGATCGCGTTGAACTTTAGGAGGTTCGAACAACACGGATAGGCCTGCGCTGACGTTCTGAGTCTAATTTGGCACTGTAATTTGTTTAAAAGTGAATTTTTTAGTAAGCCGAGACAAAACATGTAACTTCCAAATAAGGCCTTACTCGCTTAATCCCAGCTTGTGCTGGGCACGCTGGCCCTGACCTGTGAAGGCAGCCGGGAAAGAGGACTGCTGGTTCCTGAGAGATTCCCGTGGTACCGTGGTGGGAACAGATGACAAACACATCTATGGGTGAATGAGTGCAGGTTGAGCTGGGATGGCTGGAACGTGCAGACCAGCAGGACAGAGCCGGGCCGAAGGTCAGGGACGGCGTCCTACGAGGGTGACCCGCAGGCCGGGAGCCCGTGTGATGGCGAAGCTGTCGGGGGATGCCCCATCCAGGTGGAGCCCCGGGGGTGGGTGCAGAGGTCCTGGGGCTGCAGGAGTGGGGAGGAGCCCCACACGGGGAGGGACAGCATGTAGGAGATGGCGGCAGGGGCCACGTCAGGCATTTTAATAAGTGACTCAAAGCCTCTAAGTCAAAAACAAAGGGAACGCTTTCTCTCCATGTTGGCTTTTCAAGTGTTGGGGGGAATGTGTGCACCTGGGAACTCATTCTGAATCCCTGGGTTTGCCTGGAGAGCTGTAATCCAAGTTTCCTGCAGACAGGGCACAGTCAGGTGGTTTTCGAGAACAAACCTTGTGTTCCGCAGCCGCGGTAAATGTCCTGGCTTCGCTGGCGGCTGTGTTCACCCCACCATGATGTGGCGCAGCAAGGCTAGCCGGGAGACGCCCACAGCCAGGACCGCGCGCCCGCCTGGTGCTCGCTGCCGACTCAAGGGGGGTCAGGGTGTCTGTGTTTATTCTCATTCTCCTAATTTAAAAATGCTGCTTTTTAGTGCGTTGAGAATGTACACATGGGATGTTTTACTGGAGTCTAATTTTGAATGAAATTGTTAAGTTAAAAGAGATTATATGAAACCGTAGAAGAAATGGGTTTCACACACAAAAAATGAAGGCTTTTAAATATAGTGGAAATAATAGCATCTTCTGATAAATCGAGCTTTTTGGGAACTACTACAAGATAAGAGAGAGCAGCAGGTGCCTCTGGCCCCTCCCTTGGGCTGCTCTCTGCCGCTCTGGTGACATCCCCGTGTACGTGGCCAGTGTGGGTGCTAGAGGCAGCCAGGACCCGGGACAGCTCTGACGGGACCCACTTGGTCAGGGCTGGAGGCTGGAGGGAAAGTGGGAAGGGGAAGGTGGAAGTCGCTCTTCTAGGGGCTGCCTCCACTCGCCCCCCTCGCGTGTGCCGGTGTTGGATTCTGTTCTGCGCTAGGCAAGGGCCTCACGTTGGCAGCTTCAAGGTCTTGTTTTCCTCGGGGGAGGGACAGTGACCAGCTCCCTGGCATGAGCTCGCAGGGCTGGGGGAGGGCCAGAGAGTCTGGGGGCCGGGCCTTTCTGCTCCCATGTCAGCTAGTGGAAGAAAAGCTGTGGGCTTTTGTTTCGGGCAGCATTGACTGTGCTGGAATCCTGAAGCTCAGAAACTCCGACATTGAACTTCGGAAAGGAGAGACGGACATCGGGAGGAAGAACACACGGGTACGGCTGGTGTTCCGTGTTCACGTCCCGCAGCCCAGCGGCCGCACGCTGTCCCTGCAGGTGGCCTCCAACCCCATCGAATGTTGTAAGTGGACACCCGCGCGCTGCAGGGGAAGGAAACCGTCGGCGTCCCGCGTGCTGTTGCTGCCTCTCCCTCTCTCAGCTTTTCGTTTGTGTAGCCTTGGTACTGAACTGTTCCACCAAACCCACCACAGTGTGTGGCCCTGTGGGGTCTGGGTTGATCACGGCTGAGTTACTGCCTGTGGCCCTCCCGGGGGCCCCTGGCTCTGGCTCCTCTGGTGCCCGAGCATGGCCAGGGAACGCGGTGCGGGCCGGGGCTTCCCCCCCCATGCTGACCTCTGTGTATTTGTGCGGTGACTGTGATTTGAGTGAAACTGGCTGAGTCTTAGGAGGATATTTCCATGCCTCCTTCAGCATGAGGTGGAGACCATGAGGATTCGTGTGCATGGCTTCTCCCCTAGGAGTCATGATGTCCATAGGACTCAGCCCGCAGGCCGTGGCGGTGCTTGCCCTGGGTGGGTGGGCTCACGCGTGACCTGCTGGGTGCCACGCGTGCGCCCTGGGCCGCCCACCCAGGACAGGCCCTCACCGGCCCTCTCCCTCTGACGCAGCCCAGCGCTCGGCCCAGGAGCTGCCCCTGGTGGAGAAGCAGAGCACGGATAGCTACCCGGTCATGGGCGGGAAGAAGATGGTCCTGTCAGGCCACAACTTCCTGCAGGACTCCAAGGTCATTTTCGTGGAGAAAGCGCCAGGTACGCTCTTCACCAGGGGTCACCTGCGGCCTGGGCGTCAGCGCTGGTGGGAACCGGCTCCCGGTTGGTGGAGCAGGACGCACCTGTGCGCGGTCACCGGGACAGGGCTTACCGGGTGTAGCACAGAGCAGAGGCTCTGCGTGGCCCGTGTCTGCATCCAGCTGTGAGGTCTTGTGTGAGCTGACAGCTGTGCTGCTGCAGGGAGGAGGGAGATGCTGATTGCCGAGGCCGCCACACACACATCACCGCTGACACTGAGGGGGCCCGCGGGCTGGGGGCGTGCGGAGGAGGGCGAAGGCGTTTGCTGGCTTTGCTGGGGTCCTCCGTCTGCAGGAAGTGGGTGCTTTGGGAGTCAGTTAGCAGGAGGGAGCTCCCCTCTGCGGCCTTCCCCTCCTGCCAGCATTCCTGGGGTCGGAGGCAGGGATGGTGTGGGTGCCACAGATGGCAGGGGCTGGGGCAGTCTTTAACGCTACAGCCATGGTGTGTGCGAGGCCCTTGTGCCCCGAGGCCCGGGTCACCCCTGCCTCCAGGTGTTGTGCTGGCCCAGCCTGGAAGCTCTGGGGCTGACCTCGGAACAGCTGCGGGGCATCTTCTGAATGATGCTCCTCCTGGGGCCGTCACGCCTGTGGTTCTGTGCTGCCCACAGGAGACGCTGTCCTGCAGGGATTGGGCTCACAAAGTGGCTCCCAGCCCAGGTCAGTTCTATGCAGACACCGGGCCCCAGAGCTCTCATCCCAGAGCAGGGCCTGGCTGGCTCCGAGAAGAGCCTGTGAACAATGTGGGCTGCACTGATGGGAGACTGGCGTTGCAGGGAGAGTGAGCGCCAGTGTGGCTGGGCGCAGGGACCCTAGCCCAGCCCTCAAGGGGTTCAGGCAGAGTCGGCCTGGCTCTCCACAAAGCCTGCCATGAGCTCTCTGGTTTTGGGGCTTCCTGGTGCCTTGCTGGGCCTCTGCCCATGGTGGGCCAGGTGAGGGGCACACCCCTACAGGACCTGTTTTGTGATTTTTTTTTCTTTTTAACATTTACCAATTGGAATTTTTTTGCACTTACTCCGATCCCTGGAAACCGCGGAGGCATTCAGCCTTGATAATGGCGTCTTGATTTGTACAGTTTGCCGGAAACTTAAGTGCTTCAATCAAAATAGGCTTTAGAGGTCTTTCACGTCTAACGTGGCTTTCTGTAGAATCAGGGCATAATTGATTTTAAATTATAGAGAAAACCCAACTAAGAGCAGTGGCCAGGAAGGCATTTGCATCCCCCGAGCCTTCTCAGGAGGAGGCTAATTTTGAAATAATTTGCCCTTCAGAGCTGTCAGTGTGTGTCCATGCGTTGGCAGAGAAACCCTTTGCCCCCAGTGTAGGGAGGCGCTTGGGCCAAGACTGGCCAGAACCATGGCTCCCAGGTTCTGCTTCTCAAAGCCCAGGCCTGAGCAGCCTATTGTGGTTTCTTCTGCCCAGAGAGGCCTGGGCACCTTGACAGAACCCCCCCTCTCCACACCGAACGCAGTCAGCAGAGGTGCCCCAGCTCCTGCCCTAGCCGCTACTGCACTAGCCGATTCGGTGCCACAGTGCCATGGGGAAGGGCAGCCACCGGCCTCCGAGGGCTGGGAGCCAAGGGGATGCGGGACCAGCCCTGGTCTCATGCGGCCGCCCTCACAGGCAGCCCCTCCTGCCTTCATCATCACTGTGAGCTGTGGGGTCAGCAGGCCGGAGGTGCTGCCTGTTCTGCCCTTAAGCTCGGCTGCCGCGGCCACACTTCTGGGCAATGCCAGTTTGCCCATGTCCTCCTCTTGTCCCATGAGGTCAGGGCAGGTCTCTGACCCTCCCCCAGCACCAGCCGGTGTCTGGTATACAGCAGGCGAACCATAAATGAATAGGTGCTGCGCTCGAGAGCACGTGAAGCTGTGAATACTGCGGGGATGGAGCCAGACCACATTTATGATTTTATTCTTTATAGTTAAATAAGATAATTTGCATATTCATACACACACAAGCATATCGCATGTTTTCAAAAGCGGAGAACAAACATCCACATAATTTTCTTCCTCCACTTTCGGCTTCTCAGGCGAGAGCCGTCACTTGCGACACGTGCTAACCTGTGGTAAGAGCTTGGAGCCGCAAAAGGCCCTACATCCTCATCCTGGCGACAAGTTCCTAGTTGTTTTTGGAGAAACCACTAAACTGAATATAAATTAAAAACACAATTGCCCTCTCGTCTTCCGATGGGATCGTCTGGTCTGTTTAAAGTTCTGTTTTCGACGGCTCTCGCGGATGGAACCATGGCCGGGCGTGAGCTCGGGAGCTTCGTGGCGAGGAAATCCGTCAGTCGGGCAGATGAAGTGGCTTCTCCAGGAAGGGCCGCTGTGTCTCTCGGCTGTCCTCGTTCTGAGGGTGCGGACGGTTGTAGCTGTTGTGAATGTTGGACACAGGCCGGGGTCGGCTCCGCCCTGTCCTTCTCTGGGGTATGTGGGAAGCTCATTGTCCAGGCCAGCTCAGCCTCTGTGTCTCGGCCAGGTCCCCTTCAGCTGCTGTGGGTTCACAGCACCTCTGAACTTTGGGAAGTGTTGGATGGAGCGGCTGCTCAGCCCTGGAAGGCTGGGAGCTGGTGTTGGGCCCTCCTGAGGAAGGGAATCCCTGCAGCAGGGCTGCGCTGCTGGGAACCGGTGGGCACGGGCGTGGCTTGCCGTAGTGTGGGTGCTGGGTCCCTCCGGGATGCTCCAGCTCCAGCAGGCGGGAGTGTACTCCACGGAGCTTCCTCCCAGGTCTCTCAGGGCGGTGCAAAAGGCCGGGGGCAGAATCAGCCTTTCTCTGAGGACTTAGTTTACTGCTTCCTCAGAAACAACATTTTCTGATGATGAAAGCCTGCGCGGAATGTTCGTCCAGGAGGCAGGTTGGCTGTGGGGCGCCGAGGGCCGCGTGTCAGCTCCGAAGCCCCTGGTAGCCTTACGGGAGCCCTTCAGTTTCCAAGGCTGCAGGGGTTCAGCTGCAGGAAGCGGGAACCACACCCCTGCCCTCTCCCACCCACACCCCTCCCCTCTCCCACCGGCACCCCTCCCCTCCCCTCCCCTCTCCCACCTGCACCCCTCCCCTCTCTCACCCGCACCCCTCCCCTCCCCTCTCCCACCCCACCTGCACCCCTCCCCTCTCCCACCCGCACCTGCACCCCTCCCCTCTCCCCCCGCACCCCTCCCATCCCCCTCTCACCCGCACCCCTCCCCTCCCCTCTCCCACCCGCACCCCTCCCGTCCCCTCTCACACCGCACCCCTCCCCTCCCCTCTCCACCCGCACCCCTCCCCTCCCCTCTCCCACCCGCACCCCTCCCCTCCCCTCTCCCACCCGCACCCCTCCCCTCCCCTCTCCCCCTGCACCCCTCCTCTCCTGTTAAAGATCACCGTTTCTCTCTTCCGACGTGTGATGTAAGGCACTTCTCTGCACACGCGTGAATGTTGAAGCGGCTGAGGGACACACATAATGAAACATAAATGAAACGTCCGAAAAATACTTGCGTGAAACGTGAGCTCAGGCTGTGTCTGGAGCTTGGCTGAGATGAGACAGAAGGTGCAAGTTTCTGAGATTTGGACACGTCAAATATGAGCCAGTTCTTAATCCTGGAGCTGAACAACCTCCTTTTCTTGAGTCACACGTCTGTTCTGGTGCCGTTTTTTAAAAACATCAGTGAAGCCTGTTCTGGTGTCATCACCATGCAGAAGCCACGCTGCAACTCCAGGTGTCATCACTGTGCAGAAGCCACGCTGCAACTCCAGGTGTCATCACTGTGCAGAAGCCACGCTGCAACTCCAGGTGTCTCACTGTGCAGAGCCACTCTGCAGTGTCATCACTGTGCCAAGCCACGCTGCAACTCCAGGTGTCATCACTGTGCAGAAGCCACGCTGCAACTCCAGGTGTCATCACTGTGCAGAAGCACGCGCAACTCCAGGTGTCATCACTGTGCAGAAGCCACGCTGCAACTCCAGGTGTCATCACTGTGCAGAAGCCACGCTGCAACTCCAGGTGTCATCACTGTGCAGAAGCCACGCTGCAACTCCAGGTGTCATCACTGTGCAGAAGCCACGCTGCAACTCCAGGTGTCTCACTGTGCAGAAGCCACGCTGCAACTCCAGTGTCATCACTGGCAGAAGCCACGCTGCAACTCCAGGTGTCATCACTGTGCAGAAGCCACGCTGCAACTCCAGGGGTTAAAACCCGCTCCGTTTGCTGGCGACCGCGCAGTGGGCGGGGCTCAGCAGGCAGGGCCATGCGGGTTGCGTCCGTGGTCGTTTCTGTGGCCGCTGTGACTGGCAGGCCAGCTGGGGCCTGGACTGCCAGCATCTCCAGGTCATCAGGGCCCCTCCACGTGGCCTCCTGGGGCCCCTCTGTGGAGCCAGCCTGGGGCCCCTGGGAAGCAGAGACAGGTTGTGCCAGAGCTCTGAGGCCCAGGCCTGAACCCAGTGCTGTGCCAGCCACCACACGGGGGCCCTGCCCAGGTTCACAGGAAGACACACAGAAATGCGGGAGTCCGGGGGGCCTGCATGGTGGGAGCGAGTAGCCAGAGTCCCACAGCTGCCCGGGCCCCTCCCAGAGGCCCCAGTCCAGCATATCTAGAGCCCTCCCCTGAGAAACCCCAGACAGCCAGGTTCGCCCCAAACCCCCAAACCCAACATGGGGGACCCCAGCTCGCCCCCACCTCACGGCCGCCCCATCCTCTGGCCCTGGACGTTACTACATGGAGAAAACAGGCCTGTGGGCAGGCACTGGCCACACTGCAGGAGACGCAGGCCAGGTTTCCAGATTTCTCCACACAGCGGCAGGCGGAGGTTCTGCCTCCCACCTCACTGGAAGGGTCAGGACTCCAAATCTGGGCCAAATGTATGTTGTTATTTTTTAAATAAAGGGACCAAAGGTCCGGGCCTTTCCGAGCCTGCCCTGCCTTGGGACCATCACCAGCATGGTTCCCGGGTCTTCCACGAGCTCTGACAGGCACCTGACCATTGTTTTCAGAGGCTCCACCCAGCAGCCACAGAGCTCAGCTGGCAGCTGGCAGGACACTTGCAAGGACACAGAGCTGTCACAGAACCACCGTGGCCTTGGCAGCTGCTGGTCCTACGACAGGACACACACATTCACCACGGCGAGTGGGGGGTGCACGTCCCCAGGCAGAGGCCGTGCCATGTCATCCAGGTGCAGGAAGCGCCAGGCAAGGACCCTCATGTCTGCCCAGGGAGCCGGGTCAGAGGAGTCCCCAGGCCTGAAGCCACTCCCTCCAGGCCTCACCTTCAGGTCCCTTCAAGGCTGGGGGCGGTTCACCCACCCCGGGGTGTCGCAGAAGCCTTGAGGCCCCTGCAGGCCCCGATTTCCCCCGAGGGGCATCAGTGTCCGCTGGCCACCCTGCCTGCCCCTCCCCTCCTTCAGCCACCCCTCCTCCTCGGTTTCCTGGGGTCTGGTTCTTTCTTGCAGGCGGGGAGGAGGTGAGGGCCAGGGCCCCCGTACGGCAGACCTAGTGCCACTGCCCCTTTAGGCCTTGCTGTCCCTCCTCTGTCCGTCGTGAAAGGTCTCGGCCTGGGGCAGAGGAGCAGGCCGAGGAGGGAGGTGGAGTCCAGGCGGGTCTGTGGCCTGTTTTAGTTGTGCGGGATGTAGGCTGAGGGAGATGGACCCGGAGGATGGCTGCCTCCATGGCATCTCCATGGCATGTCCTCTGACGGTGCTGGATGAGCAAGGAGTCCCCAGCTCCAGGGTCCGCGGCGTGGGCAGTCTCCCTGCACAGAGCAGCTCAGCTGTCGCCTCCTGAAGATGTTGGATGCCAGCCCCGAAGGCAGCATCGTAATGACAAAATCTTCAGAGGTGTCCGGTCCAACAGTTTAAAGGCCAAATGCAGATCTTCCAGATTTGTGTTTTGAGGGAGGAGGTGACCCTGCTGCGTGCCTGTGGGTGTGGACAGACGTCACTGTCACTGCTGGCTCCAAAAGCAGAGCTGGGGCCGCTTCATCACCACACGGCATCTTTGGGAGGAGGGCAGGTGGCCGGGCTGACCCGTGGGCTTCTCTGTGTGCTCCCAGAGACCACACAGGGAAGGCAAGGAGGGCAGCACCCGGGGAAGAGACATCTGCCCGTCTCTTCTTCATGCCCTGAGGACGGCTCAGTGGCCTCAGATGGCCCAGGACCCCTCGAATTGAGTGATGACCCACAGTTCTCGTCAAGCCGCATTCTGAATAGTGTTAGGGGGACTCTCAGACTCCCCCTGCCTGGGCCCTGCTGGTGTAGGGAGGCCACACATCGTGTCCGCTCCCACTGCAGGAGGAGGGGCCCGGCTGCCCTCCCTCCTCTTCCTCCTTGGGCCTTTGGGGATCACACATGACAATGTCACCCGTGATCATGTTGCCTAATTTCTTTTCTCTATCAGCTTTATCGAGATGTGAGCTGTACACCATTTAATTCACCCGGAGTGTGTAATTTAGCGGGTTTTGGTAGCTTCACAGAATTACGCAGCCACCACCAATTTCACAACATTTTCTTGTCCCAGAAAGAAACCTTTGCCCATGAGCGGCCACCCCTGCTCTCCCTTCCCCACCCCCAGCCCCGACCACCCCAGAGCCCCCTCGCCGTGGCCTTGCCTGGTCTGGCTGCTCCCTGCTGGGGACCCCAACCTGCCGGCCGCGGTGCCTGGCCGCTTCCATGGAGAGTGGCATCCTCCGTGTTCCCTTGTTGGCGCGGGCCAGGGCGTGGGGTCCTCGGGTCCCCTTGTTGGTGTGGGTCGGGACGTGGGTCTTTCTGTGGCTGAGGGAAGCCCACCATGTGGCTGCCACACCCATCTGCCGATGGTGCTGGGCCATGTCCACCCTGTGGAGATGATCGTGGAAAAGCCACCGTGAACCTCAGCGCGTGAGTCCCGTGTGGACGCCTGCCTGTCGCCTGAGCACATGCCTCGGCGTGAAAGGGCTGTGGGTCACAGGGTGGCTCCATGTGAGGTCCTGCAGGCTGATGTGCAGTGTGGCTGGGCGACTGTTTCCTCTCCAGAATCTCCTCTGGGAGCCAGGCTGGGACAGACTCCTGAGGGAGAGTCCCAGATGGATGACAGATGCCCTGGGGACGCTCGCTTCTGGGCGTGGGGACGCTGCAGGGCACACGGCACGAGGACGCCACGGGGAGCAGGGCAGGAGGACGCCGTGGGGAGCAGGGCACGAGGACGCCGTGGGGAGCAGGGCACGAGGACGCCGTGGGGAGCAGGGCAGGAGGACGCCACAGGATGCAGGACTCAAGGGCGCCGTGGGACCCAGGGATGCTGCTTCCACCAGTGGCCCTCGTGGCTTTCTCTGTGGAAACAGTGGCTCAGCGTCAGCGCCAGCGTGGGGGTGGCCCGGCTCCAGGCGGCGGGTCCTGGCGGGTCTGGGAGGCTCCTGGGCCCGCAGGCCTGCCTGTGTGGAAACCTCAAGGGTGTGGCAGGGAAGCCTCCCGATGACTCAGACTGCAGGGAATTCCCTAATGATCTGGAATATTTTTACTCCTGCACTCAGGCAGTTTCCTACTGAGGACTCAGAGCTCTGATAAGGCTGAACACAAAGGCCCTTTCAGAACCGGCTGCCTTCCTTCCTGCCAGGGGCTGGGTTTTGAACAGCGCGGGGGCTGGCCCTGCCCGCCTGGGCCTCCACGGAGCCGGGAGCCTCCATGGCAATGCTCTCGCCAGCGGGACGCGGCCCTGCATCTCTTTTCCTGAGATGCAAGGTTATTTCCATCTTTCAGCAGCCTCAGTGCTTTGTCTTGTTCCGGAAGCAATTGCTAGATAGACATTTCTGGCCATGAATGTATACTGCCTTTGAAAGACTTACTTTATGAGCCTTAAGCAGAAACAGAAAGCCTGCCCTCACCCTCACCCTGGTCGACTGTGAAACGGCCACAGACGTCGGAGACCACGGGGAGAGGCCCTGCCTCCGAGAGGGAAGGCCACGGGTGCTGGCACACCAGGGTCTTTGAGGACGGCAGGGATGTTTGTTGGTTCCCCACACTTTCAGGGGAAGTCTAAGCATATCTACTCCCACCTGTGCAGGGATGCTGGGCGGGCACTCCCAGGTGTGTGGTGGAGGCTGCTCCGTGGCAGGTGCTGAGCTGGGCCTGGCTGGCCACGCAGACGTGGCTCCCCTTGGGGCTGCTCCAGCAAGGCTGGTTCCCCACAGGCCCACAAGGCACTGGAGGAAAAAGACGCCTCCATGCCATCGTTCCATTTGCTTTTCATGGGCTCACTGCTGTGGGGCAGCCGCCTGAAGGAGGCCATGGGGAGACGGCTGGAGTCCCTCTCCCTTCTCGGGACATAAAGAGAGGAACAGGCTGTGTTGCCTCAGCTGCAAAAATGGCGTCTCCTTGGGGTGTCATTAAACACAGCATCCTGGCCCTGTGCACCTCAGTGTCCCTCCTGCTCAGCACAATCAACCTCCCTCCCCTTCCTGGCGCCAAAGGCCTCCACAGCCTCGGGGAAGTTCCTGGGGAAGCTGAAGCTGTGACTCTGAGCTTGGGCTGGGCGGAGAGCTAACCATAGCCTGTGGTGCCCCAGAGCTTCAGAGGAGCACAGTCTTTTGTGGGGTGCAGACAGGGCCTCAACCCAAAGATGGGCTTTGTCATAAGAAAACTCCAAAGGTCGTTTTTGAAAGATACCAAACAGCCAGAAGACTTAGTTACACACAGAGTGATTTGGATTTTTATGAAGTGGGGGTGGAGGGCTTCTGAGCCGCCTGGTGCATCTGGGCTGGGGGCTTCTGGGAATCCGCCGTCACCAGCACCCGTGCCGGAGTGAAAACGCCTCTTTCTTCCCGGCTCCTTGCTGCTTCGTGAAACTCAGACGCCTTCCAGTGCAACCGAGTGTATTTTTTAGTTTCCTGCTATTTTTTTCCTAGAGGAGAGATGGATGCCAGGCTCTGTCGAGTGGGCTCATCTGGCGGGTGATTTGCATGGGGACCTCGGGCGTCCCCGGCTGGCGTGGCCGGGGCTCGGCTGGGCGGCTCGGGGGTCCTGTGTGACTCACATTTCCTCTCTCCACCCTCCACGCAGGCAGCAGCCCGGCACTGTAACAGAGAAAAAGGAGATTTTGTCTGATTTTTCAGTAATTGAGGGTTTGTAACAGACACGTTTTCTTCTTTGGAGACAGAGCATAAGGATAAATTTAAGTGTGTATACCTGTAACTGTTGATTTTGGGAGCAGACTTTATTTTGGAGAAGATAAAAGAGAGGAAGAGACTGTGGGAGACTGACATCTGTTAGTTTGAGATAATTGCCGCAAACTCAGCCCATCGGAGGGGCCAGGCTGTGGTGCGGCCGCCTTTGTCCGTGTGCGCCTGGAGCCCCCACTCTGCCGGGCGTGGAGCAGAGAGAACAACGCGTCCTTTCACTGCACCTCTGGGAGCCTTTTCATTTTTTAAAAACATGCAAATGGCCACTGGGGAAAGGCTAAAAATACCTGTGTTTTGCATTTCTGTCTCCTGATGGGCAAGAAGTTGTCAGAGGAAGGCTCTTCGCATTTACCCAGTGGTTCCTTTGCACAGAGGCAGGGCCAGCGGCCAGGCCCTCTTCCACCAGAGTAGACCCCAGCACGAGCAGGCGTTGCACCCTGGTGTGGAGCCCCCGGCCCCCCTGTCGCCACTCACACCTCCTGCATCCCTGGGAGGCTGGGCCAGGGACTGCAGAGCCGGGCCCCAGGTCCACACACACATGCCCTGCACGCGCTCTGATGATGGGGTACCTGCTCCCCCTCACACCTGCTCTCCCTGGAGAGGATGGGGGCATAGAAACCCTCCCGTGACCTGTCCTCAGGCTGTGAGGCCAGCAGATGCAGGGCCAGGACCGATTCCTGCGGATGCCCCTGCCCTGTCGTCCTTCCCACCCAGGGCTGGGGTCAGAACAAGCGCTGAGCCACGTGTCCTCAGCTTCCCCAGGCTCCCAGGGGAACTTTGGCGTTGAGCCTGGGGCCCCGCCTGGGCACATGGGTCCTGAGGCGCTGCCCTCCACAAAAGCCCTGGGATGGGCCTACGTGGGTCTCCCGGAACAAGGCGCTCTCCGGGCTCAGGGCCCTGGGTCTGGATCACATGGGGGCTTCGGGGAGGGGGCTCCCCGCCACACCAAGTCACAGATGTTTCCTGCTCCTTTCTTCCAGATGGCCACCACGTCTGGGAGATGGAAGCGAAAACCGATCGTGACCTGTGCAAGCCGGTGAGTGCCTTTGGCGCAGCTGGAGCCACTGCGGGTCCCCAGGGCTTGGGAGGCTGGGGTCTGCTGGAGCCAGTGTGGGTCCCCAGGGCCTCAGGAAGTGGAGTTCCTCTTTGTTAAAATGAAACAAATAAAAATAATGCATAGAATAACAGAACCAGTAACAAACAGAATCGCCAAGTACTTGCCGAAGCACCATGTGCTGCACCCACCTGTCAGGGTCAGGTCAGAGCCTGGTGGCCGGGGACGGTGCCGGGTAGGCTGAGGGCTGCCTCCCACATCCTGGCACTGAGACAGCCCAGGGAAGGTCATCTCACACGGACCCTCCCGCCCTTTGCTGTCCCCTTGCTGTCACCGTCACCTGGCACGGAGCGGGCCCCGGGGAGTCGGTGCTGTGCTGAGTTCCCGGGGCGTGGCCAGCACCTGCCCAGACCCGCTGGCAGCACCGAGGGCAGGGCTCTGCGGCATCCCCATGGGGACTCCTCACCCCATCCTCCGAGGCCGCCGATCGCACCAACCTCTCCTGTGATGGTGACCCAGGCACAAAAGCCTGGGCGTGGCTCCCAGACTCACGACTGGCCACAGCCTGTTAGCGGGTGGTGCACGTGTATGGGGCCATGGCAGACGCATGGCCGGGTCACGCTTCTGCTGTCACCGGGCCGTTTCCAGCACCCCCAGTCACCTGCCACAGCTTCCCTGGCACCATGTGCATGTGGTGGGTGCCTGAGGATAATGACCGCCCTCGGATTGGCTAGTCATGGAGATGACCTTTTGTCTGGATGGTGGCTGCTCCCACATCTCCCATGAGGTGCCGGCTGCTGCGTGCGTCTCTCATACTCCAAGTGTTCATGTTTAAAGTGGTTTCTTGGAGGCAACTTCTTCTTGTTGGTGTCTGGGATCCTCTCTGATGCTGTCTTGTAATTGGCACATGTAGATCGTTGATGTCTCATTGTTTGTTTTTGTTTGTTTGTTTTTGTTTTGTGAAACAGAGTTTCGCTCTTGTTGCCCAGGCTGGAGTGCAGTGGCGTGATCTTGGCTCACTGCAACCTCCACCTCCCGGGTTCAAGCGATTCTCCTGCCTCAGCTTCCTGAGTAGCTGGGATTACAGGCATGTGCCGCTACACCCGGCTAATTTTGTATTTGTAGTAGAGACGGGATTTCTCCATGTTGGTCAGGCAGGTCTGGAACTCCCAACCTCAGGTGATCCATCTGCCTCAGCCTCCCAAAGTGCTGTGACTACAGGCGGGAGCCACTGTGCCCGACCTGATGTTTACTTATTATTGATACAGTTGGATTGATCCCTACATTGGATTCTTTGAGTGTTCTATTTAGTCCTATAAAAGCAGTAGAAATCTTTAGGCCAACGTAAGACACCACGTGGCTCACACGGGGGTTTCGAAGATGTGAACGTGCTTCCAAGCTCAGCAGTGTGTGTCCCTGGGGGTCGGGGAAGTCTGGTGCACCCACTCAGTGTGTGCAGGTGGAAGCTGATCCATTCAGAAACCTCAGGGAAGCGCTGATCTCGAGCAGCTGGAGGCAGGTGGACAGGACACCGGGGTCTTGAGGTCATCTCCTGTTGGTGGGAGGGTCGGTGGCCTCCTTGGAGAGTGGTGCTGGCACCTTCACTCCCTGTCCCGAGAGGCAGCTCTGTCAGAAAGCCGCGTCTTCCACCCTGCGACTTCCACCCTGCGACTTCAGCGCCCTTCCCCCGGGGGCCCATCCCCTTCCCAGAACCCTTTCCACGTGGTTATCAGATGGAAAAGGTTCCTCCCTGGCCCTGGGTGGAGTGAGCTCACCTGCAGCTTCAGTGGTGCTCAGGCCTCCCCTGAAGCTCCTGGCACCCACAGGGCTCTGGTTCAGTGCTGTCGCTTTTCTTGCCTTCACCTGAGAAGCCCCTCGAGGAAAGCTGGAGGCCCCAGGGCAGGCCGGCGTTCAGAGGAAGGAGTCTCAGCCTACCCCGCAGCCAGAGGGTCGGGGTGCTCAGAAGCGTCCTGGGAATGGCCGGCCACAGGCAGAAGCAGCCCGAGCTGCTGTACCAGCCTCTCCTCCCCACAGCCCATTCCCGTGTCCGTACTGGCCTCCTTCCTGCAGCCCGCTGCCGTGTCCATACCGGCCTCTCCTCCCTGCAGCCCATGCCTGTTCCAGTGTCCATACCGGCCTCTCCTGCCCGCAGCCATTTCCTGTGCCCAGAAGGTCTGTGGCTCCCCGCTGGCCGGGGCTTTGCAGCTGCCCGGGGGGCTGGCAGCCTCTGCTCACGGGGTCGTCACGGTGCCTCCCCACCCACCAGGTGTCTGGTTCATTCCTCCCACTGGGCTGCCCTTGCTCTGCTCTGCGTCTGTGCTGGGGACACTGACCTCCTGGCTCTCCATCCCTCTGCCTGCGGGCATCATAGCCTGGCGCCTGGCCTTGTGCTGCCCACCCGCCCTGGCCCTGTCGGGGTCTCCACAGGCTTCGCCAGCTCCGCACACGCACGCGGGATGCGGGACACGGGATGTAGGATGCAGGATGCTGGAGCCAGCCTGCCCTGTCCCCCTAGGCAGGGGGAGCAGTCTGGAGGAGCCATGAGCCTTTCCACATTGAAAACAATCCCAGCCAAGCCGACATCCACATTCTCTGTGATTTTCTGTTTTACTTTTGACACTGGCATATTTCACAGGAAGCTTAACAGCTGTATGTTGTAAAAGAAATTTAAGAGCACATGTGAAAAATTATGTACTTCATGTTTACTGTTTTTTTTTTTTTGTTTCTTTTTTTTGAGACAGTCTCGCTCTGTCACCTAGATTGGAGTGCGGTGGCTCGATCTCGGCTCATTGCAGCCTCTGCCTCCCAGGTTCCAGCGATTCTCGTGCCTCAGTCTCCCAAGTAGCTAGGACTACAGGTGCCAGCCACCATGCCTGGCTCATGTTTTTGTATTTTTTTCAGTAGAGACAGGGTTTCACCATGTTGTTCAGGCTGATCTTGAACTCCTGACCTCAAGTGATCCACCTGCCTCGGCCTCCTAAAGTGTTAGGATTACAGGCGTGAGCCACCACACCTGGCCTCCTGTTTCGTTTTGAGTCTCTTAAATGGAGTTTGCTTTAATATATATTTTTTCTCATCCTAAAGGAACTTCATACTCATCGTGGACATTTGGACAATATAAAAAAGGAAATAAAACCTAGTGTAGTCTCACCAACTTAGACATAACCACTGCTGGCATTGGGCATGCGTCCTGCTCCATTTGCTGCTTTGTGTGTAGATGTTCATGCAGACACACATACACACATTACATACATTATATTGTGTACATACGTGTTTCTGTGTGTCTGTATGTGTGTGGGTGTATGTGTGTATATATATATATATATATATTTTTTTTTTTTTTTTGAGGCAGGGTCTTGCTCTGTCATCCAAGCTGGAGTACAGTGACTTGATCACAGCTCACTGCAGCCTCGATCTCCCATGCTGAAGCAATTCTCATGCCTCAGCCTCACCAGTAGCTGGGAACACAGGTGTGCCCTATCCTGCCCAGCTAATTTTTAAATTTTTGTAGAGATGGGGCCTCGCAGTGTTGCCCGGGCTGGTCTTGAACTCCTGGGCTCAAGCAATCCTCCTGCCTGGGCCTCCCAAAGTGCTGGGATGACAGGTGTGAGCCACCGTGCTGCCTGTGCGTAAACAAAATGGGATGTGCTGTGTCTACGGTTTTTGTACTTTCTATAAGTAAGTGTGTGAGTCTCATCTCAACAGTGGAGTTTTAAAGCAGGTTGCGTGGGTGCTGGTGCCGTTTGGAGCCTGTATTTTTTCCAGTACGGACGAGTTTCCCTCTCCCTTCCCGCTCTTCCGTGTTCTTTATCGCTTCCTTCTCTGTGTATTTAAGTGGCAGTGCTCCCACGGAGATAGTATTTTTGTCATATAATTTGTCTATTTAGAGAGATGAAGTGGGTTGGCCTGTGCCCACATCAACACAGGCCCTTCCAGTCAGGTAGGACCTAGGAAAACTGGTCCTAGGTATGCACCGTCCAGCCTGCCTCATGGGGTCCCCGCCTCTACCCCAGCCTGGCCCACAGGTTCCTGCCTCCGCCCATCCAGCCTGGCCCACGGGGTCCTCACCTCCACCCCAGCCTGTCCCATGGGGTCCCCGCCTCCACCCCAGCCTGGCCCACGGGTTCCTGCCTCCGCCCATCCAGCCTGGCCCACGGGGTCCTCACCTCCACCCCAGCCTGTCCCATGGGGTCCCCGCCTCCACCCCACCCTGGCCCACGGGTTCCTGCCTCCGCCCATCCAGCCTGGCCCACAGGTTCCTGCCTCCGCCCCAGCCTGGCCCACAGGTTCCCGACTCCGCCCATCCAGCCTGGCCCACAGGTTCCTGCCTCCGCCCATCCAACCTGGCCCACGGGGTCCTCACCTCCACCCCAGCCTGTCCCATGGGGTCCCCACCTCCACTCCTCTCGCCACTGCCTCTGAGTGCCTCCCGGCCCGTTTTTATTTCAGTCTCGGCTTCCGTGAGACGTTTGCTTCTTGTCTCTTCCCTCAGCTGCTTCTGCTCTAAAGACCCTGCTGCTGTAGCAGCTGCCCTCAGCACTGCTGAATTCAGAAAACAGCCTTGGAGGAAGCGTCTCTTTATCCCCCATACAAATGCCACGACAGGCTCCGGCGGCCAGAGCTTCCTGGGTCAGCCCAGGAGATGGCCAGGCCAGGCGAAGCCCAGACCCACAGTGCTCTGGGGCAGCCCAGGCTCCGTGGGCATTGACAGAACTTGTGGCCCTTCCAGCGGCAGCTTCAGCTCTCCTGGAGCAGCTCTGATGGGGGGCAAAGGCAGGAAGACGCTCATGTGCCGTGGCTTCTGCTTCTTCCCAATGAACTGCAGTGAATTAAACAACACAGACCGGCTGCCAGGAGAAAGTGTGGCCCCAAGGCACAGGGCCCCAGGGAGGGCACAGGCGGGCATGGCCCCTCTGCATCGGTGTCTGGGCCTCAGCTCTTTCATTATTTGTAAATGAGAGAACCTGGACCTGAAGTTATCTTCAGTTTTCTGTCTTTAACACTCACAAGATTTTATTGTTAACATGATTCAATCAATTTAGCTATTAAGCTAGGTGCTGTGCTATAATTAATTATTTTAACAAAAGAAGTAATACAATGGATTTTTCTCCTGCTTGTTAAACTAAGTCATATGATTATAAAAATTAAACTTTATAGACGCGAGTCCCACCAAGCCTCTCCCCAGATACCAAGTATCGCCCTCGGCAGGGATGCCCGCATCGCCCCAGTCATTTAGGGTCATTAGAGCCCCAAGTAATGCTGGGGCCTAAGCAAGCGGTCAGGATCTCTGTATCCCAGTCCTGCACCCAGCCCCAACCTCTGCGAACAGCGCCACACCCCATGGCTTGCGTTTCGTGTGTGTACTTGAGAGAGCATGAGTTTTGTAAACGTGCTGCTGACTCTTATACAAAAAAGGTAACGACAGCCTCCACATGCCGCCCTCTGCTGTGTGTGCCTGCATGCCCTTGGCTGTTCCCACCCCAGGGTCTGCGGGGGTCAGGGTCCACCTCCTCTTCCTCAGCTGGAGTGAATTTGGGGTCTGGTTGAGGGCCTCGGCCATCATCAAATGTGACAAACACAGGCCCTCCCCGGAGACCGCGTCTCCAGGATGCACCTGCTCCTCCGGGTTTCACTGCAGTCGTCTGAGCAGGTGCGGGGTCACTGAGCACTTTCATCACACGGTGGCCGGCGATGGGGCCTTGGGTCGTTTTCTGAAGGTCACTAACCCTTTGGCATCGGAGTAGGCAGAGCCTTTTGCATCCCCACCAGGCCCCTTGCCCAGGTGGCCCCGGGCAGCTTCCACCCTCAGGCACCTCAGGTCCCAGTTCTGTTCACAGCTTCTCTTTCCCTCAAGTGACAAGATTTCAGTCTTGAGGTTGGTCCTGTTTGCTCCACTGCTCTGAGGAAGCCTCTCGGCTCCTAGGTGTGCAAGAAGCCAAGGGCATCCCTTTGCTGTGAGTGT
Source organism: Trachypithecus francoisi (assembly GCF_009764315.1). Taxonomy (NCBI): domain Eukaryota; kingdom Metazoa; phylum Chordata; class Mammalia; order Primates; family Cercopithecidae; genus Trachypithecus; species Trachypithecus francoisi. The sequence continues at coordinate 48,737,298 of NW_022681464.1, read as the reverse complement.
CCACACACAAGTGCAGGTGGCACAGAGCGTCCAGGGCTGTCGTCAGCTGCTTCTGGACGCCCAGGTGGCCAGTCAGGAGTTTACTGTCACAGCGTCCCGCACCGCCATGGAAACACAGGGTTGCTGTGTGGCAGCCGTCGCCTGCCTGGTGCTAATTGTGCCTCCTGTGTGCCCTTCTCCTCTAGAATTCTCTGGTGGTTGAGATCCCGCCATTTCGGAATCAGAGGATAACCAGCCCTGTTCACGTCAGTTTCTACGTCTGCAACGGGAAGAGAAAGCGAAGCCAGTACCAGCGTTTCACCTACCTTCCCGCCAACGGTAACGCCATCTTTCTAACCTTAAGCAGTGAAAATGAGCGCGTGGGGTGCTTTTTCTAAAGACGCAGAAACGACGTCGCCGTAAAGCAGCATGGCGTGTTGCACGTTTAACTGTGTGATGTCCTGTTAGTGACACTGAGTCATCGATTTCCTGAGAAGGAAAGGAAAAGGGAAGCTTTTTTCGGATGCATTTTCCTTGGTCCCTGTTGGGGTTCGGTGGGGGGGTTGCATACTCAGATAGTCACGGTTATTCTGCTTCTTGCGAATGTGTAACAGCCAAGGGGAAAACGTGGCTCTTCTGCTCCAAAAAACTGAGGGGGTCCTGGTGTGCATTTGCATCCTAAAGCTGCTTCAGGTGAAAAGGCAAATAGGTGCAGCTATTTTGCAGGCAACTTTAGGAATAAACTTTGCTTTTAAGCCTATAGTCCTGATGTGGTCTTTAAGGATGGTGAACGAGCTTTGTGCTGGGCGGACGTCCCCAAGACACTTCTCCAGGGGTAATTTCATCTCCTGGGACCACGGGCATCCAGGCTGGGGCACCTTCTCCTCAACCTGCCTGTCCCTTAACCGCCGTGGGAATGGCTCCTTTCCACTCAAAAAAAAAAAAAAAAAAAAATCAGCTTATGTTTTTAACCTTCAGGGTGTTTTCTTAAAGAAGATACCATTGAGTTTGTTTTTTCAGTCTCTGAACCAGTAGAAGAGAAAGGTGTCCTCCACGCCATCCCAGGCTTCCTTTGTGGGTACAGGCCACCCCCCCTCCACCAGCTCGGAGAGGACAGGGTTAGCTGTCATCCTGAATTTTCTGTATTTTGGGTAAGCCTAGCTAACATCAACAATCTTTTTTTTGTATCGCTTTTTTTCTAAAAACTGCAGAGATTCCTATCGTCAAGAGGGAAATGACACACTGCAGACCAATTGCAAAAGCAGCCGCGTTTTCTTAGTAAAGTCGGGGCGTTTTGGGGGCATTTTTGAAGGTCTCCGTTTTCTCTGAATGTAAACAGCATTTGTCATAGACCAGATTCTAAGAACGCCCTCGAATCCCCACGTTCACACTGAACTGTTGGGACTCCCCGTTTTGTCAGGCAAGCTCTAGAAATGCCTCTCAACAGGTGGAAAATGGGGTTTCGCTGTACAGCCGCTGTACCCTGAGAGTGTCTGTGAGACAGAGCTGTGGGGGTGGTGGGTAGCCCCCAGCCCAGCCCTCGCAGGGAAGAGCCTCACGTTCTGGGACCCCCCTGGGGGTTTACGTGATCTGTGCCACCCACACTTAGTGAGCCCGACCCATTCTTGCAACAAAGTACAATATATCTTACAGAAGAAAATATTTCATCTTTTTCTGAAAATATAATGATTGTGTCCTAATTAAACTTCAAGCGTGGTTGACCAGAAATGGAATGTTTTAAAGAAAACCTAGGCCTTACAGGGAAGGACTGCTTTCCGGAGCAGTGCATTAATTTTTTTCTTATTTGCTCGGCACCTGGCAGTCCCCACCGTGGGTTTGAGCAGCACCGAGTTTAGCACAGATCACGCGTCTCAGAGGCAGAAGAAGGGGTGTGTGGGGAGCATGCCTGCCCTTCCCAGGCGGGAGGTGGAGGCCCCTAGGGCCATGGCCACAACATGAAGCCGGTGGGGTTGAGCGCTCCTGTTACCTCCTGTCCACATCCCACCTGGCAGCCGGCCATCCTCTCCTACCAGCCATGCTTCTGCCTCGGTCAGCCTCAGCTCCCCTCTCAGCTCCGTGCCCGGCGTGGACGTCTCTCCTGGACCCCCGCCCAGTGTCCCGGCTATACCCTCCACCCGCCATCTGCCCCAGCATGGCTCAACACAGGCCAGGTTCCCAGGCTCGCCCTGGACACCAGCCTTCGCCCGCCCTCCCTCTCTTTGCCTCTGTCGTCTCTCCTCTCCTGGACGTCGCGCCATAGTCCCTGGGTGACCATCCCAGGCCCCCACGAGTACACTGACCAGGCCCCCAGGGGCTCCCCGGCTCCCTGTCACCCCACCTGGTCCTGAGGGCTGTGACCACAACTTGCACCAGACTGTGAGCCCCTCAGGCAGAGCCCCCAGGCTGCCGCAGGGCGAGACCCCCAGTGTTGACACTGTGCCTCCCTCGAGGCCACTGTCGGTGTGGTTCTTAATAAATAAACGAATGAATGGAAACGAGCGCCCAGGTATCTGTGTTCCGTCCCGCGTCCCCGCTGCACCTCCTGCCCCTGCAACCCCGGCTGGGTCTTCCGTCCCGCCTCCCCGCTGCACCTCCTGCCCCTGCAACCCCGGCTGGGTCTTCCGTCCCTCGTCCCCGCTGCACCTCCTGCCCCTGCAACCCCGGCTGGGTCTGGGGACACCAAGGCCACTCCAGGACCTTCATCCTCCGTGCTATGCATCTGTGTCTTGGGGTCCAGCTCGGACGGCTTCTTCCACGGGGTCTGAGAGATAGTTGCCAGCTCTGCAGGACCTGGAGTGGAGGCAGGACGGGTGGGTGTGGGTGGAGGACAGCAGGTTAGCAAGCCCCGGCCGGATGCAAAGCTTCTCTTGGTTTACTTTTTCCCTTTTCTACACTGTCGTGTCGGGGGTCGTTCGCATTCTAGGTTTCCACTGTGCTGGTGAGCTTCGGGTCTGTGCGCCCTTGGGTCACGGCAGTGAGGGGCGGACTCTTGGGGTCGTGAAATGTGCTGTTGAAATGCACAAGATGCGGAGCTTGCAGTGAGCTGAGATCCGGCCACTGCACTCCAGTCCGGGCGACAAAGCGAGACTCCGCCTCAAAAAAAAAAAAAAAAAAAAAAAAAAAAAAAGGCCGGGCGCGGTGGCTCAAGCCTGTAATCCCAGCACTTTGGGAGGCCGAGACGGGCGGATCACGAGGTCAGGAGATCGAGACCATCCTGGCTAACACGGTGAAACCCCGTCTCTACTAAAAATACAAAAAAAAAACTAGCCGGGCGAGGTGGCAGGCGCCTGTAGTCCCAGCTACTTGGGAGGCTGAGGCAGGAGAATGGTGTAAACCCGGGAGGCGGAGCTTGCAGTGAGCTGAGATCCGGCCACTGCACTCCAGTCCGGGCGACAAAGCGAGACTCCGCCTCAAAAAAAAAAAAAAAAAAAAGAAATGCACAAGATGACAAAAATGAACCCACTGAAACTCCAGCTGTGGAATTCCTTTCATGTAGACGTTTGTAAAATCAAGTCTCATTTTAGGTTTTCCTTCAAAATTGCCATCCCCACAGGCAGGACGGGGAGGCGGCCTGGGGGAGGCTGCCTGGGGGAGGTGGCGCGGGGAGGCGGTGTGGGGGCAGCTGCACGGGGGAGGCGGCGCAGGGAGGCGGCCCAGGGAGGCCATGGCCTGGCGTCTCTCCTTTCAAGTCAGAAGGTCGCAGGTCAGCCTCCGGAAATCACGCATCTGAGTGCAGAGGGCCCCGGGCTCGGAGGGCTGAGCGTTTGGTTGATGGTCTGTGATGGGCCCAGAGGGAGAGCTCCCTTCACCCTCCCTAGCGGGGCCAGGCGTTAAATGGGGAAAAGTTCCCACCAGAATGTATCAGCTCCATGAACGGAGCGGCACAGACCTCGAGCAGTCCTGCCGGCCGCCCCTCCTGACATCCCGGGGTGCTGCCCGGTGAGCAAAGTGAAAAGGTCGTCTGCAGTTAAAGAGGCTGGAACACACGCGCCCGCAGAGAGGCTTCCTGAGCGGCGTGTCTGTCACTGTTTTTGTTTAACTGCGGCCTGAATTTAATCTCCCGGAAGGCGTGTTAGGAGGGCTGAGGGATGATCTGGTACCACAAAGGTTCGCGGTTCCGAGAGGTAATTCCAAAATGTCAGCATTACAGGTGGAGAGAGGCGAGCCCGGAACGTGGGGACCCTGCCCAGGTCTGGTTAGAAGGCGGCGTCCGCGTGGCCTGGAGCTTGCGTGAGGGGTGCACTTATGCCCCCAGATAGGAGCAGGCAGTGTGGGGCCACGGGCACTTTGGAGAAAGAAAACCAAGTTACAAACTCAAAATTACCTGCCAAAGTCAGTATTTTTTTAAACAAGAAAATAAAACATGACAAATCACTGGGTCTTGTCAGATCTTTTTGTCTGAAGTCGTTTTAGTCAGTTACCTGGAAACGCTTCCAGGTCCCCAGGGCTGGGGACACGGATCTTTTCCCCCATCAGTGCCGAGGAGAAGCTGCTCCCGGCCGCAGGTCCCCGTGGGAACACACAGCCAGCCCTGCCTCTGTGGGGGCCCCTTTGGTGGCCAGAGCCCCCTTCCTCAGGGGACACGCGGTCCAGCTGAGGGTCATCCGGTGACAGGGAGTGGCTGCTGTGAGGATCTAGGCACAGAAACAGCTTTGACCACAGAACGCGATGTCCGGGGTGCGAGGGCGTCGGGACACATCTGCCTCGGGATCTGGGGGTCTCTCACGGGGGGTGGGCATGGGCCCCAAGACCAGACAGGAGCCAGCTGGAGACTCGAACGTCACAAAGAAGGGTAGACGCGCTTCCCGCCCTCGTTACTCACCAGCCCCTCTGCTGGCCCTGCAATGATGACCTAGGCCTGAGAATCTCTTTCTGCCTCAAGCGGTAGAAAGGGGAATAGATTCCTTTACTTCTCTGTTTGCAATGGATTATTAAATCTAGCAATAACTGTGGCATCGGTGAGGTGTTGGTACAAAGGGAGCCGGGGTCCTGTGGCCTTTGGTCCACCCCAGTGAAGGTCACTGGAGGGAGCTGCTCAGGGTGTGAGCCGTGGGGTGCGGGTGGCTGTGAAACTGAGGTCCCCGTGCACAGAGCGCACTACCCAGGGTCAACAGCTGGGGGCTTGTCTCCGCTGGCACTTCCCAGGCCACAGAACCGGCCCCTCTAGGAAGCCTCCTCCAGATAGCGTGGCCCAGGCCCTCAGTAAGCTCAGCTGGGGCTGCGTGAGCTGAGGGGCTCAGAGCACCCTGCAAGGGATCCTCCTGGTTGCAGACAAGCAGCCCAGGGCCACCGCCCGACCTCCACACCCTCCTGCTCAGCCCAGCAGCCTCCCCTTCTCAGGGGTTTCCCATTCTGCCTTTTCCCTGGACTTTCCGGCTCACTTTGTCCATGTCCACTGCATGTAAAGCTTGATCATTCATGAGACAGTGAGGTTTGTGAGGTGTCTGCAGATGCTCAGAGGCCCCAGATCACCTTTTCGTTGCCAACAGCACAGCCTGGGTGGGCCTCGAACACCTGTGGCCGCTTCCTCTCCCCTCCCCTCCCCTCACTTGTAGGTACCCTGGGGCTGGGCCTGAGCTCGGCTCTCACTGCAAAGTGAACCTGCCCATTTCAGACACCCAGGCATGGCTCCCATGTTCCCTCATCTGATCCCGCCATCATGGCACCTGCCTCCCAGCTCCTGACAACGTCAGGTCAGCCCTGGCCTCGCCGCGCTCCGGGTTTCAGCCATGAGAGACTTTCCATGTGTCGGCTGTGGGCGCCTTGATGCACCAGGGCCTGGTCACAGGTTCTTAAAGCAGAGATTCTGCTGGCACCCCTTGTGCGCCCTCCAAGGGCCTAAAACGCAGACGACCCACACTCCATGCCCTGTCCTGCACAGGAACCAGGGTGGCCTCCCCTTTCTGCAGCTTGTGGGGGTCAAGCCGGGCCCCCCACACTGATGTTTCAGCCCAGCTCTGCCCCAGCTTAGAAGTCCTACCTGATTTCAAACAGAGCAGATGATGCTGACATTTCCAGCCTGCGGTGTGGCCTGCGCCGCGCTCCAGGTGGCCACGGGGCGAGGAGTCTGGGAGCCCAGCTGCCGAGTGTGTCTGTGGCGGGAGCTGAGCTGGCCCCACCTGTGAGCAGTGGCCTGCGGGCTCCTCATCCCTGTTCTACTGAAAGCCTCACAACCACCCGAGGGAGGGAGGCGGCGCTTATTAAATTTCAGTTTTGTCAGTTGCCTCACTCTTCAGACAGCGAGTGAGGGAGGGGTGTTCTGATGCTCACTGTTGATGCTATAAACCCGAGGGAAGGGAATTCTGTCACATGCTGTGGGGTGCCGGCCCCACCAGGCCTCCCAGGAGACCTCCCCAAATGTCCAAAGAAGGGCTCCAATTAAAAGGGGAGCCGGAGATGTGCTCGCCAAAACCCCTACCAGCAAGACGCCAGGCATCCTAGCCACCTGACACTCAGGCCGTGCGTGTCCTGTTTTAAAACAGGAGGGATTTGGGGTGGAAGACGGCTCCTTCAGAAATCAGAGATGAGGGGAATAAATTAGGGAACTAGCGTCGGGATCCAGACTGGTGTGGAAGAGTCCACAGGACTCAGCATCCGATGGGCGCGCCTGGGGCTGTGCAAGTCTGGCTCCAGAAGGAGGATGGGGCTGGGAGCCTGAGACAGGATGAGAGGGCGGGAAGGGGCTTGTTTAGAAATCTAAGGGCCATGGGCCACCAAAAACAAACCAGGAGGTGTGAGTCAGTGGGGAGGCTGGGCGCCAGGAAGCCTGCGCTCTGGGACATGCATGGGGCAAGAGGAGCACCCTGAGCTTGGCGACGTTGGCCGCGCACCTGGGAGGGACCCATCTGTCCACACAGAGCCGCTCCTAGACGGCATTGGCCATGCTGCTGCCCCACCGTGGCTCCGTGGCTCCGTGGCTCCAGCCGGAATGGGAAAGCCTGGCCCTGTAGAACACGGAGGGCCACCCAGGTGAGGACTGGCGAGAGCCGACCAGTGTGCGTTTCGGCTTACGTGGTCTGTGGGAGCGTCCTCTGTCATCAGCCTAATTGGGCAGCAGATCCTGCCTCACCATCCCCTGGAGCAGCATGGGGCACCCCACGGCCCGAGGCCCCCTCACGCTTCCCCTCGCTGCTACCGTGTCGTCCTGGCTCCGTTGCTGCCACCCGAGACCCCTGTCAAGTCCCTGAGCCCTGCGCCTGTTTTCACACTTCTGTGTGTGTAGGAAGCCCCCCACCGATGTTGCTTGGGGTCGACGTGATAAACCTGAGGGAAAGGGAATTCTCTCAGCCCCACCGACACGCAGGATGGGTGTGAAGGCAAAGTGAGACCATGAACAAAAGCACTTGGGCCTGTCCTGGGCTCCTCGCCGGGGTTAGCCACGGTTGTCAGCTGCCACGGAGCTGCGGTTTCAGCCTGGAGGTCTGTGGCGTGCGTGGTTGGAAACAACTCACGTGGCTGTGGCTGTGGAAGAGTGTGCCTTCCTGGAAACCTTGGAACATGCTTCAGCAGGAACGCCAGTGAAGAGTCGGGGAGAGAGCACGAATTCCCAAAGGCAGATGGAGTTCAGAAGGACCCTTCTCTGTCTCCCGTCAGGCAGTGCCTGGTTGGTGCAGATTCACCCCCTGGTGGGCCGTGGGTCCCTCACCTGCTCTGGAAACTGATCTTGGCTCTGAACATGAAGAAATGATGCCCTCTCAGCCTCGAGGGAAGGGCGAGAGGACAGCTCCATCCGCTGTTTTCTTTCATTGTTTGAGAAAAGTCATGCCCTGGAGGTGTCATTCCTGGTTGTTTATGTTGATGGCAAAACTTGGACTTTATTGTCGTACAGCAAACAGAAGACAATCTGATCTTTGTTTTCCAGGGGTTTAGACTTTGAACAAAACCCCTTTTGTCCAGTACTGTAGCGCGTACCTCGCAGAGTAATTCAAGCTAAACACTTGAGGTTGCGTAAAAATGTGGGCCTGGGGGAGAAGGGAACTGTCTTGGGATTGTTCCTTGCTGTGCATGGCACCTGCAGCGTGCAGGCAGCTCGGTGTTGGATCTCCCCACCCCCAACGCCACCTGGGGACCAGATGTTACTGTGGACGCAGGAAGGGGGTCCGGGGCACCGTCTCAGCCTTCGGGGCTTCCATAGTGAGCACCACCGGCCGGGCGCCTTGTAAACAACAGACATTCATTTCTCATAGCTCTGGGGGCTGGAAGTCTGAGGTCGGGGCTGGTACGGTCAGGTTCTGGTGAGAACCTTTCCAGGTTGCAGACAGCCAAAATCCTGCCATATCCTCACATGGCAGGACAGGCAATTTGTCTCTTCCTCTTCGTGGGATGACAGTCCCATTGGATCAGGGCCCCGCCCTAACGATATTGTTTAACCCCCAGTTACCTCCTGCAAACCCTATTCTCAAATAGAGTCACACGGTCGGGGGTTAAGGCTTCAACATGAGGTTGAGGGGACATGATTCCGTCCATAGCACTGACCCCACTTGTCTAAAGCCAAAGGGCTGGGCCTGCCCCTTGCCCCCCTGCCTGCCCATCCCCAGGTCCCTGTTCTTGTCCCCAGCCCCCCCCCGCCCGCCCCCAGGTGCTCCCTGTGCTGCACACAGAGTTCCCGAGGAGCCAGGAGCTGCCGGTCACCAACTGCACAGGAAGCCGACGGGTGGGGCAGGCTCGTGCCGATTTTCATTCTCAGATCTTGTCACCCCTGTCTTATAGCAGAAGGGGGCCCTGATCTGGGAGCCATGAAGACCCCAGCTGTCCCACAGGAGCCCGGTCACACCAAGGCAGCCAAGGGGACTACGTTGGGAGGAGCCATTGGGCGGTTGGGGCCATTAGGAGCTGTGAGGGGCCCCCAGGTCCGCCCTACGTGAGGGGCTCTGCCTGTCCTGGGGCTGCATAGATCCAGCTGGGGCTTTAGAAGCGGAACCGTTCGAGGGGCTGTGGTGGGTGAAGCCCACTCATGTCCTGCCTTCTGTTGCCATGTAGAGATGGGAGCCCATTTTCCAGGCTTGGGGTTCTTTAAAGAGAGGCCAGGATTGTGCTGAATGCTCTCTGGCCATGGTGGGGGCTTTGGCAGGGGAGGCCCTGGGGGAGAGGCTCTCCCAGCTCACTGCCTGCGTCTTTGGCCAGAATTGGCACCTGCACGGGGCCTGGAAACGTCATGCTCACCTGGGGCAGAAGCCTCCCTCCAGGACTTAGCTCCTGACGTCACTGCTATAGAGGCAGAGACTCTGCAGTGGCGTCAGGGAAAAGCTGGGCCCCAAAACAGCACCAGGCACGGGACAGGCCCTCAGTGCCTTCCACGGAGGATGCAGTGTGAGGCCTGGGTCTGCGGGGACGGTTTACCTGTCAGCTCTGCACACCGCTGACCACTGCGCGCTGCCTCCACAGATAGTCCCCATGAACGATGGGGCTGCTGTGGACAATGGGGCTGCCGTGGACAATGGGGCTGCCGTGGACACTGCAGCCAGCCTGCTCCGTGGGAATATGCTTTGTAAAGCTGGCCGGCGCTGAGGCCAGCACTCGCCTTCCACACTCTGCTCTTTGTAATGAGTTTCATAAACTCACCCTCAGGTGATTGGCATTTCTGGTGCACCATTGCTTAGCCTGAAAGTGAGCTGCCCTTTTTCTGAGCCCATCCGTTTGCTGCCTCCACCCCAGCCCCACGTGGCTGATGTCATCAGGAGGCAGCCAGAGGCTGCCTGGCGCAGGGTGAGCCCAGAACACGTGCTCTCCAAGTGAACGGGGCCTGTGTGGCTCCCTCCACGGGCGAGACTCCCAGGCTCTTGTGCAGACGCTCGCTCGTTTCCTCACTGATAGGGTGCATCTCATGAGGCTCTGATTTACAGCGCAGGCGTACATCTTCCTTGAAACCCACACAGAAAGCACAGTTTAGGCCAAGCCCAGGTGCAGTATGTTCGTGCATTTCAGCTTCTTAGGTGCTGGGATGTGGAAGCAGCCGTGTGGCTTTCCTTTGCTTGTGAAGGTGAGTTTACACTTTCCAGCTTTTCTTTGTATTGGGAAGGCTGCAGCTCTCTGGGGCTTGACTTAGCAGAGAACATCCCGCTACATCCTCATGGGCCAGCGGGTCAGGTGGGGCCATCCAGAAACATCCCCCGCAGGTGCCGGGTGCCGGGTGCCTCGCGCGCTCCTGCCGTCCCCCGCGGGTGCCGGGTGCCTCGCGCGTTCCTGCCGTCCCCCGCGGGTGCCTCGCGCGTTCCTGCCGTCCCCCGCGGGTGCCGGGTGCCGGGTGCCTCGCGCGCTCCTGCCGTCCCCCGCGGGTGCCGGGTGCCGGGTGCCTCGCGCGCTCCTGCCGTCCCCCGCGGGTGCCGGGTGCCTCGCGCGTTCCTGCCGTCCCCCGCGGGTGCCGGGTGCCTCGCGCGCTCCTGCCGTCCCCCGCGGGTGCCGGGTGCCGGGTGCCTCGCGCGCTCCTGCCGCCTACGGCCCTTTGTCCTGGCTGTGCTTCATGTCAGTGCCCCTTGGGGCAAGGACAGGGAGATGGGGGAGTCACCTGGGGAAGCCCCGGCCCTGGTGGGAGGCAGCTTTGGAGCAGCTGGGATGGCCCAAGACGCTACTCCAGGGCCGAGAAACCATCCGGCCAACCCCAGACTTGAGCCGGACCTCACGGGCAAGGCTGAGAGAAGCCGCATGGGGACCCCAGCCCAGGGAGGGGCACTGCGGCAGGAACAGGCGCACACACCTGCAGGGTCAGCCCGGGCCACCTTCCAGGCGCGGTGACCACGCCCACAACTCACGCTGCCAGGGGACTAGGACTGGCTCTCCAGACTCACAAGATGCCATCATGGGCGGGGCACATGCGGCGACCCCAGGTTTCAAGTCACTGCCCCCAGCTCCCTGCAAATAGCTGTGGGCGGGAGAGGGGCGGCGGGCAGGCACAGGAGTTTATTCCTGTGAGGAGCGTGGCCTCTGTGGGCTGGAGCCCCAGGCCTCAAAGAGGGAGCGCCTGCCTGTGGGTGAGGGGACAGGAGCTGCCAACCACGTGAGGTCCCAGTGAAGCGTCCACTCGGCCTTCTGCTTGCCCCTGGGGGAGGTGGACACATCAGTGCTGGGCCTGCTCCAAACCCGCAGGGCAAGTGGCCGGGGCATTCCAACGCCACTGCCGGCCACCAGCATCCTGGGGAGGTGGGTCGTGTGTCCCAGCGCCGTGTGTCCCTCGCCACCACGATCCTCGGTCAGGATGTCCCCAGGAAGAATCCAGTGGCTGGAGAGATGCGGGGCTTAATGCCAGCGCCACCGCGGTTTTAGACGGGCCGCGTCTGCGCCGTGTTCTTGGCGTTCTCCGGCCAGCAGCAGCAGACGCCACCCGGTCGCCTGGCCCCGACGGCTCTCTGGCATCGCTGGCCTTGGCCCGTGGGGCGGCTGATTTATGGCCACTGCTGTTTACGGGACAGCTGTGCTCGGGGCCTTTAGTGTCCGGCAGAGCTGGCAGGTACCAGTTTTTAAAGCGCTTGGGGGACATTTCATAGAAGAGGCGCGCTGGCCCCTGTGCCTGGCCACGTTTCTGGGCCCTGGCTGAAAATCCCGTGCAGCAGAGAGAGGATCCCAACAGGGTATTAATTTACCCTTCCAGCCATGTGCTTTTGCTAAAGATCATAAACTCTGAAAATTACCGGCTTAATTTAGAATGGAGGCTTGGCTGTTCGGGACATCAGCCTCTTCTGAGCGGGAGAGACGTAGGTGCCCACCAGCGTCTCACTCCCACATCTAGGCCTGTTTCCGGCGACCCCTGTGCCTCTCAAAGGCACAGGCCTGAGTTCACAGAGTCCACTGGCCGAGCCCTGCCTCTGGGGCTCCCCACCGTCTGGCTTTATCATGGACTCGTCATTTGTGGATTTACCATATGCTTGAAGCTGGAACGGCAGGAAGGGGCAGTTCCTGAGGCCCAGCTGCCTCCGCAGAGTTGGTGGGGAGGCCATGGCCTGAGGCCAAAATGCGTCCCCTGGATGAACATGACCCCAGCCCTGTGGTCTCCAGACAGTGGTTAGAGCCCCACCCTCCACAGGCACTGCCTCCCGCTGCCGCTTCAAAAAGGTGTTGCAGCCCACGGCCCAGATACTCGACTTTCTAATATAAAGTGAGGCCTGTAGGGTTTCCCAATCAACATGAGGGCGCCTTCTCCGCAGCCCCCCAACTTGCACAGGCAGTCCTGGGGCTCTGCCCCATCCGTGAACCCTCTGCTGAAGAGGACAGCCCCAGAGGCGGCCACATTCAGGTGGCTGGAGGCAGAGTCCTCCCTGCAGGAACTTCCCCCGGCACTGCCAGGGTGTGTGCACCTCCTTCAGCCCCAACTAAGGAGAGCGTGCCAGGCCGGGCTGAGAGCACGCAGACCCTCGTGCGCCAGGCGTGAGCGTTGTCTTCAGATAGGACCGAGCGGGCCTCACTGTTGTGATGACTGAATGTGACGTCTGGGGTGTAATTCCAGCGTGCTCTGATTCCTGGGGTGTAATTCCAGCCCTGACCCGGTTCCGGGGGTGTAATTCCAGCATGCCCTGGTTCCTGGGGTGTAATTCCAGTGTGACCCAGTTCCTGGGGTGTAATTCCAGCGTCCTGGGGTGTAATTCCAGTGTGACCCGGTTCCTGGGGTGTAATTCCAGCGTGACCTGGTTTCTGAGGTGTCATTCCAGCGTGCCCTGGTTCCGGGGGTGTCATTCCAGCGTGACCTGGTTCCTGGGGTATAATTCCAGCGTGACCTGGTTCCAGGGTGGAATTCCAGCGTGACCCCAGCGGCGATTGCAGGGCGGGGTGGCTGACGAGGCTGGGGGAACGCACCCGTTCCCCCTCCCCTGCCCTGGGCACCACTGTAGAGGCAGCCCCTGGCCTTGTTCTCCAAGCTTGACAGCTCAGGCCGCACTCCCTGCATTCTTCTGTGGCTGGACTTGCCCCGGGCCAAAGGCTGGGGACGCCTGGGCTATGGAGCCCCAGGAAGGCCTGGCAGGACCCTCAGCAGAGTGCGGCTTTATGGGCCCTGGTCAGTGAGCTGCAGGCTGTGTCCTGGGAAGGCCTTGTAATCACAATTACCCTGTGATTTTCTTCCTGCCTCCTGGACGTCAGCACCTCCTGGTCACCCACCCCATCTAAAACCTCAACCTCTCTACTCAGTGTGCAGGGCGGACGCTTTAAACCTCGGCCTCCCTACTCAGTGTGCAGGGCGGACGCTTTAAACCTCAACCTCCCTACTCAGTGTGCAGGGCGGACGCTTTAAACCTCGGCCTCCCTACGCAGTGTGCAGGGCGGACAGTTTAAACCTGGGCCTCCCTACGCAGTGTGCAGGGCGGATGACAGAAAGATTTGAATGAGTGAATGAAAGTAGGGACTTGAAAAGTCAGCACAAAAGCAACAAAATGCAGCAACTCCACTGGGAATCCCTGGGTTGAAAGCTCTGGCTGACTTCCTCTGGACTCACAGGCTGGCGAGATTCTACAGCCGGGAACGGCCCACGTGGGTTAGTTCCTGTGATGCCTCCAGTGTGGCGGGAAGGTGGCTTGGCTACACAGATGACTCGCCCCTGTGCTCACGACCGCCGGGACCTGTGGTGGGGACTGCAGGGGAGGCTGCACGTAGCACAGGTGCTCCCGTATCACGAGCTGCCGGAAAACGCCATCTCCATCGGTCGCAGCTGCTGGTGGACTCGTCAGCACCCAGCTGTGGTGGGGAACAGCTGCATGGACTCACAGGCTCAAGCCCGGGACTAAATATTTTCTCTCAAATTGGAGATGCTTTTGTTTACTGCAGGAGGCTGCTGGACCCTCTGCGGTGGCGAGTGTTGGCACCGGGAGCCTGTGTGCCGGTTTTGGGGGCCACTCATAGGCCCCAGGTGGTGATGGGAGGGGATTTTCCCTCCTGTGGCCGACCCTGCTGCCAAACAGAATCCACACAGCATTCGCCCAGAGCAGCGCCGCACAGACAGACAGAATCCACACAGCATTCGCCCAGAGCAGCGCCGGACAGACAGACAGAATCCACACAGCATTCACCCAGAGCAGCGCCGCGCGTCTGTTAGGAATTTGCGTGCACCATGGCGAGAACTTTAGAGCCACTGAGCCGTCTGATGTCTCCTCTAAGTAGCACGAGAGACCTAAGACCAGCAGGAAAACAGCAACCGCAGGAATGCCAGCTGGGACCGCCTTGCTGCTCCTGCTGACTGCACGCCTGCCTGCTTTCTTCCTGACACCCCTGCAGAAGCAGGCACAAAGGCTGGGGTGGGCGCAGGCCGGGAGCCGGTGTCAGCTCTGGCCCAGGCCTGGCAGAGCGGCCTTGGGGACCCAGTGCCCGACCTGTAGGCTCCTCCCCACAGCCCTAGACTTCTAGGGAGGGCTGGGTGGGAGAAAGCTCTAGAAACTCGGGAGCCCCCTGTTCCGTCCAAGGCTGCCAGGTCGCAGCCTCTGCACAGCCCATCGCTTTAGAAGGGAATCAGGAGGACCGTGGAGGCGGTCCAGCATCCGCGACAGTGTTTTTCTTTCGCAGTGATGGACGGCTTCTCTCCTGGAGCAGTCATTCCCCTTTGCAGTTGGATTTTTACTGACTCCTGAAAGCCATCTTGTTGTGTGTTCGAATTTACCAAATGTGCAGACATTTATCAAACTGAGTGTTCGGAGCAGAAATGCCGTCGTGCATCCAAGTTGAAATTTTCGCTTTGATTCCTGCGAATCCACAGGCCCCTGGGTCCAGGGCTCCCACCGTAGTTTGCAAGTGGACTTTCATAGCACGTTAATGCTGCAGGAGAGTCCAAGGAAAACAGTCCTCGCCAGTATTAGAACCAGCTGCGACTCTCTCCGCCGATGACTCACACCTTTTTTTTTTAATGGGGTGGGAGAACCAGGCAGGAGACAGAGGGACCCAGCCAGGGCCCTGTCGGTTTTGTGCAGGGTGTCCCAGCCACAAGCCTGCCTGGTCATACTCATCTGCAAATCTGCAACTCATGTTTATTTAACTTTTCTTTTCCTTCTCACAGTTCCAATGATAAAAACAGAACCCACGGATGATTATGAGCCTGCTCCAAACTGTGGGCCAGTGAGCCAGGGGTTAAGTCCTCTCCCAAGACCATACTACAGCCAGCAGCTCGCGATGCCACCTGACCCCAGCTCCTGCCTCGTGGCCGGCTTCCCGCCCTGTCCGCCGAGAAGCACCCTGATGCCAGCAGCCCCCGGTGCGAGCCCCAAGCTCCACGACCTTTCTCCTGCTGCCTACACCAAGGGCGTCGCCAGCCCGGGCCACTGCCACCTCGGACTCCCGCAGCCGGCCGGAGAGGCCCCCGCCGTCCAGGACGTGCCCAGGCCAGTGGCCACGCACCCCGGCTCGCCCGGGCAGCCGCCCCCGGCCCTGCTGCCACAGCAGGTGAGTGTGCCTCCAAGCAGTAGCTGCCCCCCTGGTCTCGAACACTCACTCTGCCCCAGCAGCCCCTCTCCTCCACTCCCGCCCGCCGCCCAAGAGCTGACCTGCCTGCAGCCCTGCAGCCCAGCGTGCCCGCCCGCCACGGGCCGCCCGCAGCACCCGCCGCCCACGGTCCGCAGGGATGAGTCTCCGGCCGCCCGGCCACGGCTGCTGCCAGAGGCGTGTGAGGACGGTAGTCCTAATTTGGCCCCTATTCCTGTAACGGTCAAGCAAGAGCCTGAAGAGTTGGACCAGTTGTACCTGGATGACGGTGAGTGCCCGTGGCCATGCAGATGTGGTCTCGGCCCGGCGTGGCGGCGTGAGCTCACGGAGGGGCCGTGTGCGTGCCACGTGTGTGACACGTGTGGAAGCGCACCAAGGCCCTGGGCTGGGTGTGGGGTGCGTCCTCCTGATATAAAGTGCCCCCGTGTGATGCCATGGCGTCAGCGCCAGCTGGGGTGCCCGCCATGAGATCTCCAGTGATCACGCATGGGGCCCTAGGCGGGTCCTGGGCTGCAGACCCTCCTGCAAGACCTGTCCCAGGGTCTAAGGCTCACATTGGGTGCGCAGGTTTGCTTCTGCAGCCGAACATGGAGCCACGCGGCTCAGGCTCAAAGCCCTGACCTGGAGAGGGACCGGCCTTCATGGTCGGGGCATTCTGGGTGCTGCCTGAGTCCTGTGAACGGCTTGTAGACAGCTTAGCCGAAGCGATGAGCACATTACCCTGTGCAGTTCTGTCAACACTTCTAAATGCCACGGCATCCTTGCCAGGAGCTCGGGGGACGGCCGTGACACTGGGAGCCCTAGACTGTGCCTTCAGGCCCCAGGCGCAGGGTCTTCCCCGTCCAGCCCCTGGGCTCGCACAGCGTGGAGACGCACCAACACCGCGTACCCGGGGTTGTTTGGGAAGGAAGTGGCCTCATGTCTGTAGCCGGGCGGGTGGTGTGGGGAGCCCCGAGCACTCAGGCCTTTCTGTGAGGAGGGGTGACCGAAGGCGCCGTGGTGTTCTTGGCGAGTGTTTACATCTCAAGGCGCAGCCCGACTTGCTTGCGCTGTGATCAGGGACGCGCCTGCAGCCCTGGGGACCACGCGTTGAAGGGCGGTTCAGCTCGTGTTTTCTGGCCCACTCCCTGCCTCGTGGCCTGGGGTCCAGGTGAGCCTCGGCCTTCTGGGGAGGGGACGGCATCAGCCCCTCCTGACCTGGGGGACAGGGACTCCCGGGCGTCGGGGCTCAGTTTCCCATCTGCTGGGAAGGGAGTGAGGCCTCCCTGCTGTTTCCTAACGGAAGGCTACAAGCTTTTTGAAGAGAATGCATGCAAATATTTTAGCCCCCAAAGCATGAAGCTCTTGAGCCCACAGCCCTGGTGTGTGTGTGAGTGTGGGTGTGTGTGTGAGTGTGGGTGTGGGTGTGAGTGTGGGTGGGTGTGTGTGGGTGTGGGGGGATGGGGGTGTGTGGGTGTGTGTGTGGGTGTGTGGGTGGGTGTGTGTGGGTGTGTGTGTGTGTGTGTGGGTGTGGGTGTGAGTGTGGGTGGGTGTGTGTGGTGTGGGGGGATGGGGGTGTGTGGGGTGTGTGGGTGTGTGTGGGTGTGGGGGGATGGGGGTGTGTGGGGGGTGTGTGGGTGGTGTGGGTGTGGGGGGATGGGGGTGTGTGGGTGTGTGTGTGTGAGTGTGGGTGTGGGTGTGAGTGTGGGTGTGTGTGTGTGTGTGTGGGTGTGGTGTGAGTGTGGGTGGGTGTGTGTGGGTGTGGGGGGATGGGGGTGTGTGGGGGTGTGTGGGTGTGTGTGGGTGTGGGGGGATGGGGGTGTGTGGGGGTGTGTGGGTGTGTGTGGGTGTGGGGGGATGGGGGTGTGTGGGGGTGTGTGGGTGGGTGTGTGTGGGGGGATGGGGGTGTGTGGGTGTGTGTGGGTGTGTGAGTGTGGGTGGGTGTGTGGGTGGGTGTGTGTGTGGGGGGATGGGGGTGTGGGTGTGGGTGGGTGTGAGTGTGAGCTTGCGGTAGTGTGTTCCACGGAGCCCGGAGCCCTCATCGTCTGTTTTTGTGGGATGTGTCCCATCAGATCAGGAGGCTGCTGCCTCCCTGGGGCTGTCCCTCGGAGCCACACACTGGAGGCCCATGGCTGCCTCTGGCCACTCTCTGGAGGTTTATGATGACTATGGGGCGGGGCCAGGACAATGTTCCGTGTCCCGTGCAGATGTCGTTCTGAAGTTCTGTCTGACCTGCCTGCTGTCCTCCTTGTCCCCCGCGAGGTCAGCTGGAGCTCTGCGTGGGGCCCGTGTCCCTGCTCTGCTGCCTCCTGAGCACAGATAGACTCTGCCTTCCTCCCCAGCCCCTACGCAAGGTGGACGCTGGCGTCCGTGCCTCCATCCCCTCACCCCTGCGTCCGTGCCTCCATCCCCTCACCCCTGCGTCCGTGCCCGCAGCCCCTCACCCCTGCGTCCGTGCCCCCAGCCCCTCACCCCTGCGTCCGTGCCCCCAGCCCCTCACCCCTGCGTCCGTGCCCCCAGCCCCTCACCCCTGCGTCCGTGCCCCCAGCCCCTCACCCCTGCGTCCGTGCCCCCAGCCCCTCACCCCTGCGTCCGTGCCCCCAGCCCCTCACCCCTGCTTTGTCTTACCTGGTGCCACCTGGCCCCGAGGTGGCTGGGAGGTGCTGAGAAGTTGTCTTCCCACCCGCCACACCTTGTCCCAGCTGTGACCCCCCAGCCCTGGGCTCCCACGTCTGGGCAGCGTCCTGCAGGCCCGGGTAGGAAGCAGGTCTCGTTTATGTTTCTGCTGCCCTGGGGCTCACGTGTGGCTTTATGGCGAGGGTAGAGTTTGGGGTGGGACTTGGGGTGGGTGAGCCAGGGGAGTGCTGGGGACTGGGACGTGTTCTGCGTCAACACAGCAGGCAGGGGACTGTTGACCCACATGGTGCTCAGGCGACATCATCCCTTTACCCAACCCGTTACTGCCAAAGCCTCACCAGGTAGCCCGGGCCCCTCTGGCCTTGGTCCTAGAGGTCAAAGCTAAGTGAGCCAGGCCTCGCCTTGGGGCCTGGTGGGCCACGGAGGGTGGGCTGTTGTGTTGCTGAGTGCACAGGCTGGGGATGTTGGAGCTGCATGGGTGTGGGTGTGACCCCGCCCTGGCCTACCTGACCGTGCATGGAAATGGAGGGGTCGGGACCGGGGGAGGGGGTTGCATGGATGACTCCCTGATACATGGAAGGGCTGAGGCCAGAGTGCATCTGCCATGCAGCGGGGCCTGGCCTGCAGCTCCTCGGAGGGTGCCCGATGCCACATTCCCGTTGGGGCCTCTCCTGACCACCAGTGGGACTCTGGAGCCCAAGATTCGCCAGCTGTAAAGCAGTCGCTCACACCCCTTTTAAGAAAGTTTCTGTTACACTTGAGGACAACGTCTCCTGCAGGGTGAGCTCAGTTCCCAGCAGGCCTGTCTCCCCATTTTCCCCGCTCGGTTGCCGTGGTGATCTTCCCCAAACTCGGATCTAATGGGTCACATCCTGTTCAAAAGACCCAGGGGTTTCTGTGTTGCCAGAGCAGAGATGACCTTGGAGTCTGGCTCCAGCCTCCCACCACCCCAGCCCACGAACACAGTCATCTCGTACACGCACGTCTCATCAGGCTCAAAGCTGGTCCTGGGACTTTCAGCACAGGCCCCGAGCGCCAGCCCTGCACGCTGTTCTGCGCGCAATTTATGAGTCCTGCGTTCATTCTGTTTCCATAACCCGGGACCAGCCACACACGAGATTTTGGGGTTAGCCTATGGTGCTAGGCGGTGCTACTTTGGGCGTCAGGGTTGAGATGGAGGTTGAGATACCTGTGCAGACACCTCCCTATGATGTGGCAAATGTGTGCAGGTAATGTCGTCCATTTCATCTCCACCTGTGAGGTCCCTTGATGCCCAGCCAGGACCACAGCGGTTAAGGCTTTGGGCAGCTGGAAGCAGTGTCAGCCGTGGCCTGATCTGCCCCCGCTGGGCAGACAGCCCCTCTCAGTCCTTCATAGGCAGGCAGGCGGGGCGCGTGGCAGAGGAAGTTCTGCTCACAGTGTGTGTGAAGGGGAGGGGAGAGGAGAGTCCTGGGGGCTGAGGGGGTGCAGGTGGGGTAGTGTCTGGTGCCGGCTCAGGTTCTGGGTTAGGGTGGGTGGACCCCGGTGCAGGCCCGGTTCTGGGTCAGGATGGGGTGGTCCCTGGTGCAGGCCTGGCTCTGGGTCAAGGCAGGTGGTCCCTGGTGCAGGCCCGGCTCTGGGTCAGGGTGGGGTGGTCCCTGGTGCAGGCCCGGCTCTGGGTCAGGGCGGGGTGGTCCCTGGTGCAGGCCCGGCTCTGGGACCGGGCGGGGTGGTCCCTGGTGCAGGCCCAGTCCCTCGGTCACGGTGGGGTGGTCCCTGTTGCAGGCCTGGCTCTGGGTCAGGAAGGGGTGGTCCCTGGTGCAGGCCTGACATCGCTGCTGCCCTGGGAGACAGGCACCAGGCCATGGGCTCCAGGTTCCTCCTGAGCACCCAGGGGCAGGTCCACCCACTCTGGACACCTGCCCCTCCCCAGTGAGAAGAGCAGATTCAAATGTTTATTGCTCTGTCGGAGTGGATGGAGCCTTCACTGAGAATGACATGGGCCGAGCCGTTTCCCGTGTCCTGGGTGGACGGGGCTGTGGACCGGGCGCTGCCTGTCCTTGTGAGAAGATGGCTGGAGTGTCCGCCCAAGATGGCCGGGAAGGGTCCCGGGTCAGGGTTGAGTCTGGGTCGGCCCCTCCCCTGCAGATGACCTCCGGCTTGCCCTTGGTCCCTGGAACCTGGAACCCACACCCCAGGCTCACAAACACCATGACATAAACAAGGTCAGGGCCCAGGTTGTGTCGGGAAAGCCTCACGCAGGGCGAAGACCTGAATTGTGAGGTAAAACCCTGAGTCCCCCAGACCCCAGCAAGCTCCACGGAAATGCAGGGGTCCACATGGGAGCCATCTTGATGGGGACAGCGGGAGAGGGAGGCAGCTGGGGCGAATGTGAGTAGTGCTGGTTTAGTATTAATATATATTTTGTCTAATTTCACGTCCCCTAAGAGAATCGGTCATCTCAGCAGCCATCCAGGGGCTCAGGCGCTGGCTTAGAAAGCGGGCAAGCGTGACCTGGAGTTGGGGGGCAGAGAAGGGTGGGGAGCACAGGGCTCCCCGACCAAGGGACGATCTCAGCAACCGGAGAAGAAGCAGAGACGGGAGACAGGAACAACCACGAACCCAGGTCAAAGGTCGGTGCCGTGCACGCCAAGTGTCCTCAGCGGGTGGAAAGTGTCTCTGTCTTTGTTCGTTTACACAACAGGGAGAGAGCGAAAAGCTGGGGTTGGAGCAAACAGGAGAGAAATAACACTGTGGGGGAGGGCAAGACTCACACACCTCTGACTATCTGTAAATGGGCCGATGGGACAGAAGGCAGGGGACCTCCTGGCCAGCCCCGAGCCCTGTGAAGTGCCTGTGGCAGGACGTGGCCATGGCAGGTGCCAGAAGCCCTGCTGGGCCCACGTCTCCAGCCTCCCTGGCTTCCCTTCTGCGTTCCGCCGGCCTCGCTGCCGCCTCCAGAGCCAACGAGCCTGGCGTGGGGTACAGATTGAGTCTCCAGCCCTCTGCGAACCAAGCCGTGGTGGATCTCAGAGCTGTGTGCAGGGCTTAGAAAGCGGGAGACAGGCCAGCGCCTGGGATATCCTCGTGGGGCCGGGAACCCAGCCCTGGCCCCTGGGCACCCAGCTGTGGTTGAGAGCCTTCCCTCTGCCTGACCAGAATCAGAGCTGTGGGTCCGTGAACTGAGTCACCTCAGGGTTTTGCTGCTTCACGTGAACAGCTGTGCAGAGGCAGCCAGGCGCAATCCAGGCTCCTCACACACCGTGATGCTGACGAGGGCCTGCCCCTGAGCACGTAGAAAGAACTTATTCTGTGCATACGGGTTTTGCGTTTTGTTTGGGTTTTGATTTTGTTTAAATAACAGAATAGTGTCCAGTTGCAGAGTCTGGGTGGGGGGGTCCACAGTGTCCTCATTTGCATCCCTGAGGGGTCTGAGGAGGGCAGTTCACACTGGAGCCTCCTCCGTGGCAGCCTCTGCTTGGCCGCAGGAACCTGAAGGTCACGCACAGCCCATGTCCTGTGTGTCTCAAGGAATTCAAACCTCAAAATGAAAAATTAGGCTGGGCATGGTGGCTCACACCTGTAATCCCAGCACTTTGGGAGACCGAGATGGGCGGAACACCTGAGGTCAGGAGTTCAAGACCAGCCTGGTCAACATGGTAGAACCCCGTCTCTACTAAAAATACGCAAATTAGCTGGGTGTGGTGGTGCACACCTGTAATCCCAGCTACTTGGGAGACTGAGGCAGGAGAATCACTCAAACCTGGGAGATGGAGGTTACAGTGAGCTGAGATCTTGCCACTGCACTCCAGCCTGGGTGACAGAGCGAGACACTATTAAAAAAAAAAAAAACAGCAAAGAAAAGAAAAATGTATCCAACTTTTTTTTTTTTTTTTTTTTTTAGGATTTCTTTGCTTTCCAGTCCTTTCTACTCACAAGTTTTTTGTTTCAGAAGTACTTGACCGTAATAAATTCCAATAATGAGGTCATCTTTGTGTCTTCCCAAGATTGAGCTTTCCCCTCAGACTTCTCAAGCATGGCCGAGCCACAGAGTTTCATTTTTTAAACAGTAGTTTTCTGTATCTTGCATTATTTTAAATGTAGATTTGAAAAAATGCCACAGAGCTCTGTGTGGCTCCTTTTCCAATGTGATTTCCACGCGTTCTGCATCGTGGAGAAGGGCCATGAGGAGGCTCCACGGGGAATGGACTCTCGGTAAATTACACATTAGCGTGGGCAGCTCTGTGTCACACGCTGCCGCATTGAGAGCATTTGTGGGGCCCATCTTCTGAAACGGAGGCGCTCGGGGCTCACTGTGGTGCCCACGGGTCTGTGTCACTGAAGTGGGCACCCTCCCTCAAGCCTCGTGAGGAAAGCGGCCGTCCCTCGGCGTGGGGCTGGTCTGCCGCAGGCGCCTCCCTGTGTCACCTGGACGGCCCCACAGCCTCTGCCACAATCGGCCCTTTCAGTCCCTCAGAAGCACTTGGGTTTAAAAAGTCTCGATGTCATTAAAACAACAAGCAGGTAGACGAGGCGGCCGGAGCGTGTCTGCCGCAGTCTGGGCTGTGAACTGGCCCCTCACCTGCCCCTCCTCCTGAGCCCGAGCTGCTCCAGAGAGAACAAAAAGCTCTCCTCATGGAAAGTTTTACTAACCTGGCCCTGTGCCCAGGTCTGAGGCCTTCCCCGCCGCTGAGGATGATTGAAAGGGTCTGTGTGCCGCGATCAAACACGCAGCGTCGTTAACGTTGCAGACGTCGGCTACCGCGTGATGGATGGAGCAGTGAACTCAGCCGTGCAAATCATTCATTAGGGTCAGTGCCTGGTGCCTTGGGACTGCTGCGTGGGGGTTTTGAGGCATAAAAACCACACTGCACATCCCCCAGAGACGGAGCCTGCTGTCAGCGGGGTGGGCCGGGCTGCGGGAACAGGTTCTCCAGAGGCCGCTGAAGAGGCAGCTCCCCAACGCCAGGAGCCCATCCAGCCCCAGGCCCAGAGCTGCTTCCTCAGGGAGCCGACCCTGTGATGTGGCTGAGGTGAGGCAGCCACCAGAGGCCGCGTCCAAACCTGTGCGCCAGGCAGCGTGTGGTCCGAGGCACAGAGGCTGACTCACGTGTGTCAGTTCCTCTCTAGAAAACTTGCTCCCACCCGGTCTCAGCCAGCAAGTGCGAGGGATGGTGAGAAAGTTGAGAGCGGGCACACACCCCCCATTAACCTGGTACGGCCAGGGGAAGGTGAGAGCGGGCACACGCCCCCCATTAACCTGGTACGGCCAGGGGAAGGCGAGAGCGGGCACACGCCCCCCATTAACCTGGTACGGCCAGGGGAAGGCGAGAGCGGGCACACGCCCCCCATTAACCTGGTACGGCCAGGGGAAGGCGAGAGCGGGCACACGCCCCTCCATTAACCTGGTACGGCCAGGGGAAGGCGAGAGCGGGCACACGCCCCTCCATTAACCTGGTACGGCCAGGGGAAGGCGAGAGCGGGCACATGCCCCCCATTAACCTGGTACGGCTGGGGGAGCACGGAGCCCATGACTGGAGAACCCTGGGGCAGCTGCAGTGGCAAGTGTGCCCCTTCAGGAAACGGGGGCGAGGATGGTGCTGAGACGGGCACTGAACAGAGCTCTCTGAAAACGGGCTGTGTGGGCCGTGCTCACGCTGTGTGGGTGCTGCCACAAGTCTCCCGCCCTGGTGTGCAGGCTGTGAGGCTGCAGTGCCTCCATCCTTCCCTGAGGTGGGCACGGGAGAGAAGAGAGGTGCACACTCCTGTGAGCTGCCCACAGGCTGCTCCTCAGGGCCTGTGAGGTTCTGGGCACTTTTTAAAATTGCCTGAAGATACTCACTGTGGACACAGAATGCTTTGAATTCTACACTGTTTAGAATGGAAATATCGGTCTGCGGTCCAATTGTGTAAACTTGGAAGGGAAATTTGGCGGCATCGTTTTCAACTATTAACCTTCGCCTTTGACTTCTTGAAAGTGGGTCTTAGCTTGTTTCGGCGTTAAGCGGAGAGCTGTCTGAAATCAGTAACCGGAGGGAGGGACGTAGGGACGAGGTGGAAGGAAGCAAGAGGGAAGAGCTGGAAAGATTTCATGGAACTTGGGCGATGAGCGCTGTTTAGATCTATTTTGTGCCAAAGAAAACTCATGGCCAGTGGCAACAGAGACCAAGCCCTGATGCTGAGCCGCGACTGCACGTCTGGGCGGCGTGGGGCGTGTTTGCGACGTTTCTGTCATCTTGCTTAGGCAAGCCGTGAACAGTAGTAAGGCTTTTGCGAGTGTGCCGTGAACAGTAGCAAGGTGTTTGTGAGTGTGTCATTGTAACGCTGTGTTTTTCTTGTGTAGATGCACTGTTTTCCTCCCACAAATGGGGCCAAACTTTACAGAAACATTTTAAGTGTCATCGTCTCCATTTCAAATCAAGTTGCCTAGCCTCCTCCTACTGCCGTACGTTTTCTCTTCCTAATGCGTAGACATTTCAAAGAGCTTCCTTATTTAAGAACCGGTGTTCTTTATAGACACGCTTAGATCTGAGCCAGCACGTCACACTGCTGTGCTGTGGCACCAGAGCGTGAAGCCATGAGCGAGGTATTTAAAAGCATAACAGCCACGTTGAGCACCCAGAGGCCGACAGCCCGTCAGAGGGAGACAGGTCGCCGGGGCAGTAGAGGGCTCTGCCCATGGCTGTCAGACAGCCGTGTTCTTGCCAGAGCAGCCAGGGCCAGGCCGCTCAAGCTGGGCACTTGGCTCTCCCTGGAGCTCGAGCACGGGCACGTTCAGGTGATCTTCCTGATAGTGAAGTGTGTTTCTGCACATGGACTCCTGAGGAGCAGTGAGGAACTGACTCACACATTCCACCAAACCCAGACTAGAAAGAGGACAGTCAGAACCATAGTGTTTTCTTCCTATCAATGCTGAGAGAGTCACTCCTGAGGTCACACATCCTTGCCAGCAAACAGAAGACCCGGATAGCAATCCTAGGGCTTGTCCTGGATGTGTAGCCTTTGTACATCCCAAAGTGACCTTTTACACATCTTCTCCTGTGCATGTTCAGCCTTAGAATGGCCCTGTGGGCAGGCAGAAATGCCGGTACTCACCACCCCGCTTCCCAGGGGGAAACCGAGGTCAGAGAGATGCCGCTGGACTTGCTCCAAGCCAGTCGATGAGGCAGAACCAGGAGTGCCCCAACCCCAGCACCAAGGCCCACAGGCTGTCGTGGGTCCCAGTTCTACCATTGAGTATTTTCTTCCCACTAGAGAGATGTGATGAGCAAAGATTTCTGCTCAGAACTCCTAACATCCAAGTATGAGTTGGCTTTGCAAGCCAAAGGGGAGCATGGTGTCTGTTTTTCTTCAGAGAATTTGACTGTTCGCTAAGGCATGTTTCCGTAAGAAGGACTGGAGAGAAGCAGGCCTTCCAAACTGCCGGAGAGCATCTTGAATCAGCTCTCGCCCAAAGCAACAAAAATACAGCAACACTGTCAAATCAACCAACAGGACAGAACAAATGCAGACGCGTTCACTCAAGGAACGTGGCCCCAGGGGGAAGAACAGGATGGCGGTGTCTTCACTTGGGGCCGCTCCACCCCTGCTCCCCGAGGCGCACAGCCGTGGAAAGCCAGTGACAGCACAGACCGTGGAGGAACTGGGCTCTGTTGAAAACCCCATCCCAGGATGCAGTCCACATGTGGGCTGGTCATGGAGCTCCTGGAAAAGGCCCGTCCCCAGGCACAATCACCGTTGGCTGCAGTGGGGATCGTGGGAGCTGCCCCAAGGCTGTGATCGCCATTGAAGCAAACAAGAGCCTGACCAGACCAGGTGGCCCCCAGGGACTTTGAAAAACCTTGCAGATTCCCAGGGACCTGGAGGACGGCACATATGAAAATAGATGTGTGAAGGCTTCAGAACAGAGATGGACCCTGTCACTCTCCTCTGGCTGATCTCAAAACTGCACCAAGCAGAAGTGAGAGCTAAAGCTGCCTGTGGCTGGGAGGCAGGTCCTGGCACACAGGTTTCATGACTAGAGGGAGGAGACTGGTTTCGTGGCTCAAGGATTTAAGGAAACCTCCTGTCTGGTAACAGCAGGCCATTAAACGCTGCTAACCTGAGGGTGATCTCTAGGCAGCCTGGCTTAAAGACAGAAACAAGATTTAAAAACAGTACAGAAAACTCAGTGTCCACATACTGCAAGGAATACAACATCTAGATAATTAGTCCAGGAAACTCATGAATCACATAAGCAACAACAAGGAGACGGGGAAGCCAAGAAACAACAATTCCTATTTGGAGGGGGATGGGGGGAATCTCATTTCAGAGTCACTGCAGTGCATTGCCTGTCATCTCCAGTTATAAACCAAAAAATTACAGTACATGCAAAGAAACATGAAAACATGTCCCATCCACAGGAAGAAAAATCCATAGCCCCTAAGAGGGCTCAAGTATTAAACCAGCAAAAGCTTTTAAATCAGCTGCAATAAATACACTGAAAGAACTAAAAGAAATTATATTTAAAGAATTACAGGGAGGTATGGCAAATATGTCTCACCAGATAGAGAATATCAATAATGAGACCTTTTATTTAAAAAAGAGCCAAATAGAAATTACAGGGTTGAAAATTATAAGAACTGAAATGAAAAATGCATTAGAGAGGCTGAACGACAGATATGAACTGGCAGAGAAAAAGAATCAACAAACTTAAAAATCAACAGATGATTTAGACTGAGGAACAGAAAGAAGAAAGACTCAATAACAATGAACAAAGCCTCAGAGCACGTGGGACACCATAAACACGCACGGTCATGAGTTACAGAAAGAGAGAGACGATTAGATACATGAAGAAATAATGGCCCCGAACTTCCTAAATTTGATGGAAAACATTATTCAGTGCATCCAGAAGGTTCACAAAATTCAAATAGGATAAATTAAAAGCATTTAATTTAATTTGGATAAATTAAAAGCAGTCCACACATAGACACCAACCAAACTATTGAAAGTCAGAGAGAGACAATCCCAAAAGCAGTCAGAGAAAAACAGCTTCTCGGTACATAGAATGCCGAGTAAAATAAACAGCCAGCTTATCATTCCGAATCATGGATGTCAGAGGATAGTGAGATGGCGTATTCAAAATGCTGAAAGAAAACAACTGTCAACCAAGAATTCTATGTCTAGTAAAAATCACCTTTAGAGATGAGAAACAAAGCTGTGCTCAGATAAACAAGACACACAGAATTGTTGCCAATAGTCCTGAACGACAGGAAATACTCACGGGAGTCCTTCAGACTGAGGTAAAAAGCACTGGTGAGAGTAATTACATAGGTTAATTAAAAAGACAGTACAAACATGTTTTAAACGTTTCTGAACTGATTTAAAAGGAAACTGCATAAGACACGATTGCAAACCTATGCTGATAATAATGTGCTTATAACCATCTGTGTCACAGTAGCACAAAGGAAGGGGTGGGGAAGGAAGTTACAGCAAAGCGCAGTTTTTACGTATTATTAGAACTCAGTATTAATCTGAAATAGCCTGTTTTGAGTAAGATGCTTATTGTAATCTCCAGAGGAACCCCTAAGAAAATAATATATATGTGTGTGAGTGTATCTCTCTCACACACACACACACACACAATAAAATATCAAAAAATGCACTTAAATGATACACTAGAAAATATGTGTGTAACACAAAATAAGCCAGTAATGAAGGAACATAGAAACAATGGCAACAGCAAAAATTACACAAGACATGTAGAGAACAAACAGCAAAATGGAAAACATAATCCTACTGTATCAATAATCACATTAAATGTCAATGGAATAAACACACCAATAAAAAGGTAGACGTTGTCAGACTGAATTTTAAAGACAGAATGAAACAGGATACAACCATATGCTGTCTAAAAAGTACATATTTTAGATTTAAAGACACAAATAGGTTGAAAGTAAAGTGAAAAAGATATTGTACAAATAGTAATCAAAAGAGATATGGAATTAATGGAAAATAAACATACTTCAGATTTAAAGACACAAATAGGTTGAAAGTAAAAGGATGAAAAAGATATGCAGAGTTAATGAAGAGATTTGGAGTAGCTACACTAATATCAGACAAGTTAAACTTTAAGATGAAAATATTACTAGAAACAATGAACTGTCAGTAGTAATGTTCTCTTTTATCATAAAACCGATACACTGAACAGGAAGATATAATAATTATAAACACATTTGTACATAACAGAGCCCCATAATACATGAAACAAGAACTGACAGTTAATTAAAGGGAGAAATACATAGTTGAAAAATAATAGCTGGAGACTTCAATATATCACTCTTAATGGGTAGAAAAACTAGACAGAAAATCAAAAGGATATAAAACACTTAAGACTATCAACCAACTTTACAAGACATCTGTAGGACACTCTACAGAGTGGAGTGCACCTGGGATAGACTTCCTACTATGCCATAAAACAAGCCTTAATAAATTTCAGAATATTCTGATTGCAACGGATATCAATTGAAAATCAACAACAGATATTTCCACAAATATTTGGAAACTAAACAACACATTTCTAAATAATTCATAATGAAGTTAGAAAGTATAAGGGAAACTGGAAAATATTTTGAACTAAATGCAAATGAAAACACAACATATCAAAATTTGTGGGATGCAGGTAAGGCAGTGCTTAGAGGGAAATTTATAGTTCTCAATGCCTATATGAGGAATAAGATGGATTTCAAATAGATAATCTAAGCTTTTCCCTTAAAAATGTTGAAAAAGGAGAGAAACTAAACCCAAGGCAAGTGGAAAAAAGGAAATGCCGAGGATGAGAAGAAAAAGCAATGAAATAGAAACATGAGAAAAATCAATAAAACCAAAGTTAGTTATTTGAAAGAAACAACAAAATTGACAAAACCTTAAGGAGTTTTTCTAAGGAGAAAAATTAGGAATGAAAGAGGGGACATTACTACTGACCCCTCCAAAATCAAAAGGTTATGAGGAAATACTATAACCTTATGCCGACAGATTAAACAACTGAGATAAAATGGAAACATTCTTAGACACGAATTACCTGAACTGACTCAGGAAGAAATAGAAAAGTATAATAGACCTATAGCAGGGAAATAAAATAAATTAGTAATTTAACATATTCTCACAAAGAAAAACCCAGACCCAGCGAGCCTGACTGGTTAATTTTATTAAACATTACAAGAATAATACCAGTGCCAATACTCCACAAACTCTTCAGAAAATGAAGAAGGAACACTTCTAATACTGAGGCCAGTAGAGCCCTAATACCAAGATCGAAAATACCATGAGAAAATACACTATAGAAAAATATTCTTTATGAACACAAGAGCAAAACTCCACAACAAAATATTATCAAACTGAATCCAACACATAAAAAAAAGATTTTACATCATGACCAAGTGGGATTTATCCCAGCAATGCAAGGTTGGTTTAGCATCAGAAAATGCAGTCATGTGATATACCATATTAATAGAAAAAGAACAGAAACCACATGATCATTTCAATAAATGCAAGGAAAAAAGCATTTAACAAAATCCAACACCAACTTATGATAAAATCGCTTGACAAACCTAGAATACAAGGGAACTTCTTAACCTAATCAAAGTCATGCACAAAAACCAACTGCAACCATCACACTGAATCATCCAAGACTGAGGACCTTCTTTTCCCCTAGGGTGAGGAAGGACGCAGAGATGGTCACTTTCACTGCTGCTTCTCAGCCTTGTACTGGAGGTTCCAGCTGGTGCAGCCAGGTAAGAAACAGAAATAAAAGGCATCCAGAATGGACAGGAAGAAGTAAAACTCTTTACTGGAAGACAACATGATTCTATATGTACAAAATCCTGAGAAATCTGCCAACTCCCCAAAAAAAAGTAAAGTAAAGAAAAACCCACCATTAAAACTACCAAACAAGTGCAGCAAGGTTATAGGATGTGAGACCAGGGTACAAATAACTTGTATTTCCATACACAAGGAATAATCCAAAAATGAAATCAAGGAAAAATTCCTATCTACAATAGCATTAAAAAGAATAAAATATGAATAGCTTTAATGAAGTTAAGGACTTATACTCTGAAAGTTGCAGAACGTTGCTGAGGGAAAGTTAAGATCTAAATATATGGGAGAACATTGCATGTTAACGGAACAGAAGACTCAATATTGTGAAGATGGCAACTTTCTCCAGATTGAGCTGTAGAATCAGTGCAATCTCCATCAAAATTCCAGCAATTTTTCTTCTAAAATTCACAAAATGATCCTAAAATCTATATGGAGTTTCAAAGACCCAGAATAGCCAAAACAATTTGGAAATCAGAGAACAAAGTTGGATGAGTTACACTTCCCAGTTTCAGAACTTACTGTGAAGCTGTAATAATCAAGACAGTGTGGTATTGGCATAGGACACATAGATCAGTGACGCAGAATTAAAAGCCCCAAAATAATTCTTTTACATCTGTGGTAAATTGATTTTTTGACAAAGGCACGAAGCCCATTTAATTGGAGTAAACAACGGCCTTTTTAACAAGTGGTGCTGGGACATTTGCCACGTGCAAAAAAGCACACACCATGCACCGAAAATGAACTTGATCTTGGACTAGTAGGAGCCGAAGTAGTCAAACATTTTTTGAGATAGCACGTGAGGAACTCTTCAAGACTTTGGATTAGGCAGAGGTTTCTTAGATACGACATCAGAAGCACAGCTCATAAAATAAAAACTTGATACATGGAACCTCATCAAAATTTACATTTTTGGCCAGGCATGGTGGCTCAAGCCTGTAATCCCAGCACTTTGGGAGGCCGGGACGGGCAGATCACAAGGTCAGGAGATCAAGACCATCCTGGCTAACACGCTGAAACCCCGTCTCTACTAAAAAATACAAAAAACTAGCCGGGCGAGGTGGCGGGCGCCTGTAGTCCCAGCTACTCAGGAGGCTGAGGCAGGAGAATGGCGTGAACCCGGGAGGCGGAGCTTGCAGTGAGCTGAGATCCGGCCACTGCACTCCAGCCTGGGCGACAGAACAAGACTCCGTCTCAAAAAAAAAAAAAAAAAAAAATTTACATTTTTTATGCTTCAAAAGTACTATTAAGAAAATGAAAAGATAAGCAGTAGACTAGAGTAATATGCTTGCAAAACAGCTATCAGATAAAGGGCTTATATCCAGAATATACACAGAACACTTACAGCTCAATGATAAGACAGAAAGCCTAATCAAAAACTGGGCAAAAGATTTGAATAGACATTTCTGCAGACAAGATACAGGAACGGATAATAAGCACATGAAAAGATACCCAACATCACTAGTTATTAGGGAATGCACATTTTAAATTTCAGTAAGATACCGTTTTATATCCATTCGAGTGGCTTTAGGAGATAAGATAGACAATAACAAATTTTAGAGACCAGGAAAAATTGGACCCCTGAAGGCTCGCTGGCAGGAATGTAACGTGGTCCGGCCACTTAGGCAGTTTCTTAAAGAAATTTATTAGAAGAAACTTGCCAGTGACTCAGCAATTCCTCTCCTAGGTATGTATCCAAGGAAACAGACACACACACATCCACACAAAGGCTTGCAACAACTGTTCTTCGCAGCGTTCTGCCGCCAAATATCTGAAACAACTAGGATGCCTGACACCTGGGCAAGAGAGGAAAGGTGGGGCTCATCCTCACCCTAGAGTTATTCATCCCCAAAAGGAAGGAGTACTGAACTTGCCAGGACACAGATGAACCTGGAAACCCTCGTGCTCCATGAAAAAAGCCACACACGAGACCACAGACTCAGTGGTTCCCTTGCACACACGCCTCAGAGACGTCGCAGGTTCAGCCTCAAACCACTGGGATACAGCCAGTATGGCAAAAGAAAGCTGCTGGAGTATGTGGCTTCCAGGGCATATAAAAGTGACGTTCACACTGTACCGAGTCTGTTAAGTGTGCACCAGCATCACGTCTAAAAAAAAGTGTTCGTCCCTGCGTGGGGTGACCAGGTGCATTGTCAGTGAGCAGTAATATTGTTACAGGAATCTTTTTCTGAGCAGTAAGTCTCAATAGTGGGCTTAAAACCTTCAGTAAACCATGCTGTGAACAGAGGTGCTGTCATCCAGGCTTTGTCGTTCCACGGGTGGTGCCCGGGCAGAGGAGATTTAGCATCATCCTTAGGGGCCTTGGGATTTTCAGGGTGGCAGATGGACACTGGATTCAATTTAAAGTCACTAGCTGCATTAGCCCCTACCAAGGGGGTCAGCCTGTCCTTGGAACTTTGCAGCCAGGCACTGACTCCTCTCCAGCTGTGGAGAGCACCTTCCAATAGAAGGCTGTTTGGTCTGCACAGAAAATCTATTGTTTAGTGTGGCCACCTTCACTGATGGTCTCAGCCAGATCCCCTGGAGAACTTGCTGCAGCTTCTCCATCAGCACCTGCTGCTTCACCTTCGCTTTTTTTTTTTTTTTTTTTTTTTTTGAGACGGAGTCTCGCTCTGTCACCCAGGCTGGAGTGTGGTGGCCGGATCTCAGCTCACTGCAAGCTCCGCCTCCCGGGTTTACACCATTCTCCTGCCTCAGTCTCCCGAGTAGCTGGGACTACAGGTGCCCGCCACCTCACCTGGCTAGTTTTTTGTATTTTTTAGTAGAGACGGGGTTTCACTGTGTTAGCCAGGATGGTCTTGCTCTCCTGACATCGTGATCCGCCCGTCTCGGCCTCCCAAAGTGCTGGGATTACAGGCTTGAGCCACCGCGCCCGGCCTTGCCTTCACTTTTATGGTACGGAGACGGCTTATTGCCTTCAACCTCATGAACCAGCCTCTGCTGGCTTCAAACTTTTTATTCTGCAGCTTCCTCATCTCTCAGCCTTCGTAGGGCAGAGAGAGTGAGGGTCTTGGTCTGGATTAGGCTTCGGCTTAAGGGAATGTTGTGGCTGGTTCGGTCTTCTGTCCAGATCACTCAGACTTTCTCCATATCAGCAATACGGCTGTTCTGCCCTCCTATCATCGGTGTGCTCACTGGGGCAGCGGTTTTCATTTCTGTCTGTCTACAGTTTTCCTTTGCATTCACAGTTGGACTGGCGCGGGAGGCTGAGCTGTCAGCCTGTCTCAGCTTTCGACGGGTGTTCCTCACCAAATTTAATCATTCCTAGTTTTGAAGTGAGAGACGTGTGACCCTTCCTTGCCCTTGAACTTCTACTTGAACACTTGGAGGCTGTGGTAGGGTTCTTAATTGGCCTAATGTCAGTATAGTTGTGTCTCAGGGAATAGGGAGGCCTGAGCCCAGAGACAGAGATGGAGAATGGCTGATCAGTGGAGCAGTCAGGACACACCCAGCTCTTATCCGTTCACTTCATCTTAGATGGGCACAGTTTGTGGCACCCCAAAACAATGACAACAGTGACCCCCAAAGATCACAGATCTCCACAGCTATATGAGAGCAGTGAGAAAGCTTGGAACTTCATGAGAATTATTAAAACGTGACACAGAGACACAAAGTGGGCACCTGCTGTTGGAGACATGGTGCCCGGAGACGTGCCTGGTGCAGGGTTGCCAGAGACCTCCCGTTTGTAAAAAGCAGTGTCTGAAGCACAATGAAGCCAGGCATGCCTGTATGTGAGACGTCCACAAAAGGCGCAGCTCTGGAGGCAGGAGACGGCTGCGTGGGAGGAGGTGTGGGCGAGAGCCTTGGGTGATGGGAGAGTTCTGGCACCTGTGGTGATGGTGGCACGACTGGGCACCTTTACCAGAAATCACTGAATTTTGTGCCCTTGTCAAGGGTGCATTCCCTGTGCGAAATGTACCTCCGTAGAATGCTGTGTGTTTAGGGAGGGGCTGGGAGACCCTCAGAACGCCATGTGCTTTTAGCTGTTCTTCAAGTGAGTTTTAAGCGTTTTGTTAATGCAAGAAAAAGAGCTCCTTATAAAGACTGGTTCGCTGTGGGGTCCGAGCCTGTGGCTGGTTTCAGTCGCCTCCTCAGCCACAGCGTGGTGTGCGGCAGTGGCCTCGGCCGAGCAGCGGCCGTGGACAGCTGTGTATCAGTCCCTCCCTCTGTGGACAGATGCTCCTGAGCTTCCCCAGCAAAGACGCTGGAACCGTGTGCCTCGTCCCTCACATTGTCCCACCTCCGATGACCAGGCCTCTCCCAGGGGCCCTCTGTGCCGGCCGGGCACCTGCTCTGATGTGCCCTCCCCAGGGGTGTGGGTCTGTCTGCCCTCCATGCAGGCCCTGGAGTCTCCCTTCACAGGGCTTGAGAGCTGAGTGCAGTTTCATAATGTGGTTCGTCGGCCTCTGAAGATGCTCGGTGCCGGGGAACCGGGCTTGAAGCCATCACGTCCACACACGGTCCCTGGACCACATCCTATAGGGAGTGTTCGGAGGAGTCTAGCTCTATTTTCAAATGACAGTGTTCATGACAGAATTCCTCATAGGGAATAAAAATATGTGTGCTTCCCATTTACTTACTGTGTTGCTTAATTAAGGCATCTCTTTAGAAACACAGACGGGAGCATGAACTTCTCAGCCACTTCCTGCCTGGCTTCTGGGTGGTTCTGTGTTGTATTCCTGGAGGCCTGGGTGTGGAATTTTGAGAATCTTTTGATCCTTTTCAGTTTTAATTTTGAAACAGGGTTCTTCCTTCCTTCCAGATTGCAGTGTGGACACTCACACACAGTATGGGACAAAGAAAGTGTGTCCGCTTCCAAAGATCCGCCCACCAGGCCCCAGACCCCTAATCAAAGCCTGATACTGGGACAATGGCCCGAGCGGCTAGGCCAGCCCTCCCCTAGTTATCACCCCGGAGCTGTGGCTGGGCTCTCTTTGTTCCCAAATGGAGCTGGTGGAGCAGGACGCTGTCGCCAGGCGCTGCGGGGAGGGGGTTATCAGCCCCTGGCCCGCTTCCCACCCCAGAGGTGAAGTCTTCGCCCCAGACAGGCCCTATCAGGCCCTCCCAGCTGCTGTTATTTTAGATATGGCAGGAAGTAGGTCCTGGAAACCGCACGGCTCCCAGCCCTTGGCAGCAGCTCAGTTCCCGAGACTGCACTCAGAGCTGGTGGCAGAGAGGGAGAAGGCACAGCCGCCTGGGCTGCAGGTTGGAGGGCTGTGCCGGGCCGACGGAGCCGTGCGAGCCGCCGCATAAATCAGGCAGGCGTGGCCGGGAGGGTCCCCTTGGCTCCCTACAGACACGGGGTCAACCCTGTGCAGCGCTGGCTGCCGCAGCCTCTGGCAAGGGAGCCCCTGCTTCCGGGGCAGCGCCTTGAAGGCCTTTCCCCCAAGTGGATGGGTTTGCAGTTCAGCCCAGTGTCTGTTCAGCTGGCACCGACAGGCCCAGATGTCCACCCCGGCAGCATCTCAGCAGGCTCACAGACGAGCCCTGGGCAGGGGACACGTGTGAGTTCCTGGCACGCGTCCCCCCGAGCCCCGGAAAGGACATGGGGTTCTGCGCCCACACCCGGGATGTGCTGCAAGTCAGTAAATAAGAACCTTCTCCCTCGCCCTCCGAAACAGTGAACGTTAGTGACCACATTCGAATCTGCAGTGTCTGTGTGTGAGAAGTTAGGTTTTGGGAGCTTTCGGAGGAGCTGGCCGTGGAGGGAAATGCGTCCGTCACGTGGCCACCGTCCCGCGGGACGCTGGGGGCCGTGGCTCTGGCCGGGCTCCCCGCAGTCGCAGTCGCCGAGTCAGGTGGAGGAGCCCTGTCATGTACTTTCCCTTTTTTCCACAGTAGCTGCTGCCAGCGGGCTGTAAACTGCCGTATATCACTCAGATTTAAGAACCCAAACTTTAAAACAAATTAAACTCTTGTTGACATTGTAATAAAAATCAGAATGGAACCGAACAGCTCAGTAAAAGTGAACTTCAATTATTTGTGTGGATTTCAGATTGTTTTCTGGGATTCCCAGACTCCCAGCGCAGCTGACTTATTTCCTCTTGGCAGAGGCTGGAGAAAAAAGGTGGAGGGAGGGGTGGAGGGAGGGAGGGGTGGAGGGAGGGAGGGAGGGACAGACGGAGGGCGCCCGGCGGGAGGAAGCCTGGTCACCTGGCTGGAGGGAAGGACGGATGGACAGAGGGTGCCGGGCAGGAGGAAGCCTTGTCACCTGGCAGTTCACTCAGCCTGACCGGCAGCCACAGGGCAGTGGCCTGCACTTGAGGGTTGGTGGGGGCGGATGGGCAGGTGTTTTTTATGTGTTTTAATTTAAGAAAAGAGCTCAGAAATGTTGGTCAGAGCTTGTTAATTAGGTGTTTATGCTGGATTAAAAGAAAAGTTGAAAGCACGAGTCTGACTGCCCCTCAAAAGTGTGCTCAAAGGCTCATAAACGCATGGAGGGCCTGAACTCCCTCCCCTCTCTCAGTCTTTCTCTGTATCTCTGTCCCTCTCTCTGTCTCTGTCTCCTGGTCTATTTCTCAGTCTGTCTGCCTCTTTGTCTCCCTCCATCTCTGAATCTCTGTCCCTCTCTCCGTCTCCCTCCCTTCCTCAGTCGCTGTTTCTCTGTCCCTCTGTCTGTCTCTCCGTCCATCTCTCTCTCTCTCCGTCTCCCTCTGTCTGTCTCTCCGTCCATCTCTCTCTCTCTCCGTCTCCCTCTGTCTGTCTCTCCGTCCATCTCTCTCTCTCTCCGTCTCCCTCTGTCTGTCTCTCCGTCCATCTCTCTCTCTCTCCGTCTCCCTCTGTCTGTCTCTCCGTCCATCTCTCTCTCTCTCCGTCTCCCTCTGTCTGTCTCTGCCCCTCGGTCTCTCTCTTCGTCCCCCCGTCCCTGCCTCCCTTTCTCTCTCATCCCTGCCTTCTCTTTTGTCGCTGTGTTCACTGTGATGTCTGGTTCTTTTCAGCTCCTTTTCTCTGCTTGAGTGGACAGGTTGTCAGTCTCCACTGCCAGGCCAGGTGTCTGTGCTTCCTGCGGTGTCTTGTATGGAGAAAGCGGAGATTAGAGCATTGCAGAGACCCGCGTGGAAGGAAATGCCATTGCTGAGCAGTGTGATGAGCCTCCACAGAGGTGTGTGGGCTCCGGGGAGCGGGACGCGCCAGCCCCTGTGCAGTGGCATGGCCCGTGTCCTTTCCCCGCCATCCACTTCCTGTTCCCCTTTTCTGCACCTGTCTCTTGCTGCCTTCAAGGCGGAGCTTTGGCACCCACATATACAGATGTCCACTGTACCTGCTGGACGCCAGCTCTCCACCAGCCGGAACTCACCACCACCCCCCTGGGCTGCCAGCTGAGCCAGGACCCAGCTGCTCCCCCAGGTCCCCCTTCACCGTAGGAGGAGCTGGGCCTGGGGTGTGGACAGTGGGCGGACAGGGGGTTGGCCATGCAGAGGGCGTGGGAGGAGTGGAGAGCACGCAGATGCCGGCCTGGTGATGTTTCCTCAGGGCTCCCGCAGTGCCGTGCCGTGGTCCTCAACGTGCAACGCTCCCCTCCCTGGCAGGGCACCCCTGCTCTCAGGAGGATCTCAAAGATCCCTGGCTTTCTTTTTAAGCAGTTTTGACCACTTTGATTATGTCCGTGCTCTCCATTAGATCTGGACCTGCTAAAGTTGCAGAAGGTTCTGGAAGGTGCCAGCACAGTCTGAGCTGAGCACCCGACACCTGAGCAGGAGGCTCTGACACCTGTCAGCTCACAGACCAGGGAGGGAATGCGAAGCCGAGGAGCTCTGAGCTCCGATCCCCGCTTCTGCGCCTCCTGGGGCACCCCTCACACTTTGTCTGGGGTGACCTCATCTCAGTGTTTCGGAAATGGGCCAAGACTTATTGGAAGGTGTCCTCGGCGCCAGGTACCACATGGAGCTCACAGGCTGCTTCCGTTTAAAGTTAACCACTCATGGTGCAGCCTCACTGATCTTCAGTCCTTGTTTATTGTGAACAGGCATCTCTAAATAGTTTGTGTCTCCAGGTCAGTCTGTTTTCTGAAGACATATTTCAAGGCTTCTTCAAAAACCAAATTTAGGAAAACAGAAGAAATTAGTGCTTAGTTTTCCAGATAACTCATGGCCCCCCTAAGGAAGAAATTCAGCCGACAGGACAGCGAGCAGGTTCCCCGGCCATCACTTCAGGGTCACCTGATGGGAACCGTAGCCGTAGTGAGGCTCACTGGGTCGTGCCCCCGCCTGGAAACTCAGGAATGGGACGGATTCCACTTTCAAAAGATGACATAGAATGAATGAGTGTTTAGGAATTACTTTAGGGCTAAAAAACCACATACGGGAATCAGATCCCTGAGCCCTCAGAAAATCAGAGTAGGGAGAGGAAGAACAGTAATTCACGTTTCAATCACAATTCCAGGTGAAATGAATGCGGCCCTACGTGTCGGCACCTGCACGGTTGCCACAGGAATGGCGAAGGGCTCTTGCGCTTGCATTTGAGGGGCTTAGAGGCCGTCTCTGAAGAACTTTTCGGCGGAACAGGCATGGACCTGAGTCTCTCATTTCAGCTGGTGTTTTCTGTTCATGTGGGAAACGCAGTGTCATGAGATTGGAAACTCTGAGGACGAGATGCCCTCCCAGTTGCCAGGCTCGGTTTCTAAGTCTGCTGGGTTTGGGAGCAGTTGGTTGATAGAATTTCTTCTGGAAGACAGGGTGTGGGGGCACCCAGGCCCTTCCTGCAGAGGCGCCCCTGCCCCATGTGGCCCTGGGCACAGACCCTGGCTTCCTCCGCGGAGGCTCCTGCGCGTCTTGCCGCCGCGTGGAAGTGCCCTGTTTCCGGCCAGGCTGGGAGTGGTCGCTGGCGAGGCCTGGCGTGGGCCCGCGGCGTCGGTCAGGGTGCTCTGGGCCAGCCCCGCTGATTTGATTTAGAGCTAACGAGAGCTCACCAACGGCAATTACAGGCACCTAATGTCCTTCCTGCCGCGCCGCTCCGTGGCACCCGCTCGCTCTGATGAATAGCTCATTAGACACAGTGCTGGAGTAGCCTCCACAAGATTAATAATTGGATAATCAATACAGAAATTCAATCTTGGAGTGTGTTTTTTCACTCCAGGGTCAATATGTCCTAAAGATTACAGGGCCCGACTCTGCCTCCCTCCTCCTCCTCCTCGTTTCCCCTATTGGGAGTTTGGCCAGCACCTCGCCGCACAGTGGGTCATCGTGCGTTGTCTCCGCACCTCCGTGCCTTTTCTGTTCTTTGCAGAGCTAACAGCAGGTTCTGCCGGGGGTCAGGGCTGCTAACGCAGACAGCGGTGACTACGTGGTGGTTTCTGTTAAGCCAAGGGAGGGCAGCACAGGTAATGGCTGTGAGGGCACCAGGGCCATGGCACAGTGGAGGCCCTGGGGAGAAGCCTCGCTGTGCCCACGATGTACAGAGCGCCCGGGGCGGCCCTGGGGAGAAGCCTCGCCATGCCCAGATGTACATAGCCTGGGCCATGGAGGGGTAGAGGGCCAGCTCAAGAGGTACCGTGCCTCCTGCCGGGACACATCTGAGCCCTGAGCTCCTGAGGCGGGCAGGGCCTAGATTTGCCTCCCGGAGGTGCTCGCCTGGCTGCAGCACGGGGAGCTGCCTGTGTTTGAGGCTCCCCGTTTGAGGCTGTCAGTGGGGGGCCGGCCGGTGAGGCACTGAGGTGACCCAAGGAGAGCTTTAGAAGCTCAGGAGGT
This sequence comes from Trachypithecus francoisi, assembly GCF_009764315.1. Taxonomy (NCBI): domain Eukaryota; kingdom Metazoa; phylum Chordata; class Mammalia; order Primates; family Cercopithecidae; genus Trachypithecus; species Trachypithecus francoisi. Next base: position 48,697,777 of record NW_022681464.1, on the reverse strand, counting down.
GCAGTGGAGCTGGGAGATGCAGATGGATTTGCTGCGGGTCCGGGACCCGCCTAGGGAGTTGGCAGGATTCGGGGCTTCTGAGGGAGGCCAGGAGCAGAGGCCACCCGGGGCAGAGGACAGCACGGACCTGGGGAGAGCAGGACACTATGTGCTGGCTCAGGAGCCCAGTGGATAGGACGCAGCGGAGATGTCCGCAGCCATCCCAGGATGCTGGTAGGAGCAGGCAGGCACGGGAGCCTGTCTGGCAATGGTGCCTCGTCTCCGGCCAAGCGACCCCTGGCATGGCTGAGAGGGAGGCCCGGGAGGAGCAGGCCTCAGGGAGGATGGCTTGAGGAGACAGCAGCCTGGCCCCAGGACACTGGCGGGTGTTTAGACTTCGTTGAAATTGCGCTACAGGCACTGCCCTGGGAGGTAAAGAAACGGACAAGGGTCTGACTGCAGCAAAATCCGGGCGCCACATGACACTGGGACTTCTCCCACCACGTGGAATTTAGACTAAGGCTTGGGGATTTTATGAGAACAACAGCCACTCCGCCACACCCACACACCCCGAGCTTTTGCTTTGCTGTGAATTTTTCTAGACAGCCTCCCGAGGAGGAGAAGTGACCCTGGCTAGGAATTGGAGCCCCAGAGCAGCGTCCGTGGCTCCACGAGGTCAGAGCCTTGGCCGTTGTGCGGCTGTGGACTCACAGGTGTGGCAGGAGGAGATGCCTGCAGTCGGTGGGCCCCGTGTGCCTCCTGTTTGCTGAGCTGCGGTCTGTCCACCTGGATGCACCATCTGTGTCCTCTGCTGGGCTCTGGGCTGTGGCTGCCATTTGAACAATGAGAACTGCACACAGGAGCCACATCTCATCCCACTCGAGCTCTCAGCCTCTCTGTATGTCAGGGAGGTCCTGAGGGCACCTTCTCCCTGTGCTGTGGGGAGGCACCCTGATGGCCACTGAGTCCACTGAAAGAGCCTTCCTGTGTGAACGTGGGGTGCTGCCTGCAGGGGCGTCCTGACCATGGGTCCACACCCCACCCACACCAAATCGCCTTCCGTACCCACCTGGCTCATGTGCCTGTAAGATGGGAGAGGGCCTGGCAGGAATTTTGCGTGAGACACAGGGTGTTGTATCTGCCATGTTTTTAAAGAGCACTTTAAAAATGGTATCACTTCCATAACCCTTACAATAAAAAGGAGCACTGCCAGTATTTTAATTCCTCTCTCGATACCCAGAACCACCGCTAGGCTGTGTCAGCTCCCCTCGGCGTAGAGCAGAGGATGCCAGGGGGCAGACTCGGGGTTCAGGGCACTGAGACCGCTGCAGAGATGCCGTTCCCGGCCCCTACCTGTAGGGTCTGCAGGGAGATGACCTGCTCCCTTTTCTGCTCTTCCACCTGCCTCCCACCCACCTTCCCAGATACCCGCATCATCCGCCAGGGCTTCTGAGGACTCCGGGCTATTCCCAAACCTCAAAGAAAATGTCACTTTAAAAACTGGTATAGAAGCACCTCTTAAAGATTCAAATGATGATTCGAAAACATTGTGGTGGTGAGGGGCACGTGCTATCCCGCTGGCGGGGGCGTGGACATCGTCTTTCATGGGCAGCGCTAGAGAAGTACTGTTCAAGGCGAGTGTCCCTGAGGCATGGGGGCCATTTCCCCTGGGGCTTCTGGTCTCCTCCCTCTGACCCAGGGCTCCCCAGACGTTACTGGGGCTGCATCCGCTGGGGGTGTGTGCTGGGGGTGTGTGGCCTGTGTGCTGCAGAGCTCCAGATGACACCCACGGTGGTCTGTGGACACTCGCCATGAGGGGAGGTGCGTGGTGTGGTGAAGCCTGAGGGTACGCTGGCTGCGCCATGTGCGTGTCCAGGTCCACGACGGGCCACTGTAGAGCCCACGGGTCCTTCGTCTCACTGTGTGCTGAGCCTCTGTCCCTTCTCGGGGACATGTCCCCACCTGAGCCGGCTGCTCACTGCGCTTCAGGCTCCTTCTGTGAAAGCCGTGCTGGTCTCCACGGTGAACGTGGATGTGCATGGGGCTTAGTGAGCGGAGGGGCAGTTTCCTCCAGGCGCTGTCCAGGTTCAGCTGTGAGCTACTCCAGGTGTGGCTGCAGGGATTGGCATTCCCATCTAGTTGTCATTGCTGAGATGTTTAAAAGTCAAACCCCCGGCCAGCACAGTGGCTCACACCTGTGATCCAAGCACTTTGGGAGGCCAAGGCGGGAGGAGTGGTGAGCCAGGAGTTGGAGGCCACCCTGGGCAACATAGAAGACCCCATGTCTACAAAAATTTTAGAAATTAGTCCGGTGTAGTGGCTCACACTTGTACACACCTGTGGTCCCAGCTGCTTGAGAGACTGACGTGGGAGGATCACATGAGCCCAGGAGTTCCAGACCAGCTTGGGCAACATGGTGAAATCCCATCTCTATAAAAAATGCAAAAATTAGCCTGGTGTGTTGGCGCTCAGAAGCTGCTCAGGAGGCAGAGGAGGGAGGACTGTATGAACCTGGGAGATCACGGATCCAGTGAGCTATGATCGAACAGCTGCACCTCCAGCCAGTGACAGAATAAAAAAAAAACCCAAACCTTACTCCCCGCCCTGCCTCCGATGCATGCATCTTTTTTAAATGGCCATTTTCTTACATGGCCACAGTGCAACTTTCACACCTAACAAAATGGCTAATTCTCTGGTAGGAGGAAGATTTAGTTGAAAGACACATTTTAGGAAGGCAGGTTGGGGCTGGGCACAGTGGCTCATGCCTATAATCCTAGCACTTTGGGAGGCTGAGGCCAGAGGATCACTTGAGCCCAGGAGTTGGAGACCAGCTGGGGCAACATAGCAAGACCCTGTCTCTATAAAATTTAAAAACTAGCCAGGCGTGGTGGCATGCGCCTGTGGTCCTAACTACCTTGAGAGGCTGAGGAGGGAGGATTGCTTGAACCTGGGAGGTCGAGGCTGCAGTGAGCTGAGATCATTCCACTGCACTCCAGCCTGGGTGACAGAGCAAGACCCTGATTCTAAAAATAAATAAGAAGGCAAGCCAGGCACAGTGGCTCACGCCTGTAATCCCAGCACTTTGGGAGGCCGAGGCGGGTGGATCACGAGGTCAGGAGTTTGAGACCAGCGTGGCCAACATGGTGAAACCCCATCTCTACTAAAATACAAAAATTAGCTGGGTGTGGTGGCAGGTTCCTGTCATCCCAGCTACTCAGGAGGCTGAGGCAGGAGAATCACTTGAACCTGGGAGATTGCAGTGAGCCGAGATCACGCCACTGCACTCCAGCCTGGGTGACACAGCAAGACTCTGTCTCAAAAAAAAAAAAAAAAGAAAAGAAAAAATGAAGGAAGGCAAGTTTACCATCCCACAGGAGTGGTGGTCTCCAGCTGCCTCCTTTGGGAGTCCCTGGCCAACAGGATACCTGTGGTGGTGGTAGGTGGGTGGTGGTGGTGGATGGGGGCTCAGGTGGGGCAAGGCTCACACCCCTGCAGCCTGGCCGGGGATCAGGGGCGTGTTGGCTTCTGAGTTGCCAATGGAGCTTTTGCCCTCCTGCTGCTACACACTTCACATGGTGACATTTTATCTTGACCCTCTCCGCCACCCTACAGAGAAGGAGGCTGCATGGTCAGTGCCGGTTCACACCAAGTGCCCGTCTCCCCCTGGAACAGGCAGGAGGAAGAATTGTATGTTTCTGTAGCGGAGGGACAGGAGGAAGCAGAACCTAACCAGACCCAACCCGGTCACTCTCCTTGGGGTCCCTTCGTTTCATCTTCATTGAAAGGAGCTTTAACACTTTTATTTTTTCAATTCTGTTAATTCTGTTTGGGAATTTTCATAATTCGGGGACATGTATTTCCTAGAACAAAGAAACCCTGGGACTGCGGGTGGTGGTTTAATGATCGCAGTGAGTGACTGGAATGGCAGTTTAGCACAGATAAGACGGTGGACCAGATCCGTGGAAACAGACGCCCGCGTGCCGTCACAGCATGGTGGGGGGGGGGAGGGCGGAAGGACAGCCTGTCGGAATCTCCCGGGCACGTGGTCCTGTACCTGAACCCCGGAGTTTCCACACGGCGTTTGCATTCTGTGCAACATTCAGGCTAAATAAGGAAGCAAGCAGTTAAGGTAGGAAAATTATTCTGTCTTAATGGCTGACGTCCTGAGTGGCGGTCCCGCTCCCCAGTGCCAGCTGCGTCCAGATGAGGGTCCTGTTTTATGAAAACCGTGACTTGTCACACCATCCCTCTGTTGTCCCGTCCTCACCTTCCAAAAATAGCAGGCCCTGTGGCAGTGGCTTGTTGCGATGAAAAAGATAAAAATAAGTGAAGGCTGAAACAGGTCCCGGACTTGAGAACTTACTTTTTAATGAAACTTGAGAAGCTGTTATTTTCCACTGCTTTACAAAGCATCTTTGAAAAATGCAGAATCGTAAAGAAGGATGCTAGAGACGCTGCGACCCTGCCTTTTGAGAATGTGGTGGTTCCTCGGCTGTGGGGTGGCAGAATCGCCCTTGTTCTTGCCCCGTTTCTCAGCCAAGCGCCAGGCGCCTGGCAGCGTCAGGCAGTTTAGGGTGGACCAAGGAGGCCATGGTGGAGGCTACACATAGGAGGTTATGGAAAATCCAGAGACTTGCTTGTGAAGGAGGAAACATTTATGGTAGACTTTCTAAGAGTTTACTTCTTCTCAAAAAAATTAAAAAAACCCACATGAGAGGCAGCCTCTTGAGTTTCCTTGGTGCACACACCGAAGCCGGCTCTTTGCATCAGACACAATATACGTACAGTGGAACAAAAGCGTTTTCTTCTTCGCTTCCTATTTTCTGATCTCTAATTTGTGGCTTTAACCATATTTTTATGTACTTAGCTCATATCTACTGTAATACCTTAAACAAGAGCCATATAAGTCTAAATGTGTATGTCAGATGGAAAAATTGAAAGCTGTGTATTCAGCAATTCATTGAAACCATAAAAGAGTTGGCAAATACATCTATCATGCCCCTTATAATGAACGTCATAGCCTTGAAAATCCATATGTTCATTAAGGTTTTCAACCACCATCAAATGGCATTCTTACTCCAAGAATTATTAGATATTGTCAGAGCTGAGTACAGCAGACGTCATTGGGAGACATCTTAGAAGGTAGTTATTTAAGAATAGGATTTGGCCTGAGATATTTCTGTTTCTATCTGTGTCCTACCCAAATTATTACCCTCTTAGGTTACAAGACTAACTTTAGCTAAAGGTGTATTTTCTGGGAAGGTTAGCAAATACTTTTTATAATTATCTCTTAGTTATAGGAATGGAGGAGAATGTCTTTCCTGTTTTGTTTTGCTCTTTTTAAAAAGTTATTTTTGATGACTTGTCCTCTATGAAGAATATGCACTTTTCTGTCCCTCGGAGGAAAGTGGAATGAGCTGGGGACAATTGCGTTCCTGCTGCGCGTTTAATTACGCCGTGTCCAGTGGGACGGTGGGCCTTAGAAGGAGCCTGCTGGACGGAAAGTGAGGCGGACGGGGACACTGCCACAGGAAGAGGCGATGGGAACATGCCCGCGGAGGGCGTGGGTGGCATCGTGACAACCTTTTTTGTTTCCTGTATTGCTTTAGTGTAAAGGAAAATGACAGCTCTAAAGGAGGAGCAGTCCTGCAGGACGTTCTGATGTCTGAGAATTCTGAGGCCTGTGTCCTTGCCAAACTGTCCAGTTTGCTGAGTGGTCACAGATAAATACTGTTAGACTTTAATATTCGTAGCACAATTGGTTTCTTGATTGGAACTGACATAACCATTGAAAAAGAGGGAAGATGCTTTTAAATGTGTTTTATGCAGTTAAGTTAGTTGGTACCTGTATGAACAAATACGCTTTTTAAAACTTGACATAAAAATCTTTTATGCAAGTTATGGCCTTCATCTGTGCTACTTAAACTTTTTAAATGCAAGGATTAAACAGTGTATTTGGGTTAGCATGGCCAAACCACATTGCTTATTCTTTAAACCCAAATCCAGTTCCTAAAAACAATTCTAGTGCTGCCTCTCCTGGTTCTTCATTGCCCACAGCCTGAGGGCATCATTGTCTGTGCAGCACCCTGGTGCTCAGTGGGTCTCCGGGTGGCATGGTCACCACCGCTCCCAGATGGGCTCTGCCAGGGACAGGGACAGAGCAGACTGCATGGGCCCGGCGTGCGGGTGACCAGATAGAGGCAGCTCAGCTGTGTCCAAAAAGCTTTTCCCATCACTTTCCCGGTCGACAGTCATGGCAGCCACTTCATCCAATGACAGGCACAGTCAATTCTTTGAGTCAGAAAGGGAAGGACAACACTAATGTTCGCATGAACCCCAGAAACGTGAAGGAGGGGCACACACGCACAGTAGGACGTCTGGAAGCTGAGCGTGGCAGTGTAAAGGGCGATGGAGCCCCTGGGCCCAGCCTGTGTTGCACTGCCTGCTTCTGTTCTGATGGGCAGTAACTGAGGGTTCACCAGTAAGTGCCTGGCACTCCCGTCTCACTCATGAAAGAAGCAGATCCAAGCACCCAAGAGGGTGTCCTTGACAAACATTTTGCCACATCATTCAGCCATATAGAAAACGGACCTGGAAAAATCTCAGATTCCCCAAGGAGCCACTGCTCACTGCCCGGGGTGTGGCCCACAGCAAGGCTGCTCCTGCCCCTGCTGCTCACCGTGGTGTGAGGATGGGCTGACCTGACCACCCAGTCCTGTCTTCAAAACAAGACTAAGGGTAGCAGCCAGCTCCAAGGAGCTGTGCCGGGTGCTCTGTGGGGTGTTAGGACCCCTGGCACCCAGTGTCCCTCAGCAGATGGCCGGTGAGTCTGTAACAAGGCAGCTGGTGCTCACAGTGCAGGCAGGAGACACCTTATCCCTGACTTGGGCTCCAATCCAGGAGGAAGTTGTTTCTCCATGTGAGATGCCGAAGAGTCCACTCATCCACAGAGCAGAAAGGGGTCTCAGTCAAACCTCTTCCCACAGATTCGCCCCCAGGACGTGCCCTGAGCCCTGCAGGACTGGGCAGAAGGCAAGGATGGGCCCTTCCAGGCCCCCTTTGGCTAAACCTTGTTCTACCAGAGTGTTCAGGTGCTAAGACCTCGCCTCAGACCTCAGAGCCTCCAGCGGCTGGTGGTTGCTCACAGATCTCTGAGCAGTGGTTTGAACAAGGCAGCAGGAAAGTGGGGGAATTTTAGTCTGAGAAGAGTCAGAAAATCCTTAGGAATTGCTGACTTCCAAGTTGTGTCATTACCATCTGAAAAACCCTTACAAGGCTCGGGCTCTCCTGGAAAACAGGAGATCAGGCTTTTTTTTTTTTTTTTTTTTTTTCCTTTTCCTGAGATGGTCTTGCTCTGTCACCCAGGCTGGAGTGCAGTGGTACAATCTCAGCTCACTGCAGCCTCGACCTCCTAGGCTCAAGCCATCCTCCCACCTCAGCCTCCCAAGTAGCTGGGACCACAGGTGCACACCACCATGTCTGGCTCATTTTTACATTTGTTTGTAGAGATGGGGGTCTCACTACATTGCCCAGGCTGGTCTTGAACTTTTGGCCCTCAAGTGATCCTCCCGCCTTGGCCTCCCAAAGTGCTGGGATTACAGGTGTGAGCCACCACGCCCAGTCTTAGGTCAGTTTTTAAGACAAAAAACAGCAAGATTTTTTTTTTTACGTTGTTTCTGCCATGTTTTAGGAATTGCTTTTCCTCCCAGGGCTTGTATATTTGAAGTTTTACTCTCAGAACATGTAAGGGACGTGCTGCATTTCAGGATCCTGGGTCTCTGTCTGTGAAGGACTTTCCATCTGTGAGTCTTTCCTCTTGCAGCTTAAAGTGGGATTATTTTCACTTTATTCAGAGGCCCTGTTAGTCACAGCCAAACACAGACGCATACGCTATCGCAAAGGAGCCGGAAGTAGGACAGTTGGTGATAAAGTCCTGGACAGACGAGATAAATGGTGTTGGCAGAGCTCTGTTGTCCAGACAGCAAGAAACCGGCTGCCCCCAGGAAGCGAGGATGGAGGGCACACACCAGGAAAGGGGGGCGTTTTGACAGTCGGCAGGGCTGCCCCTTGGAAGTCAGATTTCAAATGGAATCAAAACTGGTAGAGTGAGGGTCTGCAGTGAGGAACTTGCGGGAACCCATCAGGCGAGAGCCTTCTCGATGCTCCTCCGGGCCCCTCACGAGAGGGAATCCCGCACCGCGCTGCCGGGAGGTCCGGACGAAATGTCGGAGCTGGAGAGTCAGCAGGCCTCGCGTGGTGTTGCTGCCTCTGCGTATGCCTCCGAAGTGACTCGGTGCATCTCAGTGCTGATTTCAGAGCAGGGGAGATGCTGACGTGTCCCGGTGGCTCTCTCAGCATAGTGGAAGGCAAGCGGCAGCGTGACGTCCTGCTCCACTGGCCACCTGCCTCCCCCAACCCCACATAAAAAATGCTTAAGGCACATTTAAGCTAGTACCAGAGAAATGACTGAAAAATAAGTATAGCCAAGTAGCAGAAGACTGTGTGTGTGTGTGGGAGAGCGTCCACTGGTGTCTATGTCTGTGTGTGTGTGTAAGGGGGGGCGTCTGCTGATGTGTGTGTCTGTGGGGGGGTGTACGTCCACTGATGTGTGTGTGTTGTGTGTGTAGGGGGACATCTGCTGATTTGTGTATGTGGGGGGCTGTCTGCTGATTTTTGTGGGGGGTACATCCACTGATGTCTATGTCTGTGTTTTGTGTGTGGGACGTCTGGTGATGTGCTTGTTTTGTGTGGGGGGGGGTGCGTCTACAGATGTCTGTGGTGGGGGGCGTCTGCCGATGTGTGTGTTTTGTGGGCGGGGGGGCGTCTGCTGGTGTGTGTGTGTGTGTGTTTTGTTTGTGTTAAAAGGCGCACACCGCAGGAAAGGAAAGTGGTAGTAAACACCCCCCGCCCCCAGCCTTCCCTCACCTCAGATACACCAAGTTTCGGGCTCTGAGCACCCTGCAGGTGAAACAGGAAGGACCAGAGAGGGAAGGGACAGGGGAGCAGATATGGAGGAGAGAGGATGGGCATCTGGGGCCAGGAGCTGGCCGGGCAGGGTGGGAACCCTCCTGTCCTGGGGTCTGAGTCGCCCCCCCCAGGCACCAGCCAGTAGGCCCATTCCAGCTTTCCACGACTTTCCTAGTAAGTACTGAAAGAACAAACGCACATCTAACACTGTGGCTTTGTCCGGTGGGGCCCCAGGCCACCATCTGAGAGGATCTGGGGGCAGGCAACTGTGCAGGGCCCAGCAGAGCCGGCCGGGCTCAGACCCCAGTGAAGGTCAGCCCCGCCCTGTCAGCTCTGGGGTCCCAGGCGGCCATTCCCACTCTCTGAGCCTTCCGTGGTCCCATGGACAGAATGGGTGACTACAGTGCCTGCCTTTGCCCCTCCTGGGACTGTTGCAAGGAGCAGACAGGCAGGTACCCGGAGGGCCAGGCAGGTGCCCGGAGGGCCAGGCAGGGCTGCGTAACTGCTGGGGAAAAGGGTAGTTTGTTCATTCCTTAAAATGTAAGATCCTCAATTGCTTTCAGAAACCAAGCATTCAGAAATGCAGAAAAATGTTGCTTCCAAGCCAGGCAGAGAGGGGGCAAAATATATCAAACAACGCTCAGGCCCTCCAGCTCCGTTCTGGCCCTCATCGTTCTCCGCGCAGAGAAACGAAACTCCTGCGTGAAACTTAGGGGTGAACTTTGGGTAGCTCACTACAGGGTGAAGTTTAAATGTCAACTTTCTTTCAAAATGATGATCAAAAAGAAGAAACTGGTTAGGTGAAGGTCGAATACTTGACTGAGAAAGGCGTCTCGCCTACGGCTTGTTTACGCACAGCCAGTGACAGCCTGTGTGGCCCCAGCAGGGGCACGGAGAAGATCCATAGGTGGGGCAGTGAGAGCCACGCCTGCCCGTGGACTTGGACTTGGTAGTTTTTATATTTAAAAATATACTGATGTCCTCCTTCACTCCATTCCAGATGTGTGTAGAGAGGTGGGTGCGAGTGTGGGTGTGTGCATGTGGCCTCCAGGGAGGCACTCGGCCTGCAGCAAGGATTCCAAACGCCACACTCAAGTTTTAGGAAAAAACAATAGTTTCCACCTGAGGAACATTTTAGAGAAAAACTAATAGAAGGGGAAAAAACCCTCCTTATTAAATGAAACTGTGGTATAACAGCTCACCACATCCTGTTGCGGGGACATCTGACGTTAAGCAAAGTGAGTTTCCTCTTTCAGGTTCTCCCACACGCCGTGAGGGTCACATGTTACCTGCAATTCAAAATGCGCCGTGAAGGGAAAAAACCCTGTGTGTCTGTGGAAAAGCTGAATAAGAAGATGGAAATTATCAGCAGAGAGCTGGTATGGGAAACCGTAGGTGTCATTGGCAACCATACCCAAGGAAGCCGCCCCCGGAATAGCAAGGGCAGAGCCGGGCAGGTGTGGCTGACCTCATGGGTCAGAAGTGCTCATGGCGGGAAGGAGTGGGGGGTCCGTACTGTCTTTCAGCCCAGCGCCAGCGAGCCACGTGGCCTCAGACCGACCCCCGGGATGGGCCCGTTGTCCACCTGTGAAAGGGGAAGCTGTGGCTTTCCTCAGGGTTGCAGCACAGGCCGTGTCTGCGGGGTGAGTGCAGCTCCACGCAGGGCTCTTCTCCACGGTGTGGACGGTTGGGCAGCGCAGCCTCCTCTGCGGTTCGGTTGCTGTGCCGTGCTCTGCTGAGTGGCATCGGGGTTGTCTCTCCCGCTCTCTGTCAGCTGCTGCTGTGGGGCATCGGGAAGGCACTGAAGGGTGCCTGGGCTGTGTCCGGTCCCAGCCATGTGTCCCTGCAGTGTCTGAGACCTTGTGGAACACACTTGGGCCGGTGCTGGGACGGGGTCGGCTGACACACACCGCCAGCCCACAGGAGTGGGGTACAGGCTGCTGGCTCCTTAGGCCCCGACAGCTCTCATGAGGCCGGCCCTCCTCCCCTCCCCTCCCCTCCCGAGGGCTCCGCAGCCGCAGACGGAGGCGAGAGAGCAAAGGAGGCTGTGGTGGTCCCCGCGAGAACCTGGGTGGCTGGAGACACACTGAGGAACTTTCCCGCCCCCACCAGGCTCAGGTGCCCGTGGGCCACAAGGGGAAGCTCCACTGCCGTGCCGCTTCCCTTTACCCCTCAGCAGACGTGCCCCTCCTGTGCCCGTGGAGAGCAAGACGGCTCTCGGCTGCCATGCAGGCGGCCTGTCCCACAAACACGATGGAGACCTGAGATGCCGTGTCCACACTGTCACCGTCACTGTCACCCATCATGTCCCCTCACCATTGCCCTCAGGCCTCCCCACGTGCCTCCATCATTACCCCTCAGGCCTCCCCACGTCCCACCATCATTACCCCTCAGGCTTCCCCACCTCCCACCATCATTACCCCTCAGGCCTCCCCGCCATCATTACCCCTCAGGCCTCCCCAGCTCCCACCATCATTACCCCTCAGGCCTCCCCACCATCATTACCCCTCAGGCCTCCCCACCATCATTACCCCTCAGTCCTCCCCACGTCCCACCATCCTTACCCCTCAGGCTTCCCCACGTCCCACCATCATTACCCCTCAGTCCTCCCCACGTCCCACCATCATTACCCCTCAGGCCTCCCCATGTCCCACCATCATTACCCCTCAGGCCTCCCCACCTCCCACCATCATTACCCCTCAGGCCTTCCCGCGTCCCATCATGACTACCCCTCAGACTTCCCTTCTGTCCCCTTCGTCATTGCCTCTCAGGCCTCCCTCCTGTCCCTGTCACTGCTACTCTCCATGACCCACCCATGGCTTCATCAGTTCCTTGTCGTGTCCCCGTCTTTCCCGTTTGTATCGTTTAGGCCTCTTTCGACCCCACAATCACTGTTCTGACTGGAGTCCTTTCTTCTGGAGCTCCGCTGGCCAGGGCTGGATGAGGACCTGAGCCCAGCCCTCTTCACGCATCGAGCAGCCTCCCTTCCCCCACAGGTGGGGCCTGTTCTGAGCTGCCAGAATCCCCGCCGTGTCTCCCTCCTGAGCAGGTGGCTCCTCCTGCCTCTTTGCAGACGTCTTTTGTTGCAAGGCTGAACCAGTGCAATGGGAAGAGAGTTAACTGGTCTCAAATTCTGGGGCATCCCTGTCTCGTGCCACAGATGCCGAGCACAGCAGGGCGTGGGGCTCCTGGGGGACGCCGCACTCAGCAGCACGGTGGGCACGAGGACGCTGAGGAACCAGCAGCCCAGGGCGTTTGGGTGGGGCCGTTCGACCCCGCACCGAGCAGAGCCCTCTTCCTCTCCGCGTTGTGCCGAGGCCCTGTGGCGCCGCCCGAGTGTCACAGAAAGTGCCTGTGGTGTAGGAGCTGCCGCGCACTCCGGACAAGTCGGGTCCCGCATGCCCATCCAGGAGCACCTGGGCCCTCCTGGGGAGTCCTCGTTAGTGTTTGTGAAGAGTCACACGGAGGGTGGGAGCCTGGACTCCTTCTGGTGCCTTCCACACCGGGGGTGGAGCCCTCTGCAGAAAGCCTGGCTCTGTGTCCTTTAGCTGAGTGCCAGGTCCCGTCTTGGGCAGGGGCCAGGTTCAGCGGGGCCTCTGAGCAGGGCTGGCAGGGAGCCCACGTGTGCCTGTGTCTTTACAGAGGCTGAGCTCCCACACAGGACGGAGTCGGGACCCTCTCTGGGCACCGTGTCAGGAGGTGCTGCAGGTGGGGCCGGGCCTGTGGGGCACCCTCACTTGCCTGGTCTCTGGCCGCACAGAGCCTTGGGCGAGCCGGCCGCGGGTGTGTGTTTGCAGCCAGGATTCCTCCTGGAGCTCAGTGCCAGTGCGTCCCTGTTATCAGTTTCCATGACACAGTTCCTGGTTCTCCATCTGTGTTTTGTTATTGTTATTCTTAAAAATAGTCAGGGGGGTTGTTGAAAGGGAATTTAGGGAAGTGAGTGGGGTGATGAAATGCACACCCACTAATTGCTCCAGGAAAAGCCGCCCTGAGACAGGCTGGGGCCTTTGCAGAAACACATGGGGCTTATCTGGGCTCTGGGTGCTCCAGCCCAGGGCAGAGGGAAGCCCAGGCAGTTCCGTGACGTCAGCGCACGCCCTGCCAGAACCTGGGAGGGAGATGGGACGTGGTGACAGTGCTGGGGGCACATTCTCTATCTCAGCGCCCATCAGGGCAGCCACGGCAGGAGGTGGGTGGAGCGGGGATACTGTGGCAGCTCACAAAGGCCTTAACAGTGCCGCTTGTTTCCTCTGCATCTGCCAGAAGTCACAGGTGACGGGGAACATCACCGGTGTGTGGGGGACTCAGGGACACCGCCGTCCAAAGGGAAATAAAAATCAGGAAGAGCCTGAGAGGGAGGCTCAGGCAACACTGGTGCTGACCCCACGGAAGTGCTGGTGTGGACCCGCGGGTCGCTGGGTCTGTGGAGAGACGTCCATGGCATCTTCGCAGCATCGCGGCCAGCACCTGGCACCTGCACTTTGGCCGTCAGAGACGTGCTGGCACCGTGCTACGGACGAGGGTGGGTTTCTGCCACCAGAAACCTGGCGACCCCAGCTCTCTGCCCAGCAGCCAGGCGCTGGTTCACGACACTCATGGACCAGGGTGGGACCGAGGAGGAAATGCAGGTTCCTGGGGGGGATGCCTTGTCACAGGCGTGAGCGTCACTGACGAGAAGCAGGGCTGGGGCATTTCTTTGATGTTTATAGATATTTGCTGGAGAGGCGTGTTTCCCTAATACTTTCTCAATTTTTCTTTTCTTGCAGTAAATGAAATAATACGAAATGACCTCTCCAGCACGAGCACCCACTCCTAGTTGCCACATTGGAGCACTCAGTTCAGCGGGAGTATGCTGACTTCAGCAGACAGCGACTTTTGAATAAGTAAACTGAACACACATCTGGTACCACTCAGAACCTCCAGTTGGCTGAATGCTAGGAGCTGAACATTAATACGTGCAACGAAGTGGCTCTCCAACAAGAAGGAAAGCCCGGAAGAAGGGAGACCACTGTGTCTCCTGGAGGAGAAGTCATCTCACGACAACAGAAGGGAGGTGGCTGGGCTGAGCACAGGAGACCCACCGTGCAGGGGCCTTTCATGGGAACGGCCCACACGCAGTCTGACCCCAAGCCCAGCCCTTCTGGCAGCCCTGGGGTTCAATACTGGAAGTGCCTTATTTAACTCAACAGGGCATCGTAGAACTGAGCATTGGATTTGCTACTGTAGGAGTATTTCTAGGAGCAGAAACTGTAAACACACTTCATTGTGAGGTTTTACCCGTTGTATGAACGAAGAGAACACTGGCAGGCTGCAAGAGGACCCTGATACGAGTCTCCTACATTTGGAACGTTTTCTGGGCTGTCACCTACAACCTTGCTGCCTCACCCAGTGCGTTTTAGAATCTTCCAGTCTGTCATCTCAGCTCTTCTGTAACACGCTTCCCTCGTCTGTGCAGTCGAAACCATAGGCCTGTTCATAGTCGCATGCTAGCATCTTTGTTTTTAATCTGGCTTCGAACATGGCACAAGTAAGTTGAATAGCACATCAATAGGTTACTGAACAAAAGCAGAAAAACCTGTTAGAGGACAGACTGCATTTGCATGTGTGTACATATCTAGCATCTATTTATGGATAAATAATAAATAACAGAGCCGACGCGTCCTTGCCCGGGAGGGCTTCCCTGTCAGCAATAACCAGCATCCGTTTTGGAACCTGCGTCTGGGGCTCCAGGCGCTGCTCTTGCTGGCGTCCATCGCTGCCTCAGACGGCCGTGCATTTTCTCGTCTCATGCGGTTTGAGGAGGACCCCAGAAAGCCAGGAAGGCTGTGATTCACAGTAGCTGTAGGTTACCAGACAGCAGCACAAAAAGGGATTGTAAATAACACGCAACATGAGTGTAACATATTTGTTCAGTTATAAGATGATTGTTTCACAGAAGCCTTACCACTCTCTGCTTCATCTAAGAAAACCAATACCAAAAACGACGCTTTAATGAACGCTCAGCCCCGCGTAGTGTTTTCAGATGAGTTACGGTTAACAGATTGGTTCATGTAGGCTTTGCTGTGGCACTTTGTACAATTAACTGCTTATTACGTATGATTACTCGCAGTGATCTATTGTTCCATATAACCCCAAAGCATGGTTTATTCATTAAAACACGGTTGACCTGAACTCGTGCCTTAGGAATTAATGCCCCCTCATGGAACCTGCTTGAACTGCACCTGCGGGTGGAGGCTCCGGCTGTGAACGTCACTGATGGAGAAAGGGCTCCTGCAGGAGGAACGGCCTGTAACGTGCACTCCGCACGATCGCGTCTCTTGTATCTCCCTCACAGAAATATCCTGAAGGCCATCCCGTCAGTCTGAAGGCCATCCCGTCAGTCTGAAGGTCATCCCGTCAGTCTGAAGGCCATCCCGTCCGTGTGGCCACGTCCTGCCTGCAGCTGGGTACCCTGCACCCGGCATCCTAGGAGTCACATGCAGCCTTTCTCAGGGGACTGTCATCGAAAAGGAAACGTTTGATGTCTGTGTCAGCTGTAGTTAGGAAATAGATCCAATAAAGCCGTATTTTTTTGCTGGACAGGCATCTGCGAGTGGTTCATGGGACATGCGTGGAAGATTCCGCTTTGTTCTTGGAGTGTGTTTGCGGTTGCGTGTAACTGGATCGTCTGTGAGACGAGCCTCGTGTTGGGAAGGCTGTGTATATGCGGCCATTCACCATTGCAAGAGCATCTTGCCAGTAGAGCTCGTCCCTTTCTTCTATGTTTAGGTAAAAACCTGCTGTAGAAATTTGCAAGACGCCAGATAGTTCCCAGGCCCTGTAACTGAAGCAGCTCAGAAATGTTCATCCGGGCGAGGTGGAGAAGGAACTCCTGCTAGTGCCACATATTTTTGCTCAGAGGAGTATCCTGGGTGAGGCTTTGGCCACACACACAGTCACACGCCATTTGGCGATCCTCCGGCGAGGAAGCGTGTGTGTGGAGAGCCACAGGTTCTCACTGTCTCTCCCTGCTTCTTGAAGCTGCTCTTCCCCTTTTCCCCACCCAAGCTCCCTCCTTCATGTTTGGGTGGGAAAATATTACCTGGCCATGAGTTAAAATATGAAACTTGGAACTTTTACAGTAATTATTGTTCTCATGTTTCAGAAACATTTTTCATTTAGGATTTTACAAAATGCAAGAATTCCGATTTCTTTTGCTCAGAGGTGTACAGGTTGAGTTAAAGGACTAGAGAAGTCATCACCACCTAAACAGTTAGTACGCATCTATCCCCCGGTCTTCTGCACTTGACAATATTTGAAGTGAGCCTGAGAACATTGTCAAAGATCCCACGTATGGTGGTGTGAGGAAAGCACAGGAGGCCAGCGTTCCGGGGGAGCAGGAGGAGACCCCACAGGCGTCAGGAGCCCTCAGGGAGTAGGGGTGGTGTGAGGAGAGCACAGAGGCCAGCGTTCCGGGGGAGATCTCAGCTCTCAGCAAGTGGGGGAGAGTTGGTTAAGCCCTTGCTTTCCTCCAACTGGCCCCAGTCAGGGCCTAACTGAGCCTCAGACTATTCGACCCAGAGGTGGCCAGCACGTGCCCATCGCTTCCCTCTGCTGAGAGCGGGCGGAGCTGTCCACGCAGAATGCACTGGAAGCTCTTTCTTGGTTTCAAAGTGACTTTTTGAAACCTCCTTGGTTGTTCTCAACCCCAGTAATAGAATATTCCAAAATCATGAATGTATAAAGTGATAGTTTCTGCAAAAGAGGTTGAGCTTCTGCGAATAACCCTTAGTGTTTGTGCCTTTTAGAGTGATTTTGAGTAATTAGAAAAATGCACCCACAGGCTGATTACCAGCCACAGGTTCTGCCTGTCGGGGGGAAAAGCTATCAGGCAGTTATGTGCGCCACCCTCATGTGTACACCAGAACCAAGACTGCGTTTTCCTGGAAGGCTAAGAGAGGTCAGCTTCGGGAGGCAGCAAAACCACCTTCCTCGTCTTCACTGGCCTCTCTAGCACGTGGTCCTCGGTGACCGAAATCCTGGGGGAACCTGGGGGATGGGCGTTTTCTGAGACCCAGCCAGAGGCAGAGCAGCCGCAGCCGCCCACAAGACCACATGTGCTTTGCTCCTGAGCAGAGACTGGGGGTGGCACGAAAGTAATGGAATTATCAAGTTTCCCCTCAGAGCCAAGTGGAGCCCAGGAAAGACCCAAGTGCTCGAGCTTCCGGCCCTGGCAAGGGCATCTCGTCGTTACATGAACAGCCTGGGCCCTTTCCCCCAGCATTCCCCTCCCCAGCCGGGACGCACCCTGGCCCCACTTCTAGAGAAGGACACGAAAAATCAGCTGTTTCCGCCAGTTCCGCCACATTCCCCACACGCGTCCCCACCAGTGACATCACCGGAGGTTGTCTCATCTCAACGTGAATATTTTTAAAAATACATTCCGTGTTGAGATTAACAAGCTACACCTGAGTGAATGAGTGGCGCGAGCTCAGGGCACGCTGACGCCGAGATAAAATAACCTCATTAAGAGAAGTCCGAGACCAGCTCTGTGGGTTTTTTAACCCTGTAAATTCACATACGATCAAAGCAACCACTTTAAAACATACAATTCCGTGGTGGTTTGTACATTCACAAGGTTGTGTAGCCACCACCTCTGTGTCCACAATCTTTTTGTCACCCCCGGATAAAACCCCGTGGCCTTCAGCAGCTGCTCCCTGTCTCCTCCCCGCCCCCTGCAGTCCCTGGGACCTTGAGTTAACGCGTCTCTGGATTTGCCCGTCCAGGCATTTCATGTCAGTGGAATCATAAACGTGGAGCCCTCTGTGGCTGGTGTCTTCCCCATAGTATGTTTCCCAAGGTCATCCGTGTGGTCACGTGGGTCAGTATTTCATCCCTTTTTATGGCCAAGTCATGTTCCCCGGGTGATGCGGACCCCACGTCACGCTGCTCCTTTGTCGGCTGGTGGACACAGTGGCTCCCACCTCCTGGCTGCCATCAGCTGCGCTGCTGTGAACGCTGGTGTTCAGGTTTTTGTTCAGGTCCCTGTTTTCAATTATTTGGGGCATATTCCCTGGGAGTAGAAATCCTGGGTATTACGGTAATTGTATGTTTAACTTTTTGAGGAACTGTTTTCTCCTCCTCAGTTTTTAAATTATCCATCCCTAAGACAGATCCTGGCTCACTAACCTAATTTGGAATCACATATGTGAAGCACATCATATTTATAATTATTTATGCCAAAAAAATTAAGTTAGGTAGAAGATGACTAAATGTTCATTTATACCAAAGCAGAAAGCAGACCCCCCCAGCCAACCCCACCCTGTGCCCGCCTGCAGCCCCCTCAATGCCCGCCCACAGCTTCCCCAGCAGACCCCTCCGGTGCCCGCCTGCAGTCCCCCTGGCTGCCCCCGTGCCCACCTGCAGCCCCCCCAGCAGACCCTCCTGTTTCTGCCTGCAGCCCCCCCAGCAGACCCTCCTGTCTCCGCCTGCAGCCCCCCCTCCCCCTGGCAGACCCTCCTGTCTCTGCCTGCAGCCCCCCCTTCCCCCAGCAGACCCTCCTGTCTCTGCCTGCAGCAGACCCCCCTGCTTTGGGTTTCTGCCAGGACCTAAATGCACAGTGTCTGAGTTGCCGTGACGGTGCCCACAGAGCCCAGATGACACACGTTCATTTTACTTCACATATAAATTAGAGAAAAGAGCCGTGGTGAGGACGTCGGTGCTGAGACGTAAGCCAGTGGATGCGGTTCATGAGGAAAGGGGCTTCTACCGACATCTATGCAGCGACTTTCCAGCTGACCCTAGAACTCAGCATCCTGACCTTTCTATAAACACAGCGGCAGAGCGTTTTCCAGGTTGTGTCGTCAGAAAGTGACTACCATCTCCACGTGGCTGTTCTCTGGGATCAACAAGTTTTTCAGCACGTGGGACTTGGGTCCCATCTTCCTGGCAGGACAGAGCTGAGTGGCTCCTTCCTCAGAGTGTGGCTGGAGGGCAGATGCGCTGCCACTACTGTGAATGGTTTAATTTGCAGAGCACTTTCGTGTCCAGCAGGCAATGCCCTTTTCCCAAAAAGGAGGGAAATGTTCATGAGCATCTATTCTGGGGCAGCCTGAGTCTCATCCAGACTGGGGGGAGCGGGGGGCGGCCTGGGTCCCATCCGGACAGGGAAGCCGGGTGATTCAGGCCCACAGTACTCAGCCTCTCACGGGCCGTTTCCCCTCCCTGCTGTGCCCGCTCTTCCGACCTGGGCACTGGGGGCACAGTCTGGGCTCCCACTCCACCCGCCACCACTCTTCCCAGCTGAGAGTCTGCAGAGGTGCGTTTTCCAGACCGCATGTTTGTTTCTGAGGGGCCTGCTGGCTGCACAGACCCTGGTCGTGTGAATGTTGCCTTACGGGGTCCCTGGGTAGTGCAAACACCACGCCACTCTCATGCTGCCCAGCACAGATGTGGGGACAGGTCCTACCCAGAGGCAAAGCAGGCCCCCAGTGGCACCGCTGGAATGCTGTGGACTCTCAGCAGACACCTCGGCCTCTCTGCAGTGGGGGTGTCTGCTTTCCTGGGTGTGGTTCTCATGGGAGACAGCTGCACGCTGAGCCCCCGAGGGAGGGCAGGTGCCTGTGAGACGTCAGCAGAGACCAAGTGCCCACCCGGCTCCAGGGCTCTCAACAACCCCCTTCTGGGGATGCCAAGTTGGGCTCCCTCCCCCAGCCAATGCCCAGTGCCACGCCTGGTGCCACTCACACAGCTGTGAGGCAAGATCTGCCACCTGTGACCTTCAGGGAAACCCTCCCCTTCCCCAGCCTCAATGTCCTCATCTTGAGAATTGAAGGGGAGCCGCCTTCGCCACAGCACCATCCTGGAGGCTGAGATCCGTGGGTAGGCAGGACCCCCTGCCAGGAAAACAGAGCTAACCCCAAACCCAGTGAGTGAGCGCATCGTGCTGTCCGCGGGAAGGAGGCAAGAGTGGAGGAAAACAGGAGACACAGGCCATGGGAAGTTATGGGGAGGGGCCAGGACGCCAGCCTCTGAGGCCACGGGCAGGGCCACCTTCCAGGTGTCCAGGACAAGAGCTCTGAGAAAGGGAACGGTCAGTGTTAGGCCTCAGGTCCGAGGGCACCGGGTGCTGGCAGCAGGAGGGCTTGGGTAGGAGCCGGAGGGTGGCAGGTTTTATCTCCCAGAAGTGACTGAGGCCACATTTATGGACCCACAGGCTCCTCTGAACCTTGCTGTCCCCTGGCTGAGGGATGGAGGCACCTTCCCCTCCCTTGGCCTGCACGGACTCTGACAGCCTCAGCGAAGGTCACGCAGGGAAGCAGCTCTCCAGGACATGCAGGGCTGGGCTGGACAGCATCCTCCGTCCGCTTCCCCGGGACACTCCCCCTCAGCACCAGCCAGGGTGTGAGGAAGCCCAGGCCACACAGGGAGGCTGCAGCAGGTGTCCCAGCAGGGCCCGGGCGGAGGTCCCAGCGGACAGCACCAACCATGCAAGAGAGCGAACGAGTAAGAGAGAGACAGAGAAGTGTAAGACTAGTGAGCAGCCAGCAAGTGAACGAGCGGAGTCCCCTTGTAGCTGCAGAGACGGCACTCCCAGCACCTCCGGGTCCCAGCACCTCCAAATCCCAGCACCTCCGGGTCCCAGCACCTCCAAATCCCAGCACCTCTGGATCCCAGCATCTACTGGTCCCAGCACCTCCAAATCCCAGCACCTCCGGGTCCCAGCACCTCCAAATCCCAGCACCTCTGGATCCCAGCATCTCCGGGTCCCAGCACCTCCAAATCCCAGCACCTCTGGATCCCAGCATCTCCTGGTCCCAGCACCTCCAAATCCCAGCACCTCCGGATTCCAGCGCCTCTCGGTCCCAGCACCTCTGAATCCCAGCATCTACTGGTCCCAGCACATCTGGGTCCCAGCACCTCCAAGTCCCAGCACCTCCGGGTCCCAGCACCTCCAAATCCCAGCACCTCCGGGTCCCAGCATCTCCTGGTCCCAGCACATCTGGGTCCCAGCACCTCCGGGTTCCAGCACCTCCAGGTCCCAGCACCTCCAAATCCCAGCACCTCCGGGTCCCAACACCTCTGGATCCCAGCACCTCCGGGTTCCAACCACCCATGTGTCTCTCCACACATTCCAATATGCCCACAATTCTCAGGGCTCAGATTCACAGCAATCCTAAAACTGTTAGCAAATTATCTGAGATGCTGTCTCCATGGAAGGCCACTATCAGCGGGTTCTATTCCAACCCGATATATGATTAGTAATTTTTTAATGTCCAGTAAAAAAGAGGGTTGAGTTAAAATACTCCTTAATTAATGGAACAGTATAATTAGTGGCCTAATTTTAAATGATGGCGTTCTGGAGCTCCTTTGGGGATTTAGTTTTAGCCTATGAATAGGAGAATTACAAGACAAAGTGAACTCAGGAATCCTTTTATCCTTTTTGAGAATTGCTTCTCACGCTGTAATGTCTAAGCAGGTCTAAGTCACGCTGGAACCTTCTTCCCAAATCCTTCTCTTCCCTTCACAGCCTCCCAAATCTCTTCCTCCCTTTCTTCCCTGCTCTTATCACTCTCCTGGCCTTTAACATCTAAACTGACAGCAGGTGCAGGAAAACAATGAGGGTGGAAAAACCAATGAAGTCGGGAATGGAGACCGGTTTCCTTTGCCGAGATACTCGACAGTCAGCACCCCATGCCGGGGGCTCAGTGAGCAGCTCGGCCTTGTCCTTTAACACCTCTGTCTGGTTCTGGCTCCGGAGTAATGCCAGGCTCAGAATGAGTTGGGAAGTGCCTCCTCTTGGCTTCTGAAGAGTCTGTGTAAAACTGGCCTGGTGGAATTCACGAAGTCACTCGGACCTGACGTTTTCTCTGCAGGAAGATTGCTAATTACTAATTCCTCCAATAGATACAGTGTTATTCAGGGTCCTTGTGTTTTGACGCTTATGTCTTTGGTAGCTGATGTCCTTTAGAACGTGTCCATTTTATCCAGCTGGAGAATGTATCAGCATAAAGGTGTTTGCGGGGTCCTTTGCTATCCTCTAGCATGCACAGAACCAGATGGCATCCCCTCTCTTGCTCGTGACCTGGGCCACGTGCGTTGTCTCTCTTTTCTCCTGACGATTCTGGCTGGAAGTTTATCAATTTTGTTGATCTTTTCAAAGAACCGGCTTCTGATTGCAAATATCATAAACTCTGATATTTATTATTTTCTTACATTTGCTTACTTGGAATTTCATTTGCATTATCTAGTTTTTTAAGGTAAACTCTGAGGTCATCAGTCTGAAACTTTCTTCTCTTCTGATATAGGCACGTAGTACTATAAAATGCCCTTCATACTGCGTTAGCTCTATCCCACAAATGTGGATTTGTTTTCACTTTATTAAATTCAAAATCCTTTCTAATTTCCACTTGACTGCTTCTTTGACCTACTGAGAAGTGTTGAGTTTTCAAATATTTGGGAATTTCAAGGTTTTCTAACTTAATTCCATTATTGTTCAGATAATGCACTTTATATTATTTTAGTTTTTATATGCATTAAGACTTATTTCACAGTCCAGAATGGAGGCTGTCTTGCTAATGTTCCCAAGTGCGTGATAAAAATCTGTCTTCTGTATTACTGGGTGAAGTGTTCTTAAAATTTCAGTGAGGTCAAGCTGCTCAGTGCTGGTGTTCAAGTCTTTCAGCTCCTGACTGATTTTCTGTCTCCTGTTATGTTAATTACTATGTAGAGAGGGCGTTTTGGCCTCGGACTCTGTGGGTTTCTTCCTGCTCGTGTCCCCATCAGGTTTTCTTCTGTGTATTTTGAAGGTCGATGATTTGGAATTGTTGAGCGCTCCAAGTTCATCAACTCCTTTATCATGAATTTTCTCCCCTTGTCCCTGGTAATACTCTGCTCTAAAATCTACCTGGTCTGATATTAATCAATCTTTTGATTAGTGTGCATCAGAGACATTTACTCATTTTTTAACCTTTAGCCCATGTATAGATTGAACATTTCAAATTTGAAAATCTAAAATCCAAAATGCTCCCAAATCTGCAACTTTCTACTCCAAGGAAATGCTCATTGGAGCATTTTAGATTTCAGACTTCTTCTCTTTGGGATGATCAACTGGTGTAATGCAAATATTCCAAAACCAGAAAACATCTGAAAATCAAAACAGTTCTGGTCCTGAGCATCTGGGGTAAGGGAAACTCAGCCTGGATATCTTTATATATGAAGTGGTTGTCTTGTAGGCATCCAATCTGGTCTTACTTATTATACAATCTCATCATCTCTGCCTCCGAGAGCGGTGTTTTAGACGATTGCACTTCATCTAATTATTGATCATGTTAGATTTAGAGCTACCCCCTTGTTGTTTTTCATTTGATCCATCTATTACCTGTTTCCCCTTTCTGGCTTCTTTTTTTTTAAATCGAGTATTTTTATGATACCCCTTTTTTCTCCTTTGTTGGCGTCTGAGCTATATCTCTTGTTGTGTCACTTTAGTGGTTGCTTTAGAGGTTACAGGTAATCTCTTTTGCTTATCCACAGCCTACCTTCAAGTGCTGTTACCACATGGTGAATAGGATAAGAACCTCCCAAATGCAGACCTCCACCTCCCTGTACCCAGCTTTCGTGCAATTGTTATCAAACTTCTTGCATCTATGTATGTTATAAATCCATAGTGTATTCTTAATATTTTGCTTTAAAGAGTAAATTATCTTTTAAAGAGATTAAGTAATAAAAAATTATAAACATTTCACACTTATCCATTCCCAGCACTACTCACTATTTTCTGGAGACCAAGATTTCCACTCAGTTTACCTTTCCTGAAGAACTTTCCTTTAATGTTTGTGTAGTACAGATCTGGGGGTGGTAAATTATTTTGGCTTTTGCATATGTGAAAAAGCCTTTACTTTGTCTGTGTTTTTTTTTTTTTTTTTGAGGCGGAGTCTCGCTCTGTCGCCCGGACTGGAGTGCAGTGGCCGGATCTCAGCTCACTGCAAGCTCCGCCTCCCGGGTTTACGCCATTCTCCTGCCTCAGCCTCCCGAGTAGCTGGGACTACAGGCGCCCGCCACCTCGCCCGGCTAGTTTTTGTATTTTTAGTAGAGACGGGGTTTCACTGTGTTAGCCAGGATGGTCTCGATCTCCTGACCTCGTGATCCGCCCGTCTCGGCCTGTGTTTTTAATTTTTTAATTTTAAAATAATTATAGAGTCACAAGAAATTGCAAAAAAAAAAAAAAAAAAAAAAAGGTAGTACAGACAGGTCCTGTTGAGACTTCACGTTTCTCCTCAAAGTGGGAACTGGCACTGGTACCACTTAGAGGGCTTATGTGGATCTCACTAGCTTTACATGCACATATATGTGGGTGTGTATAGTTCTATGCAACTTTTTCCTCAAATGTATGTTCATGTAACCACCACCAAAGTCAGGATACAGAATATTCCATTATGAGATTTCCTAACCCTTTGCAGCCATGCCTGCACCCTTCCTCCATCCCCAGCCCCTACAACCAGTGATGTGCTCTCCATATTTACAATTAACATTTTTTCTTTTTTTTTTTTTTTTTTTTTTTTTGAGACGAAGTCTCGCTCTGTCACCCAGGCTGGAGTACAGTGGCCGGATCTCAGCTCACTGCAAGCTCTGCCTCCCGGGTTTACGCCATTCTCCTGCCTCAGCCTCCCGAGTAGCTGGGACTACAGATGCCCGCCACCACGCCCGGCTAGTTTTTTGTATTTTTTAGTAGAGACGAGGTTTCACTGTGTGAGCCAGGATGGTCTCGATCTTCTGACCTCGTGATCCGCCCATCTCGGCCTCCCAAAGTGCTGGGATTACAGGCTTGAGCCACCGCACCCGGCCTACAATTAACAGCCTGCAGCCTTCGAGACTGGCTTTTCCTCACTCAGCATAGCTCTCCTGCCAGCCATCCACCTTGTC
Organism: Trachypithecus francoisi; assembly: GCF_009764315.1. Classification (NCBI taxonomy): domain Eukaryota; kingdom Metazoa; phylum Chordata; class Mammalia; order Primates; family Cercopithecidae; genus Trachypithecus; species Trachypithecus francoisi. Next base: position 48,672,931 of record NW_022681464.1, on the reverse strand, counting down.
ACCTGCGTCTGGCATTTGCTCCTTTATTTCATGGCGTGATCGTACCACAGTTTGTTCCACCATTCAGTCACCGAAGGACATCTGAGCTCTTTTCTTCTTCCCCACATTTTGGCTACTATGAATTAAGCTGCTGTGAACACTGGTGGTGTCCAGGGTTTTGGTGAACGTGCGTTTTCGTTTCTCTGGCATAAAGGCCCAAGAGTGCCATTGCTGGGTCATATGTAAGTGCATGCTTAGCTTTTCTTCAAACTACCCAACAATTTCTCAGAGTTGCTTTATCATTTTGCATTCCCACCAGCAGTGCAGGAGTGACTGGTTTTATTTTAGCCGTTCTGATGGGTGCACGGTCATGCTTTATCGTGGCCTAAACTTGCACCTCCCTAACGGCTGATGACGCTGGACATCTTCACACACCATTTGTTGTCTCTGGATCTGGACACATTTGGAGCTGGTAAACATCTCCTTGGGCCTTCTGTTTATTTTTTACTGCCGGGTTTGAGAGTCTTTGTACATCCTAGTGCAAGCCCTTTGTCCGATACATTTCTCCCTATCTGCAGTCTGTCTTTTCAGTCTCTTAACAGGATCTTTAGGAGAGAAAAACTTGAATTTCAATGAGGTCCAATTTTTGATTTTCCCTTTTTCGAGTCGTGCATTTGGTGTCAAGCCTAAGAAGTTTTCACCCAGCCTCAGGTCTGGAAGAGTTTCTCCTGGACCTTATTCTACAGGTTCTGTAGTCTTGAGCTTTAAGTTTGTAATCCATTTTGAGTTAATTTTTGGAGAAGACGTAAAACTCAGCCCGAGGGTCCCTTTTCCCTGTGTCTAGTTGTTGCAGCTGTGTTTGCAGAACAGCCACGTGTGTGCTTTGGACAAGGTGGTGTAGCTCTCAGTGGGACTCTCTATCCTACTTCCTTGGCCTCCATGCCTGTCTGTCCCCAGTTCCACCAGTCAGCGTCACCATCATCATGGAAGTCGTGAAATCTAGGGGAGCGATTTCTCACACTTTCATTCATTCTTTCTTTCTTCATTCTTTCCCAAAATTATCTTAGCTATTCTAGGCCCTGTGTCTTTCCCTATAAAGTTTGGAATAAGTATGTCTATCTCTACAAAAGCACCTTGCTGGGATGTTGGTGGGAACTGTATTTAACCCGTAGACCAATCTGAGGAGCCCTGGCACGTTTACTGTCTTGCGTCTTCCAGCCCACAAACATGGTACGTCTCATACATTTAGCTCTCAAGCAAAGCTTTTTCATCGGCTTTTAAATTTTTCAGCATACAGATACTCCACGTGTTCTGTTAGGTTTGTGTCTTGTATTTCATTCTCTTTGGACCAATGTAAATGGTGTGTTGTTAATTTAGATTTCTACGTGTGTAGTGTTAATACATGGACATGCGATTGACTTTTGTTGGTTGACATTTATCCTGTGAGCTTACTAAATTCACTTATAAGTCCTAGTTTTGCTGTAGGTTCCTTGGTTTTCTATGGAGACAATCATATCATCTACCAATAAGGCCATTTCTTCCCCCCTAATCTGTATGCCCGTCCTTCCCTTCCTTTTTGTGGTTTTCAACAAACGTGGAAAAATGTCAGCCGTTCTGTTCAAATATCCCTGCCCCTCCTCCAGCAACTGCAGCTGCGTATGGGTTAAGTTGCTTGACGCTGGCCCACGGTTCACTAACTCAGACCTTTTCTATGTTTTTATTTTACGTCACTTCTAGTGCCGTGTCTTCAAATTTACCAGCTTTTTCCTTCTGCACCGTCTTGTCTGCCATGAAACCTGCCCACTATACCTTTCGACTCCAGCACTGCAGCGTTCCACTCCAGAAGTCATTTGGGAATGTTTACACGTCCGTGCTCAGCCTCGCCTCTGACCCCCTGAACAGGGGGAAGATTGTCCCAGTAACTGTTTTACTGTCTTGGGTGCTAACTCTTCATCTGCTCCGTTCACCATTGGTGTTAACTATTCGGTTTTCTTCTAGGTTGTACTCTCCTGCCTCTTTGAACGCCTGCTCATTTCTGATCACATGCTAGACACTGTGAATTCCGCCTCGTTTGGTGCTAGTTGTTTTGTGTTCTTATAAATTGGCTGATTCGGAGCTTTGGAGGACATTGATCCTTGTGGGCCATCCTTGCTCTCAGGCTTTGTCAGGTGGGACCTGAGCAGTGTTTAGTCTCCAACTAATTTTTCACTCTGTGAAGACAAAGCCCTTCTCAGGACACTGCCTGGTGCCTTGCGAGTGTCTCCACCATGGACGTCGGGACGAGGACTACTCCCGGCTCTGAGTGAGACCCCATGTTGCTCCCCAGAGCCTCTCGGGAGGTTCTTTGCCAGGCTGGTCAGCCCTCGACTGAAGACTCAGGCTGCCCCTGCAGATTCCAGAGTCCTCCCTCTGGTCAGCTCTCCTCGCCAGAGATCCAGTCTGAGACCTCCAGCCTCTGTGTCCTCCCTGGACCCAGCTCCTTCTCCTCAGCCCTGCCTGGGGCCTCTCCCCTCACCGAGACAAGAACCCATGCCCGCCGTACACTGGGCCCCACCTCGTTTGCCCGCCCCCTCAGGGACCATGGTCTCTCGGTGCCTGGTGTCTGAGGCTAACAGGGACCATGGCCTCTCGGTGCCTGGTGTCTGAGGCTAACACATTTTTCAGATATTTTGTCCATTTTCTAACTATTTTCATGGAAGGGTGAATCTGGTCCCTGTTAGTCCTTCTTGGCTGAAAGCATAAGTTCTGATGCTGATGTCTCAGAGCTTCCTTGGCCAAATTTTAGTCAGTGCAGTAGTCAATCTTCCATTGCCCTGCATTTTATGCGATACAACAATAATGCTATTCAAATACAAACTCCTGTCTAGCTGAAAGAAAGGCTTGTGATCACCAGCTCTGCCTGGGGCCTCCTGTAACTTTAATCGGAAGGGAAAGCATCAAACAGAGGCTGAAAAACAGCTCTGGCTGCCAAATGTGCCTTTTACCTGGAGGAAAAACAAAAGAATCCTGGGGAAGACACAGGAGGTTTTCACTTTTTAAAACAGCAACAGGGAAACAAAAATGTATCCATGTCCAGCTGGCATGGGAATCCCCACTCCTCCCACACAGCTCGGGGGGCTGGGGTGGCTGTCAGTGTCCTGGGAGCTCCCCGCTTCCCATCCGCCGCCTCCGCCCAGCCGCACTGCGCTTTCTCATCCTGATGTCTGCACACGCTGCTGCCTGGCTTGGCCACTGCCTCTCCAAGGCTGCACTGCTTTTCAGGGAGGGCCACTACTGGCCACCTGCCGCAGCATGGAACCTGGAGACTGACCACGGAACTGCCTGCGTGTGTCTACCCAGAAAATGAAGGTTGCTGAATTCACGGATGATTCTAATTCTTGTGTTTTCGTGGACTGTACCTGGAAACCTTATTAACTGAGACTACCTTAATTTGGAATTTGGAATGCTTGGACCTTCCTTAATGATGATTTGGCTGGATTCAAGTTTACCTTCTGACTTTCTAGTGAGAAAGGAGTTTGCCAAGCAATTTAATCTCTTAAAACAAGAGTGCAAGTGTTTTCTCACGGGAGCATTTTAAAGACTTTTTGGAATGCTCATTGTCTGCATGCAAATAAGGCTGCTAATTATGAGATTTTTTTTTCCAATTCATTGGCGGTCCCAGCAGGACCTGACTTGAAAATGTGCTATTAGCAATTAGTTCTTGTAATGACATAGACTTGAAAGAAATAAAGGAAAAAAATTTTTAAAAATACCCTCTAATATAGACTTTTCACAAATTTAGACACCATTAATCTAGATGATAACAGTCAATGTATGCAGCTCAACTATGGTTGTCAGAGTATTTTTCAAATGTGTGCTACCTCATTTGATCCTCAAAGCTGCTCTGAGAGGGAAACGAGGCATGCCACATACCCAGTTCACAAGTGAAGGCACTGACAGGGTTAATTAACTTGCAGGCTGCAGAGTTTTCTCACTGTGTTAATAGTTTGTTCCATCCATCCATCCACGGACCTACCCATCCATCCACCCACTCATCCACCCACCCATCCACGCATCCATCCATCCATCCACCCACCCACCCATCCATCCCTTCATCCACCCCTTCATCCATCCACCTACCCATCCACTCACCCATCCATCCATCCATCCATCCATCCATCCATCCACCAACCTATCCATTCATCTACCTACCCATCCATCCATTATCCATCCATATCCATCAATCCATCGCTTCATTCATCCCTTCATCCATCCACCCACCTATCCATCCCTTCATCCACCCCTTCATCCATCCACTTACCCATCCACTCACCCATCCATCCATCCATCCATCCATCCATCCATCCACCATCCATTCATCTACCTACCCATCCATCCATATCCATCCATATCCATCAATCCATCCATCCATCCCTTCATTCATCCCTTCATCCATCTACCACCCATCCATCCATCCACCTACCCATCCATCCATTATCCATCCATATCCATCCATCCACCCATCCATTCATCCCTTCATCCACCCACCCATCCATCCATCCACCCATCCATTCATCTACCTACCCATCCATCTATTACCCATCCATATCCATCCATCCATCCACACATCCATCCCTTCATCCATCCACCACCTATCCATCCATCCATCCATCTATCCATCCATTCACCCATCCACCTACCCATCCATCCATTATCCATCCATATCCATCCATCCACCCACCATCATCCATCCATCCTTCATCCCCCATCCACCCTTCCATTCATCCACCTACCCCTCCATCCATTATCCATCCATATCCATCCACCCACCCATTCATCCATTCATCCATCCCTTCATCCACCACCCATCCACCCTTCCATTCATCCACCTACCACTCCATCCATTATCCATCCATATCCATCCACCCACTCATTCATCCATTCATCCATCCACCCACCCATCCACTCACCCATCTATCCACCCACCCATCCATCCATCCATCCACCCATCTACCACCCATCATCCATCCATCCACCCATCCAGCCATTCATCCCTTCATCCATCCATCCACCCACCTACCCACCCACCCACCCATCCATCCATCCATCCAGTCATCCTTCCCTTCATCCATTTATTCACCCACCAACCCACCTATCCATATCCATCCATCATCCATCCATCCACCCATCCATCCACCCATCCATCATCCCTTCATCCATCCATCCACCACCCACCCATCCATCCCTTCATCCACCCCTTCATCCATCCACCTACCCATCCACTCACCCATCCATCCATCATCCATCCATCCATCCATCCACCAACCTATCCATTCATCTACCTACCCATCCATCCATTATCCATCCATATCCATCAATCCATCGCTTCATTCATCCCTTCATCCATCCACCCACCTATCCATCCCTTCATCCACCCCTTCATCCATCCACTTACCCATCCACTCACCCATCCATCCATCCATCCATCCATCCATCCATCCACCTATCCATTCATCTACCTACCCATCCATCCATTATCCATCCATATCCATCAATCCATCCATCCATCCCTTCATTCATCCCTTCATCCATCTACCCACCCATCCATCCATCCACCTACCCATCCATCCATTATCCATCCATATCCATCCATCCACCCATCCATTCATCCCTTCATCCACCCACCCATCCATCCATCCACCCATCCATTCATCTACCTACCCATCCATCTATTACCCATCCATATCCATCCATCCATCCACACATCCATCCCTTCATCCATCCACCCACCTATCCATCCATCCATCCATCTATCCATCCATTCACCCATCCACCTACCCATCCATCCATTATCCATCCATATCCATCCATCCACCCACCCATCCATCCATCCATCCCTTCATCCACCCATCCACCCTTCCATTCATCCACCTACCCCTCCATCCATTATCCATCCATATCCATCCACCCACCCATTCATCCATTCATCCATCCCTTCATCCACCACCCATCCACCCTTCCATTCATCCACCTACCACTCCATCCATTATCCATCCATATCCATCCACCCACTCATTCATCCATTCATCCATCCACCCACCCATCCACTCACCCATCTATCCACCCACCCATCCATCCATCCATCCACCCATCTACCACCCATTCATCCATCCATCCACCCATCCAGCCATTCATCCCTTCATCCATCCATCCACCCACCTACCCACCCACCCACCCATCCATCCATCCATCCAGTCATCCTTCCCTTCATCCATTTATTCACCCACCAACCCACCTATCCATTATCCATCCATCATCCATCCATCCACCCCATCCATCCACTCATTCATTCATTGCTTCATCAATCCATCCACCCACCCACCCACCCATCTATCCATCCATCCCCCTACCCATTTATCCATTATCCATCCCCTGTCCATCCATCCACCCATTCATCCATTATCCATCCATCCATTCTTCTACCCATCCATGTACCCACTCATCCACCCATTCATCCATTATCCATTTAGCCACCATTAATCTATTAACTCATCCATTTAGCCACATTCATCTATTAACTCATTCATCTATCCATTATTTATGCACCCAACCACCCATCCATTCATTCATCCACCCATTCACCCATCCATCATCCATCATTCCACCACTCATCCACACACCCATGCACCATCCATCCATTTCCATTTATCCATCATCCATCTATCCACTCATTCATCCACCATCCATCCACTCATTCATTTATTCATCCATCTACCCACCCACCCACCCACCCATCCATTATCCATCCATGTATTTACCCACCCAGCCATCAATCCATCCATTATCCATCCACCCACACATCTATCCATTCACCCATTCATCATCCGTGCATTCTTCCACTATCTATCCATCCATCCATTTATCCATCCATCCACTCATTCGTCCATCCATCTACTCATTCATCATCCATCCACTCATTCATCCATTCATCCATCCATCCATCCACTCATCCATCCACTCATCCATCCATCCATCCACTCATCCATCCATCCACTCATTCATCCATCCATCCACTCATTCATCCATCCTTCTGCTCATCCATCCATCCATCTGCTCATCCGTCCATCCACTCATTCATCCATCCGTCTACTCATTCATCCATCCATCCACTCATCCATCCACTCATTCAGCCATCCATCCACTCATTCAGCCATCCATCTGCTCATCCATCCACTCATTCATCCATCCAGCCACTCATTCATCCGTCCATCCACTCATTCATCCATCCATCTACTCATTCATCCATCCACTCATTCATCCATCCATCCACTCATCCATTCCCGCTGAGTTCACATGCTTTACTATGCTTTCTCACTTACACCTCATGACGATGGCTGACACTGAGATTCCAGCACTACTCTACAGAAGAGTTTGCTAAGGCACAGCAAAAGCCGGCTGCACCTGAGAGTTGTTCCACTCTGCGCAAGGGTCTGTCCCGACACCTCTGCCAATTGAATTGTTCCAGGCTGTCCCTCAGGCACACTCAGTGAACTGAGACAGGAGGGGATGTTTGGCAGGGAGCAGTGAGAGCCATGGAGGGGAAGGGAGGGCAAGGGACGGGGTGGCCAGGACCAAGGGCCCCCAGTGCTCTCCCTGCCTCACCCCGGCCTTCCCAAGCTTTGCTGGGGGTCAGACCCTCCCAAGCCAGTGCCCAGGGTCCCAGGAGGAACCCGCAGGGTTCTGGGCTCCACTCTGCTGCCCTCTTGCGCACAGATTCACATTTCCCTGGGTCTGTTGGGTGGGTTCCCTGGCAGAGCTGAATCCTGGTGGGGGGCATGTCCCAGCTTTCTGGAAACAGATTCTCACAGGGGCCACAGGCCCAGGTCATTTCTGCCCCGAGTACTCCCCCTATCCTTGTCATCAGGCCCCTTGGCCAAGCTGTCCCATCTTGTCCTGGTTGCTGGTGATGGATGGCTGGTGTTTTACTCCAGGACGGGTTTGCTGGTTTTTCTTGGGGGGCAGAGCAAAATCCCTCCCCCGCTGATTCAGCTGCCTCTGCCAGGAGCCTCTCTGGGATGAGACAGGCTGGCGGTGCCTGGCAGGAGGGTGTGTGGAGACACACATGTCACTTTGGGCAGCTGCCCCAGGCTGTGCGCTTAGCGTGTGTGCGCCATGTGCCTGGGGACATGGAGACCAGACCTGGGGAAGGACAGGAGGCCCTGAGAGGGGAGGGGACTGAGTAAATCAAAGCCAACATGACACAGTCCTGGGTTTAGCCCAAGTTACCAACCATGGCACTTTCAGAAATTTTTTAGTTCTGTGTTATCATACTGATATTTACAACGACCAGGAAGATGTTTTTGTGCCTGGGCCCCAAACCGTGACTGCACGATGGCGGAACAGCTCTGAGTCCTGAGGGGCAGCCAGTGGGGCACCCTTGAGGGGCCTGAAGGACTGCGCATCCCCGAACCTTCCCACTGGAGGCTCCCAAGGCAAATCCACCACAGCCTGTCGTGGCTGGGGCTGAGGTTAGAGTGAGGCACTCACGCCTGCCTCCCCGGGCACCCCCTCACCCCACACTGGGAAACCCGGCCTCACCCCTGCCCGGCCCAGCCGGTGCCCAGGCTTGCGAAGGCCGCTGACGATGGTCACTATTTCATGCTGAGGAGCCCAGGTTGATGCCGGAGGAGCTTTGTCCGCAGTCCCCCCGCTGCCCCAGGAGCCCTTCCCAAGACAGCAGTGGCTTCTGAATGATGTTGGACCTGTCTAATCTCTGGCTGTTGGCAGCCTTCACTGTGGGCCACATTGTCCTGTGGAAAAGCTGCCACGGCCGAGGCTGTGGGTAGGGGCGTGAGGGGCCTGGGCTCCTTTGGACACCATGATGGCTTCTTCCCCAAGTGACTGCTACAACTGTGTCCAACTCTGGGTGAGCCAGCTGGGCCAAGGACAGTGGGCTGGAGAGGGAGGCGGCCCTGAGGCTAAGACCAGGGGCTCCCTAGGACAGGGTAGGCCAGTTCTTCCCCTTGCAGGTGGCTCCCTCTCTGCCCTTCGGCCTCTCTCTGTGTGGAGGGTGGGGGGGACCCCCAGCATTGCACCCACCCGGCTGCGGCTGCCCTGCTTTTCCTGGGCCTCCCAGATGCCCGGGTTCCACCTCCTCCTCTGCCCCCCGCCTGCCGCCGCTGGCACCCAGACAGCAGGCAGTGAGGATCCCCACCTCGGCCTGTGAGAAAAGACAGTGCCCTCTTCTCTGCAATGGCTGCAGGCAGGCCGGGCCCCCCACGGTGGAATCCACCCCTCAGGCTGCCCCATGTCCACAAACATCCCTGCCTGGGGAGGCTCTGGAGGGAAGGAGGGAGGTGGCCCTTGCCATGTTGTGAGGTAGGAAGACAAACTCCTGGGAAGCAGGAAGCCCCGGCAGGGCTCGGTCCTGGGACCCCCAGCCACCTGGCGCAGACCCCTCCCCTCATGGCCTCGGTCCCAGGACCCCCGGCCACCGGGCGCAGACCCCTCCCCCCATGGGGGCCCCCGGTGGCTTCTCTGTAATCCACAGATATGGAAAGAGCTTCACTGACCCTGCAAGTCCAAAACGTACAGGGCTGTTTCTATCAAATAAAAAATGGTCATCATCTTATCACAAAGCTGTGAGGGCCTCTGCCCTTTTCTTCGCGGTTCCACTGTATTCAAGGATTTGAAATAGAGTCTCATGTTGGCCACCACTGAAGGTGCTGGACTAATAATACGTTTGCAGAAAACTTCCAAGGGGAGTTTCTAAGCTCCATTAACCAGGCCATCCATTTCCTGATCCTTCCATTAACCAAGAAATTCTGGGTTGTGTTTTGAGGAGCTGCACTGAGATCCTGGTAGCATTTCTGTTAATGAGAAGGAAGGAGCTCGTGCGGGGGGGTATGCACCCAGGGAAACAGGACACCCCTGCTATTCCTGCTGCTCCAAGCTAGAGGTTGAGGTGCCCCCGCCCCACCCCATTACCAGTGAGAGGAAGAGGAATGAGGCTGGAACACGGCGCTGAGAGGCCTGATCCAGGGCGGTGGACAGGCCGGATGCTCGGCGCTGAAGTGGGAAAATGTTTCCCAGGGCCAGGCAGGAGCTACAGGCAGGGAGGGCGGGTGTGGACCCCGGGGCAGGTGCCCTCGACCTCGGCGGCTGCTTGAGGGCTTTTGGTTGTGGTTTGTGTCCTCACAGGAGGCATTTGTGTTTGCTGGGGAGACTCTGCATATTAAATCCCTGGGCTCTGGGAGAAAAGTCCAGTTTTATTCCATTTGCGGGATCTCTCCTCCTCCCTCTTTCAACAAAGAGCTCACTGCCCGAAGCTGGAAGACGCACTCTGGGCCGAGGCTGGCTGCATGCAGGAGGGGCCCTAAGCACCTGTAATGTCACATACGGTTCTGTCGTGGCTACGGCCGCCGGGGCCCGGTGGGGTCTGAGTGCTGAACTAGTGAAGGCAAAGGGAGGCAGGACCCTGAGGCCGAGGGGAAGGCACGGCACAGTGAGCGGGGCTCAGCGCTGCCTTGCATTGTGAGTGTGGGCGGGCCCTGCACACACAGCCACAGTGGAGGCCCGCACACTCACGGACCTGCCTCCCTGCCCAGCAAACCTTCCAGATGCTTCCTGGACTTGCAGATACTGAGCGATGTAGCTCCATCAGGCTGCTGTGGCCTGGGGATTTTTATTTCTAGTAGATGTAGAAACTCTTTTCTTCAGCCCTTAATCTGTGCCAGCCTGGCACCCCCTGGGGCAATGGGGCCTTATCTTCCACTCAGCACCACATGACACCCGTCAGGATGGAAAGGCGGTGCCCACATACCACGCTTACCCTCTCCACGCTTGCCCTCTCCACACTCACCCTCTCCCTGTTGCTGCATGGCAGCTGTCAGACCCCACGGAAGATTGCGCCTAACTTGCTGGCGTAACTCGCTGGCTTGGCTCCACCAGGCAGCCCGGGGCCCCCATGTCTTCTCCTGTTGTGTCCCTCCCCTGGGCACTGTCCACTCCCTGGCGGGCTGGGCCACCCACCCCCCCACACACTGCAGCCCCTGCAGAGAGGCCCCTTCCCTGCTGGCTGAGCGCCCAGCGTCTGCGGAGACAGAAGCTCGCTCTGGGCATCGTGGGGAGGGGGCTGTGCGGCCTGCTGACACGGCTGCCCGGTGTGGACGAGGCCATGGCGCCTCGCAAGGGTGCACGCTCTTTAATCCTTGCGGCAAGTGAGATGGCTCAGTGCCCGCTTTGTTCACAAAACAAGGGTGTTTTGTTTCGCCTCTTTTCTTCTTGGTGGGTGAGCAGTATTTTTTTAAGTGCTAAACTTGTGGTTTGCAAAGCAAACCCCACTGTCACTCACAGCCAAGGCCTGTGCTGAGTTCCACACCGCTGTGTGGCTCCGGAGGCTGAGTCTCAGTTTAGCTTCAAATACAGGCTTAGAAAATGGGAGACTGGTGAGCCCACTGTTTAGATTAAAAACAGTTTAAATAAGTTTCCAGGAGTTTCACGAACCTAAATGTGGTGATAACAGTGTAAGGATCAAAAGGAAAGGGCTCTCCCCTCGCTGACAACGTCTGGATCGAAACATTCTTCACTTCCCTGAGACTGTACCCCAGAGCCGCACGCCGGCCACAGCCGGGACTGTACCCCAGAGCCGCACGCCGGCCACAGCCGGGACTGTACCCCAGAGCCCCACGCCGGCCACAGCCAGGACTCTAGGGAGGCAGAGCTGGCCGGGCCGAAGCAGGTCTGGGTCAGAGCCTCCCCCGGGGGGCTGCAGTGTCATTCAGCACCTTCCCGGGGCTGGGTCATGGGCAAAACGCACATGGCTCCTTCCCAGCGAGCCAGGCCCACACGCAGAACGACGGCCCAGACGCCTGGCTCTGGCAGAGGCAGCTCTGAGCAGTGAGCCCTGTGCCCCACTCCAGAGGAGGGCTGGGCCCCAAAGGGCGGGCGGCCCGCTAGGAGCCACACGGCCGACACCTTGGGCTGGCCACGGAGTGGGGTCTTCTGTCTGGTGTGGCTGCAGCTGTGTCTGGAGGAAAACGCAGAAGCTCCTCCAGATGCCTGCAAGTCCCCACCACTTTGGTGCCCATCCCGCCAGCTGCGCTGTGGCTGCCCTGGGCTTGCTCTTGTCGCCCCACCCCCCGAAGGCCTCCAGGGCCCTCAGTTGGCTGCTGACCCAGGGCCTCCTCCAGAGCGCCTGACTCAGGCACACAGAGGCTGCGGAAGGAGTAAGAGAGTGAGTCGGAGAATTGCAACCAAATTCAGAATCCGCCCAGCCCTGAGGCCACCTCTTGCCTGCCGCCCACCTGGGTGGGGCTTTACTTCCACTCAGGCCCAGGCGCACCTGCCGGACCTCCGGTGCCTCTGCGACTCCTTCTTCGCACTGGCCTGGGCCTGGCCTCCCAGCCCTCTGCTCTGTCTCACTGAGGCAAGGCGTCCACACTGGCCAGTTCTGACTTTGGTCCCGGGGGGCCGCCCTCCACCTGCTGGCCCTGCTGACGCTGAGTGTGACTCAGCCATGCCCGGCAGCACCGCAAGACGTCTGCTGAGCACAATGTCTACCTGGCATTCAAGGTAAGACACGTGAGGCTCGACGTGTCTGTGAGAGTTCCAGATGAGCCTGGCATTGGGACCTGTGGACCATGCACCACTGACGGCCCCAGCACGGTGGCCTCTTCCTCAGCCCAGGTCCTGACTGAAACGACATGGCCGACCTTCCTTCCCACAGGGCCCTCCTGCCTTTTGATTCAGACTGAAGCTCGGCTTTTCTTGGACTCAGACCGGAACCCCACTGCCAGCCTCCGGGGTCTCGGGCTTGCAGATCTGGGGGCTGGTGACCCCTGTCACTGTGCGAGCCTGCCGCACCCGTAGCTGCACCCGTACCCACATCCGTACCCACACCCGCAGCCGCAGCCTCAGTTGGGGTAGAATTGATTCCTCCCCAGTTCCGTGAGAAGCCCCTCGAGCTCTAATGAGCACTGAGATGGCCACGCCTGTCCACACTGCCGCAGCAGCCACCCTTGAAGCCCATCCCAGCCCTGCACAGCCCTCGGCCTCTGGGCACCCCAAGAACACAGGCTGTCCCCCAGGGTGCATGGCGCCCGCCAGCTCTCGGAGGCCGGCTGCGGCTTGACTTGGTGAGGGAAGAGGCCTGGCTTGGGACAGGAGGAAGCTGCATTCCAGCCTCAGAGGAGCCTCCTTACCCTGGCCGCCGCTCTCCGAACCCTCCACACGACAATAAGATGATTTCAGGATCATAATTACTAAAGAAAACATTGCCAAGAATGATTCTGTAGCACCCCTTGTTCGCGTCCCCACTCAGCATCTCCACGCGGGGGCCACGTGTTGGTGTCTGCTGCTGGGCAGCCAACAGCATCCACAGGGTCCCCCTCTCCGTGCACGGCTCACAACCCCACGTCCACCCAGGCTCACAGGGAGCCCGGCTGCATCCCGCCAGAGGGCGGCGGGGTTTTGTTTGGCAGGAAGGGGTGAGGAAGGAGCGAGCTGTTGTTAGTCTCGCCCCTGGTCGGCTGCTACATTCACCCTCTTCCTGTTGGAAGCAAGAGCAGCTCCTTCCAGCGTCACGGGATCCCTTGGGAGCACGAAGGCACTGAGGAGCTGGGACAGGGTCTCCTCCAGTCTGGGGGGAATGAGGAGTTGAGTCGGTGGCATGGGTGTCGGGGAGGAGTGAGGGTGCAGAGTCCTCTTGAGGGCGGGCAGGGGGAAGAGGAGAGGCCAGTGGGTGGGACGGGGCCAGGAGCCACTGGCCCTGCTGTGAATGAGGCTCATCCTGAAGCAGCTGGAGAGGTGGTGGCACCCATGGGCCGAGACGGGAGGGCAGCTCCTGCAGGCAGTGTAGGTGCTGTGCCAGGCTGGGTCTCGGGGGCAGTGAGGCAGACACCCAGGGCCTGAGCGAGGAGGACGGCAGGAAAGAACAGGACACGGCACCCCAGAGGCTCTTGGAGTTCGCCGTGCTTGGGTCTGGGGGCCTGGCCACTTCCCCCGCAGCCTCCTGCTTACACCTGGGGATGCTTGACCCCAGAGGGAGGAGGCCTGAGCGGGGCACTGGGCTGGGGGCTCGGTATCCTCACGGGTCACTCACACGCCGGCTCTCCCAGGACGGGGACCCTGCACACCGGTGACATCTCTCGGGCCCGGCCGGGCTCTGGGACCCTGGGCTGTGGTGTCCTCCAGACCCAAGGCCCTGGCAGGGCCTCCTCTCTCACCAGGCGTCCGAGGTGCCCGCTGCATGCGGGGTTTCTCACGTGTTGCCAGGGGCGCTGGTTATTTTATTTTGCTTCTGGTTTTGCTCTGCCAGCCGCTCGTCGCCCAAATTCTCTGACTTTTTTTCTCAGCACCTCTGCTGGGAGCTGTCTACGAGCTCAGGCCGATGGGTTCTGCCAGCAGCACCAACTCCCACGGCTCACGGGGATGGGGAGTTCGGGGCTCTGAACCCGTGTGTGGAGCAGGGGGAGCATCACCTCATTCCCCGGGGGCCCCTTCGCATCCCAGGCCCCACCGGACTGTGACGGCAGTGGGAAGGGAGGATACGTGTGGGGCCGAGAGGGAGCTCCTAGGAGACGCAATTGTTGTCCCAGGGTGGCTGTGACAGAGCCTCACAGACCCACAGACAGGGCGGTGCGGACGGCGGGAAGGCAGGTGACAGAGCCTCACAGACCCACAGACAGGGCGGTGCGGACGGCGGGAAGGCAGGTGACAGAGCCTCACAGACCCACAGACAGGGCGGTGCGGACGGCGGGAAGGCAGGCATCCTCCCTCCCGAGGCCAGAGCCGGTGCTGAGCTCTGCGGGGAAGCCGTCCCAGCCTCCCTCCAGCCTCCCTGGGCCTGGCGCTTCTTCGCCATCTCCACCTCCGTTGTGTGGTGTCTGTGCATCTGTGCCTTTGTGGGCTCTTCCTTGGGGCCTCGGTTGTGGAGTATGAGGGCCCCTGCCCAGGACCTCATCCCAGTTGCTCACCTCAGCAACAACCCTGTTTGCAAACAAGGCTCCACTCTGAGTCCTGGGTTCAGGACTTCACCCTGTGAGTTTCTGGGAGACACAGGTCGACCTCTGGCAGAGGTCCCAGACTCGGTCTCTGTGGGGACGGCGGGGGTCGGACGCCCACCCCACCACGGGCCTCCCTGCTCCAGGCGGATCTGTGGGGTCCAGGCCCCACTCTCGCCCACAGGACTGCGCTGGGGAAGAGGCTGGAGGAGAAAGGAGCCTCTGCCTTGCTGAGGATTTCCCAAGCAGACATTGGACAACCTCAGCCCAACTTCACCTGAAATTCTGATCAATAAATAATGTCTGATAATGACATCTTCCAACAGCATTCCCCATGCCTGTGGGTCCCGGGGCCGTGTTCCCCCTGCCGCTCTGGGATAGGAGTGGTTTTACCCATGGGGCTCCCTGGGGCACCCGCCCTGCAGATCCTGAGGCTCCAGGAGGCCTTGCCTGTGACTCCATGGGGAAGAACGGGCTGGGGCTGCCAGCGTCTGAAGCCCTCTCCCCTGCGAGCTTGGGCAACGCGGCGGCCTGCGGCTCCGGCCACTGGGAATGAGCCTAGCTTTGGGGACTTGACCTGGCCGTCGGCCATCGCAGGAGCCCCTGCTGTGGGCTGAGAAGAGCGGCCGTCCTGGTCACACCCCTCGGAGAAGCTTCTCGAGGCTTTTGGAGGGAGGAGCTTTCACAGCCTTAACGCTGCCATGGGAACCAGGAGAGTCCCACGGAAATTCATGGAAAGCTCCGCCAAAGACCATTTAGGCTTCTGTCTCCTGAACTTAAACCTGGGTAAGGCGAGGGTAAAGGCAACGCCTGCGTTTGGCGGGGCCAGGTTTCAGCAGCTCACACCTAGGGAGACACGTTGGGCAGCCGAGGCTACCGCCGTGCTCAGGCGCGGCCCTCCGTGACTCAGGGAGGACCCGCCCACTGATTCACCGGCTGCACCTGCCCTGTCCTGAGAAACCCGGTTCTCCCAGGGCTGACCTGGCCTGACCCAGGCTCCCCAAGGAGACCTGGAAAGTGCTTCCAAAAGGCACCTTCTCACCCAGGCCCTCCACGTCCAGGGCTGGATGTCTCATCAGCAGTCACTTGTCACTGAGTGCTGGATAAACAAGGCGGTGAATGAACTAGCGGGCGCATGAATGGCACCTAACACTTAGAGTCACATCAAGAACCCACGGAAAAGAGACGGGCAGGGCAGAGGCTGTCTCTCGGGCAGTTCCTAATCGCAGGGGCAATGGTGCCAACCCTGCTGTGCCAGCAGCCATGCTGCCACGTCATCTCCTGCCCATGCCACAGCTGCCCCCACACCATCTCCTGCCCACGCCGCAACTGCCCCCATGCCATCTCCCACCACACCACAGCTGTCCCCACACCATCTCCTGCCATGCCACAGCTGTCCCCACGCCATCTCCTGCCCCCATGCCATCTCCTGTCCCTTCTGTCCCTCCCGGGGCCCCTTGGCCTCGAGGTCTGCTCCCACCCTAACCTCTCAGATAGCATGGAGGGGCAAGTGGCTGAAAAATCCTGAAGAGCTGCACTCGAAAGAAGGACGGGACTTCAACAGCACACGGAGCCTGAGGCTAAACTCTGTAAAATACAGCACGCGGCCTCCCGTTCCTGTTCCCGCGCCCCAAGGACGCACTGGCTGATGGTGGCGCGTGTGCCCTCTGATCCCAGATGTCTCTTCCAAACACGCCGGCAGCAGCCACTGCAGGTTGTTGGCCTCTCTGCCTTAAGCTGACGGTTTGCTGATGTGGGTGCTGGAACTTCGAACCTCAGTGTGGGAGGAAGGGATGCCGGGGCCTCCTGGCCTGCCTGAGGTCATGCCTCCCTCTTGCCTGAGCTTACCCCTACTCTAGGGACACCCTTAGAAATGGCAGCATTGCTCTAACTGGCTGATTCAAACAGAGGGCTCTCCAGAGTAGAATGCGTTTCTGCATGGGGCGCGCAGCACAAGAGCCTCCATGATTCACAGGGAAGATGGGCCTGCGGCTAAGGGTCTCGCTATCATCTGAGGTGGTTGCTGCTGCCACAGTGGTTGATCAGGTGTCTGTCCCGTTTGGCTTGAAAATCTAAGTAAGGGGCGAACCTGAGCCCCAAAGTCGTGCATGGCCGTATTTAACCCTCAGTCCCCGGTAGCTGGCGGGTGGATGTCACAGTCGTCACTTCAAAGGTGACTGGTTAGCCTCAGAGGGTCAGCCTGCAGCCTCCCCGGCCCAGTGTCTGGCAGAGCTTTGCCAAGTGGCTCCCAGAAAGTTACCACCCAAGGGCATCTAATGCAATCCTTTGTGAAATTCTTTGATACCCAGGAGTATCATGTTGCTGTTTAAACCACATCTTGTTTATCCTCCTAAATTCTTTATTTATTTATTTTTTTTTTTTTTGAGACAGAGTCTCGCTCTGTCACCCAGGATGGAGTGCAGTGACATGATGTCGGCTCACTGCAAGCTCCGCCGCCTCCCAGGTTCAAGCAATTCTCCCACCTCAGCCTCCTGAGTAGCTGGGACTACATGGGCATGCCACCAGACCTGGCTAATTATTGTAATTTTAGTAGAGACAGGGTTTCACCATATTGGTCAGGCTGGTCTTGAACTCCTGACCTCAGGTGATCCACCCACCTTGGCCTCCCAAAGTGCTGGGATGACAGACGTGAGCCACTGCGCCCGGCCTATCCTCCTAAATTCTTTTTTTTGTTTGTTTGTTTTTGTTTTTTTTTTTTGTTTTTTTTTTTTGAGACGGAGTCTTGCTCTGTCGCCCAGGCTGGAGTACAGTGGCCGGATCTCAGCTCACTGCAAGCTCCGCCTCCTGGGTTTACGCCATTCTCCTGCCTCAGCCTCCCGAGTAGCTGGGACTACAGGCGCCCGCCACCTCGCCCGGCTAGTTTTCCTGCTAAATTCTAAGCAGGAGATGGAAAGCACATGGCGGAGAGCCTGCGGCACTCACACAGACACAGCAAAGCTCCCTGATTTGGTTCCAGTCCTGGACCAGCAGCTCCTTGGAGTGGCAGCGAGACGTGAGGACGCGGGGCCGGCTTCCCGGGTCAGGGAGAGTTAAGCCGCCTTGGCAAGTGCCCGTCCTCTTCCTCCTCCCGCCCCTCCTCCCCTGTCTTCTTTTTTACTGGGAGAAAAAGCTTTATAGTTTCTGCTTGGTCCACGGCCCAGGGAGGCCTCGTGGTTGGAGGGAGAGCTTGGACAGAGGCTGCAAGGCTGAGGGTGGGCCCTGCAAGGCAGCCACTGCTATGAGGCTCCTGGTGAGCTAGAGACCCTGCCTGGCCATCAGGGTGCGAGGTCAGTGGTGGTCTGCCTCCCGGCAAGTCTCACTGCCTTTGTCAGGAATGGTTTTAGGAAGTCGCAGAGATGGGGTCTGGGCAGGCAGAACCAAGGTGTGCAGACCAGCAGGGCTCCGTTGTTCTTGGGGCTCAGGGTCAGTGGCAACCAGCAGCTAATGCAAAGAGGGTGGGCTGGTCCTGGAAGCAGGGACAGCCAGAGACAGGCTGCAATGGGGGTCTGGGGGCCACCAGACCGTTCCTCAAACACCAAGAGTGCAGGAGGCCAGCAGCGAGAGCCCCGGACACCCAGGGGCAACTTCTGGACCCGACGGGCTGTTTCCCCACCCGGCTGCCCTCCCTCAAGTGTGCTGCCGGGTGTGGCTCCCTCAGCCTCGGGGCCGACCTCGGTGTCTGCGCACTCTCTCTCGATCTTCCTCATCTGCGGGGTCAGGGGTCACACGGCACCATTGCCTGGGTCTCCGTGCAGGGACAGTCGACTGCTGACTCTGCTAGAAGGCTGGAAACGTTACCTTAGGTGGAAACGTATCTTCAGCCATCTCAAGCTCCCCGAGAAGGTGACGAAAGTTCTCCAGAGAATCCAGAAGTGCGAAGAGAAACAGATCATAAGCTTGATTCGGATGTGTGTTTAGGACCTAGGAACCCAGTTTAATTGAATTTTCTGGTGAATGCATGATTAACTGGAAGACCCTTTTCTCTGTTATATTTTGTTGAAAAAGATCTCGCTGAAATTATACCTATTGTCCTTCTTAGGAAGTAGATAAAAACAAAGAAACAAAAAAGCTCCTGTCTCTGATTGCTGGTGTCTTAGCTGGTTTCCCCCCAGTGAGCAACAAAGGCTTCTGTGCAGGTGGTCCCTTTCTGTGCAGGTGTGGAGCTCTGCAGTGGAGACATGGAGGGGCTGAGAGCCGAGGCGAGGATGCCTTCATGGATTGGTTACCATGGCCGCGTCACAGACGACCCCAACACTGAGCAGCATCCAGCAGCAAACGTGCATCTCATCCCCAACACTGAGCAGTGTCTGCAGCGAAGGAGCTGTGTGAACTGCCTGCGTTTCATGGCCTCAGGGCCTCTTGCTAGTGTGAGCCTAGCTGTCGCTATGTCTCAGGCACTGCCATCATCTCCAGGCGCATGGGAGAACCCTCCCTACGAGAAACCCACTCCAGGAGCAACCACCCCCGCAGGAGAATTCCCACAGGAGAATCCCCCTCCCAAGCCCCCATAACCGGCTGTCAGTCGGAATCTCAGCTTCCTGCGTGGCAGCCAGCTCCCCTCCCAGCTGGAGGGAGAGAGGACAGCCTGAGACGCACGCTGTGAGCACCAGGGTGTGAGGTCACTGGGGGCATCTAGAGGCTGCCCAGCCCGGCAGACAGCATGGCCACTTCGATGGGCAAACCCTTCTAGAGGCCTTTGCAGTGAGTCCTGGGGCTACTGACTCCACAGACGAGGAGAGGCTGAGGAGAGTCCATGGCTCCTTTCTGCAGGGAGTAGTGGTCAAGTGAGAGACAGTAGAGGGGACATGAGCGGGTCCACAGAGGTCCCCACATGCTGGGGGTTCCTAGGGCCCTCACTCCTCGCAGTGAGACGAGTCTGGCCCACTGACCTTAGCCCAGCCTGGCCCTTCTCAGCAACATGCGGTAGAGGCATCCAGGTCTACAGAGAGGGCAGGCCCAGGTGGGCCTGTTCCGTAGGGAGGGGGCCTCCTGTCTGCTTCTGGGTCCTGGTGAGGGATGCCCCCGGCTGTTCTGCTCCTAACGGAACCACCCTGCTGAGGGCTAGGGAGCCTGAAATGATGTGGGTTGAGACCAAGGGCTTGTCCATGGGCCCCCAAAACCAGGGCACATGTGATGGGCGTGCCCCCCAGACAGGACTGGGAAGGAGGCACTGCGGGGGGACAGGAACCTGGAGGGAGGGAGGTGGCTAAGCAGGCCGAAGCAGGGGACTGGGGCTCTCCCAGGCCCCGGGCAGCCAAGGGGACCAAAAGTGGCTCCTTTCCAATCTCACTCCCCCTGTCTGCTCTGTCTTGGGTGATGGCTTCTCCCTCCCTTCAGCTGCTCAGGTTCAACCTCTCAAGACCCTGGCGACTTGGTGGCACAGCCTTGTACTTCCTCTGTCCACCTCCCCACCACCATCCTCTGCCAGGGGTCCACAGGCCGCCTTGTCCAGCCAGCAAGGACTCATTGCCTCTCAGGCTCTTGGCCCAGCCCCGGGCACGTTCCCCAACCCTGCTCTGCACAGCTCCAGACCCTGCTCGGAAACTGCAGAGTCAGGAAACCTCGTGGCACTGTGGCTGTGCTCAGAAGGCATGACCAGCCCCTCCACCAGCCTGAAGTGGCCAGGTGTGTGCAGGGGGCTTGAGGGGGACGGGGACAGGCCAGGACGGTCTGTCTGGGAGATGAGTCCAGTCCCTTCAGCTCTGCCCCGGGTGCCTTGCGTAAGAGCAGGGACTGTCCTGTGTTCACAGGGCACGGGGCATCGTGACCATCCCAGACGTGGGTCACCATGACATGGGCGTGACGTGATTGAAGAGGAAGCCCTGAGCTTCAGGCATGAGCCGCTGGGTGATGTTTAATGATGTTCCGCAGGAAATTCCTAATGATCAGTGAAATTGAGGATCTATTTTCAGAGAAGGCGCTAAGAAAGGAACTCCCCCACAGGGTGGGAAACGCCTCCTCCTTCTCCATGTTCAGGCTGGAGGGGTGTGGAGCCCTCCCTGAGCACCGGGGACCCCTGGAGATCCCTGCAGACCCCTGGAGACCACTAAGACCCCTGAGACCCCTGCCAGCCTCCAAGGGCAGCTCCAACCAGGCAGGAGGCCCCAGCCTTGAAGCCCACAGTGAACATGGCAGAGCGTCCAGAAGAGAAGCCGAGGCTCTGCTCGGAGCCAGTGAAGCCTGGAAAGCTCATGGTGCCCAAATCTCAGGCGGGGGACGGAGTTGGGAGCAAGAAGGCAGGACCCACCTGCCCCCAGCATCTGCCGTGTGGACGGGAACTGCACACTGTTCGCCAGGGGGATGGTGGGTATAGTGATTCGCAGTGCGTTTTCCTGGGTGGGTGGGAAAAGACCCTTCCTGTTTGCTCTGTCTTGGCCGATGGCCTCTCCCTCCTCTCAGCTGCTCAGGTTCCACTGAATCTTGACCTTAAGAGGCCTGTTGGTTGTTAGTTGATAGATACCTGGACCAGGGGTCTACAAGCAGGGCAAGAGTCTCCACAGGACTCTGACTTTAGCCAGGCATGGTGGTGATGGCGCCTGTGGTCTCAGCTACTCAGGAGGCCGAGATGGGAGGATCGCTTGAGCCCGGGAGGTCACGGCTGCTGTAAGCCAAGATTGCGCCACTACACTCCAGCCGGGGCAACAGAGCAAACCCTGTCTCCAAAACAAACAAACAAACAAAACGAAAGGAGAACCCTGTGTTTGTGGGCTTCTTTGGGTGCCACACAGAACATTTGTGGGTGTGGATTTTAGCAGGGAAGGGAAAATGCGCAGGAAGAAGTAGGGGTGCAGAGGCAGCGACGGCTTCTCAAGATGTAACTCTGGTGTTACGGAAGGTTAAGGGCACGCATTGATAGGAGCAGCTTCAGTTTTCTGTGAGCTGAGAACCAGGCCATGGGTCCACTGGGTCCTGTGCGGCACTGACCTCTGTGGTTGGGGCCTGGGCCTCCCGCGTGGGCCGCTGGGTCCTGTGTGGTGCTGACCTCTGTGGTTGGGGCCTGGCAGTGTGGGCTGCTTGGGTGTCTGCAGATGGCTGCATTTCAGTCTTGAATGGTGAGAAACTCCCCACAGTCAGAGGATGCCTGGCCGTGGCATTCTCTCTGATGATGCCACATGTATGATCATCCCCAGACCACGTTCTCACGGCAAGGAGAGGGAAGAACGCAGTATTCCCTACGAAGAATAAGATGCCTCTTCGTGATGGCAAGCCTGATAACTTGGCGATTAATCCTCAGTGCCAAGAATCCTCATGCTGAGAGGGACAGTTGCTCCTGTGTTTGGCTCTGGGCCCTCAGTCGACGCCTCTGGTTACGGTGACACAGGAGAGCGTCGCTGGAGAGGGTGGTGGCGTCCCAGGCTGTGTCTGCTCTGCCGGGCCACAGCGTGGTCAGCTGGCGCCCGGGGAGTAGAACAGGAAGTGCTCAATTACCAGGCCCCCTGACAGGCCACGTGTGGGGACACGATTCATTGATAAAGCAGAGCATGTCCTGAAGGTCCCCCTGGAATGGCCCTGCTCCACTGGGAGCGGCGGCGGGTAGGGACGGCAGTTCCCTGGCCTGCAGGAGGGAGCTGAAGAGGCTCGCAGGCCTGTGCAAGGGAATCAGGAGGCAGGAGGAAGACAGACCCCGTGGTGAGGGCTGAGCTCTTGCCATCCTGGTGGCCTCATTCCATCTGGGCTACAGCATGGTCAGTGCCTTTCTTAGAGGGCACCTAAAACGAGACCTGCCTGGAGATTTGATGCCACCAGGAACTTACTACTAAACTTGTATGTGTGGGGATAGTCTGACAGTAATGTTTTCTTTAAAGATTCTTACTTTTCAGAAACAAATGCCAACATATTTTTATAATGAAATAGTAGAATGTCCAGAATTTGCAGGGAATGGGTAAATGGATGAAGCAAGAGGGGCCTGAGCTGGCCCCTGGGAAGCTGGGGTGCATGGGAGGTCTACTGTGCTAGTCTCTCTACTTTTGTTTGTGTTTATATTTTTTCCATAATATAAAATCAGACCGGGCACAGTGGCTCATGCCTGTAATCCCAGCAGTTTGGGAGGCCGAGGTGGGTGGATTACTTTAGGTCAGGAGCTTGAGACCACCCTGGCCAACATGGTGAAACTCCGTCTCTACTAAAAATACAAAAATTAGCCAGGCGTGGTGGCGCACGCCTGTAATCCCAGCGACTCTGGAGGCTGAGGCAGGAGAATCACTTGAACCTGGGAGGCGGAGATGGTAGTGAACGGAGACTGTATCACTGCACTCCAGCCTGGGCGGGACAGAGTGAGACTCTGTCTCAAAATAAATAAATCAATAAATAAAAATAAAAATTTCCACAACACAAAATTGAAAATAGCCCCAGAGGAGAAGTTGCCATTCACATTTTCTGTGTCTTCATTCTGAGAGCTGAAAATATCTGCAAGACAAGGACTCATGAGACCCTCTGCTTAAAACCTGAGACTTGCAGAATCTCCATCCACCACCACGACAGCCTGCCATTGCCACCATCCCCTGGGTCAGCTCGGCTGTCTATGCCAGACTCCTCCACAACTCTCTGGCCAGACGGTCTGCACTATTTGGTATATGACATGCTCAATAAAACGCAGCTCTTATCACCATCAAATTATTTTCCATGATAGGAGTTTTGATAGGGGTTAGGCAGAAAAAGTATGAGGTTAGAGGAAGGGATGACCAAGGATGCAGAAATAGGTACGAAGGGCACCAGAACTAACCTTTGCTGATTTATGGTGTGTCGTGGGCATTCAATAGATTGCCTGTGGTAAGGAGTTTAGACTTGCATATTGAAGTAGCCCCACATTAAAATAATAATAACCAATGGGTTGAAGATTATATTGTTGGCAGAGTTTTATGTTGGACTCATCCTAGTTTGTACTTTCAGCTTGAGCATGAGTGGAAATTAGGAAGCTCATCTCATCTTCCGACACCACAATTCCAAGGGAACGAGCATAAGGAACGTGTCTCAGGTCTCAGGGGAGCTTACAAATCCCCACAAATACCTCTGCTTATGTCGAATTAGGGCATCCAGGAACTTCTTACCACTTAAGAGAATAGGCCTGATTGCCAGAATAACATTCAGACTCTCTGTAAAATATCAGCCCGCTGGCCTCAAGTAATTCCCTCCTTGTTTAAGAAATCTAAGCATTAAGAAGCCCAAGCATTAGGAAACCCGAGCATTAAGAAGCCTGAGTGTTGGATGGGTGTGGTGGCTCACACCTGTAATCCCAGCATTTTGGGAGGCCAAGGCGGGTAGATCACAAGGTCAAGAGATCAAGAGATCAAGACCATTCTGGTCAAGATGGTGAAACCCCATCTCTACTAAAAATACAAAAATTTGCTGAGTGTGGTGGTGCATGCCTGTCGTCCCAGCTACTCAGGAGGCTGAGGAAAAAGAATCGCTTGAACCCGGGAGGTGGAGGCTGCAGTGAGCCAAGATCACACCACTGCACTTCAGCCTAGTGACAGAACGAGACTCCATTTACAAGAAAAAAGCCTGAGTGTTAAGAAGCCCGAGCATTTATCATCTTTAGTGTCACCAAGTCGCCTTGTCATTTTAAATAAGTCAATCATTAAGGAAGATTTTCTATGAATTTTTTATTATAAAAATAATTGGCCGGGCGCGGTGGCTCAAGCCTGTAATCCTAGCACTTTGGGAGGTCGAGACAGGCGGATCACGAGGTCAGGAAATCGAGACCATCCTGGCTAACACGGTGAAACCCCATCTCTACTAAAAAAATACAAAAAACTAGCCAGGTGTGATAGCGGGCGTCTGTAGTCCCAGCTACTTGGGAGGCTGAGGTAGGAGACTGGCGTAAACCTGGGAGGCAGAGCTTGCAGTGAGCTGAGATCCAGCTACTGCACTCCAGCCTGGGCCACAGAGCGAGACTCCATCTCAAAAAGAATTTTTTTTTTAATTAAAAAAAAAAAAATCATTGAGGAAGAATTGCCTATTAATTTGTTTCCTTTTTTCTGTTGTTTTGTTTGTTTGTTTTTATTGAAGACAGGGTCTCACTCTGTTGCCCAGGCTGCAGTGCAGTGGCTCAGTCATAGCTCACTGCGGCCTCAGCCTCCTGGGCTCAAGTGATCCTCCTGCCTCAGCCTCTCAAAGAGCTAGAATTACAGGCATATGCTACCAGGCCTAGATAATGTTTTTTTTTTTTTTTGCTTTTTGTTTTTAAGATTTTTGTAGAGATAGGATCTCACTATGTTTTCCAGGCTGGCCTTGAATTCCGGGGCTCGAGCAATCCTCCCACCTCTGCTTCCCAAAGTGCTGGGATTATAGGCATGAGCCACTGTACATGGCCAGAATTTTATTTTTCCATGATAAAAATTATAGCAACATTATAAAACTTTTAGGCATGCGAGAAAAATATCACATCTAATCTTACCACTCTATCTCATAATTAGCATTTGGTGTTCTTATCTCTGCCTTTTGTTTTATACATTTTTAACTTTGCCAAAACCAAGATACACAGGAGTTTTGTGTTGTTTTTTTCTAAATATCTAAGCATTTTCCCCCCACATGATTACATAACCCGCTTAACCATTTCTTTAAATGGCAACATTATTGTGATGGTCAGTTGTATTTGTCAATTTGGCTAAACTGTGGTGTCCAGTTGCTTGGTCAAACACTGATCTAGATGTGAAAGTTTTTAAAATACGTTATTAAAATTCGCTGTCAGTTGACTTTAAGTAAAGCAAATTACCCTCTGTAATGTGGATTACTCTTATTCAATCAGTTGAATCCTTTAAGAGTAAAGACTGAGATTTACTGACGAAGAAGGAATTCTGCCTCAAGACTACAACATAGAAATCGAGTCCAACTGTTCAGCCCACTGGCATGCCCTGTGGATTTTGTTTTAGAGTTACCAGTCCCCACAATTACATGGCCCAATTCCCTAGAATAGGTTTCTCTCCCTCTCTCTCATGTTGTGTGTGTGTGTGTTTATATTTGCGTATGTGTATGTGTTTATATTTGTGTATGTGTGCGTGTTTATATTTGCATGTGTTTATATTCGTGTATGTATGTTTACATTTGTGTGTTTATATTTGTGTTTATATTTACATATGTGTGTTTATATTGGCATGTGTGTGTTTATATTGGCATGTGTGTGTTTATATTTGCATGTTTATATTTGCATATGTGTATGTGTTTATATTTGTGTGTATGTTTTATTTGCATGTTTATATTTGTGTATGTGTATGTGCTTATATTTGCGTGTGTATACTTGTGTATGTGTGTTTATATTTGTGTATGTGTTTATATTTGTATATGTGTGTATATGTTTATAGTTGTGTATGTGTGCATTTATATTTGCATATATATTTATATTTATGTATGTGTTTATATTTGCATGTGTGTTTATATTTGCATGTGTTTATATATGCATGTTTACATTTGTGTTTATATTTGCATGTGTTTGTTTATACTTGTGTGTTTATATTTGCGTATGTGTATGTGTTTACATTTGCGTGTATATTTGCATGTTTATATTTGCATGTGTGTTTACATTTATGTGTGTGTTTACATTTGCATGTTTATATTTGCATATGTGTATGTGCTTATATTTGTGTATGTTTATATTTGTGTTTGTATTTGCATGTGTTTATATTTGTGTATGTGTTCACATTTGCATGTTTATCTTTGCATATGTTTAAATTTGCATGTGTGTGTTTACATTTGAGTATGCGTGTTTACATTTGAGTATATGTTTATATTTACGTGTTTATATTTGCGTGTGTTTATATTTGTGTATGTGTATATGTGTTTATATTTGCATATGTGTGTGTTTACATTTGCGTATGTGTGTGTGTTTATATTTGCATATATCCTGCTGGTTCTATTTGTGTGGAGAACTCTGATATTTATATTCTATTGAGTTCTTAAATTTATTTATTGCTTTGCTATTGTTGGATATTTTCCAACTTATGCTACTTAAATAATACATCAGTAAATATATGTACACACTTGTTTTCCAAATTATGCTACTAAAATAATACATCAGGCCGGGCGTGGTGGCTCAAGCCTATAATCCCAGCACTTTGGGAGGCTGAGACGGGCAGATCACGAGGTCAGGAGATCGAGACCATCCTGGCTAACACAGTGAAACCCCGTTTCTACTAAAAAATACAAAAAACTAGCCGGGCGTGGTGGCGGGCGCCTGTAGTCCCAGCTACTCGGGAGGCTGAGGCAGGAGAATGGCGTAAACCCGGGAGGCGGAGCTTGCAGTGAGCTGAGATCCGGCCACTGCACTCCAGCCTGGGTGACAGAACAAGACTCTGTCTCAAAAAAAAAGAAAAAAATAAATAAAATAAAATAAAATAAAATAATACATCAGTAAATATATGTATACATCTGTTCATATTTTGGATTACTCTATATTAGACTACATTCTTAGACATTGAATTATCACACTAGCAGTGTGCCCACATTGTTGGCATACATATTTTCTTCTGCCAACACCAACAATGTAATCTTCAACTCATTGCTTATCATATTTTTAAAAATGTGAGCTAGTTCCATAAATAAATCCAAACCCCTCATCATGGGTTACACCTTCAATGTTTAATCCATGCCAGACTGTCTAGCTACAGGGAGTTTGCAAAAAATAAAAATAAAGAAACATAACATTCAAAAGAAAGAAAATGAGAATAGAGCACTCCAGGCAAGGGAACAGCAAGTGCAAGAGGAAGGTCTTTAAGTAAAAACAACGAATCCCCAGCAGCCTGCACCAGGATGCAATCCACGCACTGCTTTGAGAGAGACTTATAAAAACAGTTAGTAATTTAACGTGTCTGAGAATTTTTGTGCAAATATATGTCATCTTTTATTAAAAATAGGTACAGTACACTTAGGAAAAAAGTTTAGTTGCAAGCAACTTCACGTTCAAAAATTTGTACATGTATGAATACACAACATGCCCCAATTCACATTGGTTGCACTTTTGATCTGACTCCTTCCAGTCTCCGAGGAAGCTTGGAGGACATGACACAATTATGTTTTCATTCCTTGGCCACTGCTCTGGTCCAGAAGTCATCTTCTGGAAACAGGTTTCCTTGGTTCCAATTTACCCATATCTTCCTTCCTAAAGTAAATCCCTACAACAACACATGCTAGCGTGTGTGTGTGGTGGGGGGCAGGGGGGATACAAAAATACAAATGTAAAAGTAGACAGGGAGATGCCTTTATTTATTTATTTATTTAGAGACAGTCATGCTCCGTTGTCCATGCTGGAGTGCAGTGGTGCGATCTCGGCTCACTGCAACCTCCGCCTCCTGGGTTCAAGCGATTCTCCGGCTTCAGTCTCCCAAGTAGCTGGGACTACAGGTGCCTGCCACCACACCCGGCTAATTTTTTATTTTTTATTTTTTAGTAGATACAGGGTTTCGCCATGTTGGCCAACCTGGTCTCGAACTCTTGACCTGAGGTGATCTACCCACCTGGGCCTCCCAAAGTGCTGGGATTAGAGGCGTGAGCCACTGTGCCTCGCTGATGCCTTTATCACAGATATAAAAGGAATTTGGGTGGCTTGGCATCTTG
Source organism: Trachypithecus francoisi (assembly GCF_009764315.1). Classification (NCBI taxonomy): domain Eukaryota; kingdom Metazoa; phylum Chordata; class Mammalia; order Primates; family Cercopithecidae; genus Trachypithecus; species Trachypithecus francoisi. The sequence continues at coordinate 48,644,423 of NW_022681464.1, read as the reverse complement.
AAAGGAGAAAGGAAAGCGAGTCTCCACTTCTGACCATATGAAAAGGTAAAATGTCTTGTTTTTGCTGTGAACATGCTGTGTGACAGGTGTGCGACTGAGGCTGACATGAGGGGGGCGCCGTGTGAAGGGTCCTGGGTCGTGGGCATGCCTGCCTTCTTGTTCCTTTGGGGTGAGGGTCCCGGGTCGTGTGCATGTCTGCCTTCCTGTTCCTTTGAAGTGAGGGTCCCGGGTTGTGTGCACGCCTGCCTTCCTGTTCCTCTGGGGTAAGGGTCCTGGGTCGTGTGCACGCCTGCCTTCCTGTTGCTTTAGGGTAAGGGTCCTGGGTCGTGTGCACACCTGCCTTCTTGTTCCTTTGGGTCTTTACTGGAGCTCGTTTCTGGGCTTGTTCTAAGAGTCATTTCTGGAGAAGTCACTTGGGGAAAGGAGGAGGAACAAGAGAAAGTGTGGGACGTAGCGAGGGACCATCACAGAGACAGATGTGGCTCAGCCGCAGCAGGTTCTGGAGGACCCATGGCTGCGTCAGAGGAGCTCCGAGGGACTAACTCGATGTGCCCTGTGCGTTTGTGTGAGATCCGTCAGCCTCCCATCTGTGTGCACCACCGCCTGGACTATCCTTGCTTCCAAAAGTGCCCCGTCCCTTTCTCATCTACAGAAGCTTAAACTGTGGTCACACATGGCCTCTGAATTCTTTCTTCTTCTAAGCCAGGGCTTTGCAACTTTTTTAAAACTGAGACCCACAATAAAAGGCACATTTTACACCACAACCAGCACGTACACGCAGAAGTGAAATAAGAGTTTGTGAAACAATACTCCCTCTGATGAGTGATTCCCTGATAGAAATCACAACTTCCATAATGATCACAGAAATAGGTGCTTCCATGCCGCTCTGTTCCTTTTTGAAAATGCTCGTTAGGACTCATTAAATTGATTTCACAACCAGCTGTTTCACAAACACATCCAAGTCGTTGCAGCCTGGAAGCCGCTTCTCTGCGGAGGCTGCAGCAGCGCTGACCCGAGGGCCCGTCCTCATTTCTGCCTCTTCCCGGCCCCTCTTGCACAGGTCATGAAACCCACTGCATTCCCATCGCCCCATCCTGGAGGACTCTCTTCTTCTGTCCCCACCCCAACAATCCTCCTGCTGTACCTTTCCCCAGGCCCCATCAAACTGCACGGTGTCAGTGACTCGCCTCGCTGCCCGGGCACCCACCCCTGGCCGGCGCCAAGCCCGGCCTTGTCCTCGTCCCTCTGGCCTCGGGCTGTGGGATCTGCCCTTCATTCTGTAAAGACTTTTGTGTCCCTGAAATGCTTCCTTTGTTGTGACGAGACTAAGGTGTGAGAAAGGATTACAACAGACGAAAATGCAGCCACGTCTTAGGCCTGGAATTGTGGGTGACTGGTAGCATAGTCTTTATATATTTGCATTGCATTTTCCAACTTGTCTCCAATGGATCACATCACTTTTAGGACCAGGAAGAAAATCGACGTTAAGATGAGAAGAAATGGAAAGGCATTGCTGGGCCATCTGTCTGGGTCTTGCTGGTGTCACCCTCCCCGGGGGGGTGGGGGGTGCTGGCTGCAGGTGGTCTCTCCTGGAGCCTGTGCCCACCTTCAGTGAGGAGCAGGAAAGCTCGAAGCTGCTGCTGGTGGCTGGTGGCGCTGCTGTGGGGGACTGCATGTGGTGGGGCCATTGCTGCCCCTCAAGGGCACCATGGGGGCCCCCAGTCTGCGGGGCTGGTGAGTGCCTTCCTGGCACAGATGTTTTTTATATGTTTGTTCCAGCTACGTCTGGCTAAGCCGTCTCTTTCTAAATGCAGGGTCTGTGCACACATTTGCTCCTGGGATTCTTTTCCACTTTGAAAGGCAGTTCTCGGCAGGGCTGGCTGTGTTTCCTTTGCGATGTGAGCTGCCCGGTGTCGGATGTCACGGAGCTGGGGTGTTGGGGACGTGGAGGAGGGAGGCGCAGGCCTCTGCTCGCCAAGGCGGATCCCAGCCGGTCTGCAGCCTCACCTCCTGTTTCAGTGGCCGCGCTGATGATGTCACCCACATACCGAAGTGAACATGCTATTTCCTGACCTAAAGTCGGCCAAGGGGAGCGGGCAAGTCTGTGTGAATCTTCCTTCCCCCTGAGAGGGCGAAGTCAACACAGAAGATGTGGTTTCTCTGAGCTCCAGCCTCTGGGATCTGACCTTCCCCCCAGCTCCCTCCATTTCTCCACTTTCTGTCTCCTCTGTTTGTCTAAGGGAAGAGACGGGAAAGAAGAAGTGTGGCCTGGGTGGATTCTGGCCCTAAAGTGAAGCATAAAGGAATAAAGAGAAAGAACAGGATGTCTCCACGAGCTCAGGGCAGGCAAAGCTTCCTCAAATAGAACACAGAAAATCCAAGCCATACGGGAAAAGGTTAATCTCATTTGACTTCATTAAAATGACAAACTTTTGTTCATCGAAAGACATCATTCCAAAAAGAAGAGGCAAGTCAGACTCAGAGATTGGTGGTACGTGCAGCCAACAAATAACCAGAATATATATAAAGAACACTTACAAATCAGTAAGAAACATGCTTGCAGCCCTATTTTTTTAATGGGCAGAATACTGGCACAGACGTTTCACAGATGAAGACACCCAAATGATCAGTCCACATTGGAAAGGTGCTCAGTGGCACCATTCATCAGGAGGACAACCACGAGATGCCATCGTCCCCCAACAGAAGGTTTGAAGCCGAGAGGACTGACGGGGCCAGTGTCAGAGGGGGTGTGGGGCAAATAGCCCACGCGTTGTGGACGGAAGCCTCAGCAGACACAGCTACCTTGTAAGGGCTGGTTATTGGTGATTCTTTCTCTGCAGGTGGTCCGACCTGTGTGCCCCACTGGCTCGCCACTCTTCCCATGAGGTTAGGGCAGGCAAAGATTTCTTACACAGGCCCCAGAACACTTGCACTCCACTGCGTCTTGGAAAGCAGCCCTGTCTGCAGCTTTGTTTTCTGCTCCACCTGCGTGGCTATTACCTGTGGAGCCTAAACATTGCTCAAGAACCTGGCAGCAGCTGCAGCCATGCCCCCACCAGGCTCCTGATAAGACTGGAAATCACGTGTAATGCTGAGTGCCATCAGCTGAGATTTGGGCCTTAAAGCTGCTTCTTATGCTAACATTTTTTTTTCTCAGCATGGAACTGAAAAGTGTCCTAAATGTGGAAAATCGAATTGGGTCTCAGAAATAAATAAATGCCTCTTCAATAATTAACAGACGGAGATCCAGACCAATGGCAAAGTTAATCAATGCAAAAAGGTGGTGCAGGGCAGACAAACAGAAACTCAGGAGCTCCTTTTAGAAACCAGAGGATCCTGGCGGGTGCACTCACGATCTCCCCAGGTCACTAACCTGGGGCACACGCCACACCACCTGGCCTCGGTCTCTTCATCCGATTTGCCATAAACCTCACCTGGTGTCCTCAAGTACACTTTGAGCACACGGGCATCAGAACATCAAGTGGGAAACGTGCATGAATTTTCCACTCCAGGATCCTGGAAAGAGAAGCACTTGTTCCTAGAGAACCTCCTTATTCTGACCTTTGGGTAACTAGATAATTCTTCCTGAATTCTGCTGAGGGTGAAGAATATTGTGTTCCATGTTTTAAAAACACACTGGAAGAACACCATTCTTTCTGAAGCCAGAAGGGAAATACATCAGCAGCTGAGGTGAGGTTTTGCTACTGTGTTCAGCGGATTTAGATTAACATGGCGTCTGAGTTCAGCAGGACACGCTCTTACTGTCACCATCTGAGTACAACAGGACACGCTCTCACCTTCACCATCTGAGTACAACAGGACACACCCTCATTTTACTGTCTCAGTACAGCAGGACGCGCCCTCACCTTCACCGTCTCAGTACAGCAGGTTGCGCTCTCACCTTCACCGTCTCAGTACAGCCAAACGCGCCCTCACCTTCACCATCTCAGTACAGCCAAATACGCCCTCACCTTCACTGTCTCAGCACAGCAGGACACGCCCTCACCTTCACCGTCTCAGTACAGCCAAACGCGCCCTCACCTTCACCGTCTCAGTACAGCCAAATGCGCCCTCCCCTTCACGGCCTCAGTACAGCAGGACACGCCCTCACCTTCACAGTCTCAGTATAGCAGGACGCGCCCTCACCTTCACTGTCTCAGTACAGCAGGACGCGCCCTCACCTTCACTGTCTCAGTACAGCGCGACACGCCCTCACCTTCACCGTCTCAGTACAGCCAAACGCTCCCTCACCTTCACAGCCTCAGTACAGCAGGACACGCCCTCACCTTCACAGTCTCAGTACAGCCGGACATGCTCTTATCTTCACCATCTGAGTACAGTGGGACAGCACTGTCACCTTCACAGTCCCAGTGAGTGATCTATGGAACTGGCGTTTTTTTTTTTTTTTTGTGGAGTGTCTGAAAAAAATCTCTCCAGTGGTGGTGGCTGGGGTGAGTTATCAAGACGAAGCAAATTGGACTGAACTATATGAGAAAAAGCCAGGCTTGTAGAAGACAGGCTGATGGAAGCCCACAGAAATGAGTGAAACTGAAGGCGGGGCAGAGGTTGCCCCAGACCTTAGCTACACACACCCCTGGGAGCTGTTTCTCAAAGATGTTTACACCAGCAAGAGGCTCAGCGTTCATCGTTTATAACAACTTCTGGGAGCTACAGTTGAGTTTACAAACATCTCGCCTTTCAGTACTTACCTATGCAGGGTGGCAACTCAAGCTGTCATGGTCATAGAATTAAGAAGGATGAACGTGGACAGGTAGGGTTTCATTTTCCGTATCCCTCCAGCAAGCAGAGTGGGTGAGGATGGGGACACTTTCTTCCCCCTGCTTGACAGCCGACTTCTTAGAGGCCTTAGTAGACATCCACCAAACATCCGACCACCACAGAGGGTGACGGGAAGGCCCGCTCATTCAGGGCAAGCAGCTGCGGAGCTCACACGGGGTCGGGGCAAGGGCAACTGCCGCGGTGGCATTCGGCATCCCGCTGGCATGAGCTTGTGGCCAGGGTAGGGGCCCTGGAAGAGAGACAGGAATTAGTCATCCCACGGTTTGTCGTCTGGCGGTGTAGTTTGATACTTGAGAGATGTGATCTTTATTTCAGAAACACCATCTGGCCACCAGCCCAATTCTTGACTTTTTGATTTCTCTCAAGATGATCATTAGGAGTGGTTTCAACAAAACTGAACACAGAATTTTGAGGACCCCAAACATGACTTAACCAGAGCCCTCACTGAATTTTTCATGAGTCAGCCCGGCCCTCCCCACTGACTTCACCCGGGCGGTCACCTGTCTTTCTTCTTCTTTTATCACTTTTTGCTTCTCTTTTAGTTTCCAGCTCTGACTGAATTCAGACCCAAATTCTTCCAGGCCGTCTCAGGGAAACTCAGAGGCAAATTTGAGTGCAGGGAGCAGGGGCTTCGCGTGGAGCTGCGACTGCCCAGCGCTGAGAGGGACCTGAGACGCCGGTGCCTTCCAGGCTGCCCCGAGCTGCGAGGGACCTGAGACGCCGGCGCCTTCCCGTGCTGAGAGGCACCTGAGACGCTGGCGTCTTCCCAGACTGCCCCGCGCTAAGAGGGCACCTGAGACGCCGGCGCCTTCCCAGGCTGCCCCGCGCTGAGAGGGACCTGAGACGCCGGCGCCTTCCCAGGCTGCCCCGCGCTGAGAGGGACCTGAGACCCCGGCGCCTTCCCAGGCTGCCCCGCGCTGAGAGGCACCTGAGACGCCGGCGCCTTCCCAGGCTGCCCCGCGCTGAGAGGCACCTGAGACGCCGGCGCCTTCCCAGGCTGCCCCGCGCTGAGAGGCACCTGAGACGCTGGCATCTTCCCAGGCTGCCCCGCGCTGAGAGGGAACCTGAGACGCTGGTGCCTTCCCAGGCTGCCTCGCGCTGAGAGGAATCTGAGACGCTGGTGCCTTCCCAGGCTGCCCCGCGCTGAGAGGCACCTGAGACGCTGGCATCTTCCCAGGCTGCCCCGCGCTGAGAGGGAACCTGAGACGCTGGTGCCTTCCCAGGCTGCCTCGCGCTGAGAGGAATCTGAGACGCTGGTGCCTTCCCAGGCTGCCCCGCGCTGAGAGGCACCTGAGACGCTGGCATCTTCCCAGGCTGCCTCGTGCTGCGAGGGACCTGAGACGCCGGCGCCTTCCCAGGGAGCTCTGGAGAGGGGCCTCGGGTTGGGGAGGAGGGAGTCTGCCATCCTCCCCTCTACAGGCAGGGCTGTCTTGTGATGGAGGCTCAGGATCCACTCCAGGCCCTCGACGACCCCCAAGCAGAAGTAGGGGTGGTGTTTCCTGCCACCCCTCACCAGGCAGGAATGCCAGGGATTCCGCAGCCAGAGTCGAACCTACGTTTATCTAAATGGAAGGAGAGAGGCGTCTCTGGCCAGAGAAAGAGGGGAAGTGGCACCCCCCAGAGAAGAGGTCGTCCCGAAGCCACAGAGTGGCTGGTGGCCGCTTCAGGAGGAGGCTTCGGGACCTGGGGAGGAACGGCCAAGCGAGGCAGGTGTCCGTGCAGGGGACACTCCATTAAGATTCCGCCCCAAATAGTGACGGAGGTCCGGGAGCTGCCCTGTCAGGGATCTGTGGGGCATGTGTGTTTCCTTTACCACCTCCAGAAACTCCGCTACAATGGCAGCGAGTGGAGGGGGTGACCCCGCAGGACGAAGAAAACAGCAAGCCACAGTGGTTCGGAGAAAAGGCCGGCAGTGGCACAAGGTGGGTCTGCAGGGGCGGGTGAGCTGCATCCCAAGCCCAGGAGAAGCTGGAGACACCGGGAGCTGGGCCGCCCTACGAGGCTGCAGACAGAGGTGGGGCCGCCAGTTCCAAAAGCAACTCCAAGACCTAAAGGCTGTCTTCCAACAAGCTCCGCCCTGGACGCATGTCCTCTCACCAGGCGGGAGCGGGGCACCCTTAGCCAGGGCTGCAGGGAGGGTGGGCGGATGCCACGGGTGCCCGGCCCTGCCTCCCGTGACAGGTCACCGAGATGTGATGATAGGGAGCACGTGAACTCTGGGCTCATTCTAGTCCTCCTGGCTGCTGAATGCTGGCCGCATGACATTTTGCAGTTCAGAACCCAAGATGAAGAGGGGTATGTGGGGCCCCTAAACAGCAGCAAGGAAGCCGGCCGGCCGTTGGCAATGCCTCAGTGCGTTCAGGAAAAGGATTTCCTACCTAGAAGTGGAATCCAACCATATTATCAGTCAAGAGTAAAGAGAAAAAGACATTTTCAGACCAGTACAGAGGCTGCTAGAGGATGTGCTTCACCCAAACGAGGCATCAGCCCTGAAGGAGGACCTGGCGCCAGGACACAGGAGAGACGGGGGCGGCAGGGGTGTCTGGGGATGGGAGGGGCTCCTGGGTGACAGTGCAGGAGAGCCAAGGGCTTCCAGGGGGGTCTGAACCAGCATTCTCATTGTATGGGGAGTTTTCTGTTTCAGACTGAGAGGTTGGGAGAGAATTGAGGATGGGTATATGAGCAAAGCCATTTGAAAATCAAGGCAATTATTAATTCCAGACAAAATATAATTTGTATAAGATGGGCTATGTAATCACAGCACATTAGGATACATTGGCTGCTTTGACAAAGACCTAAATAATAGTGGTCTAAATAATCTAGAAGCTCACTCTCAGGAAACCACTAGCATGGAAGTGGATACAGCAGCTCTGCAGGACCAGGCCTGGCCATCCTGAGCATATGGCAGGCATCTGCTCACAATCTGCCCACCATCAAGCCCACACTTCCCCCTGGGGGAGACCAGGGGAGGGGCATCTTTCCTGGTCCCATGTCCTGCCAGGAAGTTGTATGCATCATGTCCACTCATAGGCACTGACCAATGGCCAAAACCCAGTCCCACAGCCCACTGCAGAGGAGGCTTGCGCACCTGCCCACAGGGCCAGCAACACTGGGATTGCTATAAAAGATGTCTCAAGGCAACTGGAGGAGGTTGGGCCTTGGATGCCATTAAGGGATGACTGCTAGTTTAGCCGGGTATGATAGCAATATTGTGGTGATATTGGTAAAAGCCCTTACCTGTAAGAAATACAAACAAAAGTGTTGATGGATGAGACGACACGAAGCCTGAGATCTGCTTCAGAATATACCACGTGTATTTGGCTATTACTCGTGATTAAGAAGTAAATTTTTAAAAAGATCAAAGAATTTCTCTTGTCACATCTAGTAGAGGAGGCTGGAAGGTGATGGACGAGCCGTCCCTGCCTGTGGGTATGCCCACAGCTGCTGTGAACACCCACTAGATGAGCTGATGCCCACTTAGCGTGGGGTCCACCTCCACCTGGGCCCGACACAGGAGGGGCCCAGGGAAGGAAACAAACAGCCCTAGAGGTGGACATTTCCAACAGCCCCAAATGGTCACCCTCCCCAGCAGGACACTGGTAGAAAATACCTATAACTTAGAAATCATTGAAAAGCAGTGAAACTTTTTTTAAATTGAAGGTGAAAACCAAAAGGAAGTTTAAAGAATATTCCAAGTGAGCAGAGGGGGTGGCGGGATCACTCAAAAACACTGCTGTGTGGTTATGGTCATTATAAGCATAAAATATTTCTAAAATACTTAAAAGATCACTTTAATAAAAATAAAATAACAAAGTGATAAAAAAAAGTCTTGCTGAAGCAAGGAGCCTGATGTGCACAGGACAAACAGAAGTGAAGTGAAGAAGAACAAGGGAAACTGCGCGGTCAGGATCTGTGCACACGCCTGGCTGGGTTTATCACCCCTGCAAGGGCTTCGTGCCACATATGGACACCGTCAGCCCAGTGGCCAGAGCCTGGCTGGGTTTACCACCCCTGCGAGGGCCTCGTGCCATACACAGACACTGTCAGCCCAGAGGCCAGAGCTCCCCAAAGCCAGGGCTGCTGCCTGGAGAACAGGTACCCTTGGGGTGGGAGCGGCGCCCCGCCATGAGCCGCAATGGGGCTGTGTGAGCTGTCGGCGCCTGGCATTGCACATTCCGCGTGTGTCCCAGGAGGACCCTGTACAGAGACGAGACCGTTCCATGCTTTCCTCATTTGCTTCTCCCATGAGCCGTGATGGGGCTGCATGTGCCACCGGCACCTGGCATTGCACATTCCGCGTGTGTCCCAGGAGGACTCTGTGTGGGGACTGTTCCACACTTTCCACATTGGCTTCTCTGGTAGCAGGTAAGCTCCGGGATCCCGTCAGCACTGCCTCCGCGGGTCTCCTGAAATATTCAAAGAGTATAAACAGGTGAAAAGTTTTAACCCCTGAATAGCCGGGATGTAAAAAATGAAATCTAGCAAGTGATTAAACGAAATCACAAACCTAATTGCTTACACTTAAAATAATACTAAAGCAAATGTGAGATTATGTTTAACTTGGAGGACCAGCACCGTCAGCAACGTGGTTCTGTTCTAATTTTTCACCAGGGAGGGCTCTACATTCCAGGCTGTTCGTGCAGCACGATTATGAAGTCCTCAGTGTCTGTGAAGTTCAAGTGTTTTAAATGGAGCAGAGGCCCCTCCAAGGATTGCCCACCCCATTTCCACCTCAGCCCTGTTGGCAAACCATCCCTGCTGCCATGAGCAGGGAGCAGGAGCTCCCCCCTTCTGATGCAGCGGCTAGATACCAGGAGGGCCACGGAAGCTGGCTCCCTGAGAGACTCCGAACCTCAGATCCAACTGGGGGATGCCAGGTGCTAACGGGACTACGTGGCCCTAGGTGGAAACTGTGACTCCATGGGACTCCTGTCTTCTGCGACCTGCTCCAAGGCTGCCCTTGTGCAGAGCTCGGCCATGGGGCTGTGGCCCTGACCCCTCTGCCAGGCTGCCCACACCACTCCAGGGGACGTGGTTTCCACTGTGGGCAGCTGGTGCAGTGTGACCGTGGTGCAGGTGGGGCCTCTGGGCGGAGGACATCTGGGTAAACTGGGCTATAGCGGGGCCCAGAGTTCGGGATTGAGGGGAGGCCATGCCAGGTGACCTCTGCAAGGACTTGGGGAACTGCATGCAAAATCACAGAAAGAAAGATATGGTTCTTAACCAGCTTCCACCCTGTCTTACAGCCTCTTTGTTTACTTCCCAGTTGATCTTTAATTTCAGTTGCCAAAGCAGCTGTTTGCACCATGCAGATGAGTCCCAGGGGCCTCAGACCCGCCCAGCCGCCCGCCCAGGGTGAGAATTGGGGCTGCGGCCGGGCTGGGCAGATAGGGTCGGGGGGCACAGCTCACAGGGCCCCCCACACTCCACAGTGCCAAGTCCTCTTTCTCCAGAAGTCCCAAGCTAACAGGAAGAAAGAAAAATGGAGGGAGAGAGAGAAAGAGAAGTGAAAAAATACAGTCATAAATCTGGGACCTGTTTTTATTGGTGCTTCTATTTCAGATTTCCAGTTTGGAAAAATACTTTTTTATGCATCCCAGGCACCTTGGTGATGGTGGAATGATGATGATAAATGCAAAAAGTTTTTAAAAGTCCTTTTTATGCCCAGGAGAACAAAGCCCGGTACAGTGCAGCCGCCTCAGGGCCTCTGTCACTCTTAAAGAGGGTTGGCTTGTCCAGCTTAACTTTGCCCCATGCCTGCGTGCTGGTGTGCCTATGCCAGGATGCCCTCGGTGCCCTGAGACCCTGTCCACGCCTGGCTGCGCCTCCCAGGTTTGTCTTAGGGAGCGGAGGTTGGCCAGGCACCCTGTGGGAGGCTCAAGCAGGGAAAGTGCCTGTCGTTGGGGAATAACTCGGGGGAAGCACTTGCAGATGAACTGCAGGGAACAAGTGAAGAGTGTGGACACTGGAGCAGGGGGCGGTGAGAAGAACAAGCGAGGAGTGTGGACACTGGAGCAGGGGGCGGTGAGAAGACGATGCAAGGTCTGCCATCCGAAGGTGGGCTCTGTGTCCCCTGAGGTGGGAGGCCGTGAACACAAGGCTGGGTTTGCACCTCAGGTTTGTGCTGGGTGATGGGACCTGCCGGGGCCTCCCTGCCCTGCCTGTGAAGAGACTGTTTTTGCTGTGAGTGTGCGTGCATGGCGGTCCTGCTGTGCCTGCATAGGTGGGTTTAATTGGTTCCAGCTGCACTGGCAGCTCCTCTCCCCCACTATGATGTGGCGCATGGAGTTATGGGTGGAGCCCTTTGAAGCAGCTGCAAGTCATTCCATCGTGTAAACTGAAATAAGGAGAGGGTGAAAAATGCAAGCCATGACTCTGCCCGCTCCACAGCTGGGCTCACACAGCTCCATGAGACGGCCGCCCAAACTAAGCTACCTCCATGGGCCTTGGCCAACTGACAAGAGGAAGGGAAGGAGATTACTCTAAGCCCCAGATATTCTGGTGAGCTGGAAGCTGGCCGGGAGGGCTGGGAGCCAGTGACACCTCCAGCCAGCAGGCCTGTGTGGAGGCCCCGTTCCGGTGAGTGTGCCCAGGGGCGAGGGGTGTCCGGCCGCCACTGACCGCCAGCTGCCCAGGAGGCAGAGGTGACCCGAGAGGGGGCTGCTCAGTTCAGGGAGGAGCCCAGCCCCCAACACAGGGCATGGATGGAATCTCTCAAGGTTCCCCGGGCATCCTGCCCACCCAAGCTGACTGCTAAGGTCATTGAAATGGAACAGGAGCTCAGGCCTAGAGTGTCCAGGCCAAGTGACCACCATGAGTGCCTGAGAGGCCGGATGTGCAGGCTGGCTCCTGGCTTCTCACCTGAGCCTCCCCACCCCCTTGCCTCCACGTCTGAGAATACCTGGCGCCCCAGCATGGCCTTGGGGAGGCAGCAGTGCTAAGCACATGGGGCCAAGAGGATGGCTCTGGGCCAGTCGGGTGCTGGGACAGTGGCTGGCAGGGGACCCATTTGGAGAAGAGCCCACTGCTCTGAGCAGCTCCAGCTGCAGCTCCCGCCGCCCTCTTGTGAGGGCCTGCCTGGGCCCATGTCCAAATCCCAGCACCACAGGCCAGACGGCCGGCAGGTCTCACGGGGTGAGCACAGCAAAGGCCGCTTTTACACGGGGCCCCCTCCAAGAGCTGCTGCCCGAGAGGGAGCATGGCCCACAGAGACCCCCTGGACTCGGCCTCTGGGGTCCACCTGGTGGCTTCTGAGGGTGCTGCCCGACCAGAAGCTCGAATCCTGCTGGCTGCACTGTCCTGAGGCCACAGCCAACACCCACTCCTGCCTCCAGCCTGGTGTCCCTTCCCACTGTTAGCAAGGCCTGGGGGACGAAGGGACCACCACAGTGCGGTGGGAAAGAGAGAGCCCTCAGCTTCACCCTGGGTGTGTTGTGGAGACGCAGACTCATCTGAGGTCAGACGGGGGCACTGGACTTGCCAAGGTGTCCACGCTCAAAAGGAGCGTCTGGAGCGGGGGTTGGCATGAGGGGTTCAGGGGCTTCCTGGGAGCAGTTCCAGCTGACAGAGCTCCATGGAAACCAGATGTGACCTCGGGGACCGCCGGCCTGTGGGATGTGCACCAGAACCCAACACTGCGGGAGCCCAGCCTTCCTCTCATTGGGTGGCAGTGGCTGGGCTCACACACACCCTAGCGGCGTCCAGCTCCCCTGTCAAGGAGAGACCCCTCCCCAGAGTGGGCTGCGGGGCCAGTGCCAGCAGTGACGGGGTCCATCCTCACTGTCTCCTGAGGGGCCAGGCCTGGCCTGAGACTCCGATCTCGGGGACGACAGCCACCAGCTGGATGAACTGGCCCCATGTCCTTCCTACTCCTCACCTCCCTTCTCTTGCTGGGACTTCACGAGAGAGCCTGAGTTACTGAGTCGACGGGAAGCAGAAAAGACTCCCATGCAGCTCAGGCCCCTGTGGCAGGACCAGGAAGGAGGGAGAGGTAGCACATTGCCAGAGCGCTCACGGACACCAGGTTTGCTCCCCATGCACTGTCTGTGCCACGCCGCAGGTGCCAGGCAGCCACAGGCATTGTTTGGGCCCCGAGCCGGTCAGGCTGGAGTCAGGTCCCGCTAAGCCACACGTGACTCTTGCTTGGAGTGGGGGCTGAGGGGTGTCTTCCTGCTGCAGGGCTGCAGCTGGTGCCTGGTTCGCTCTGTCCAGACGCAGCTCTGGGCTTGCAGCCTCTGCTGCCCTGATGGGACAGCAACCCTGGGCATCGCTGGAGACTCTGAGGTCTGCACAGGGCACCATCCTGTATTCTGTAGGGTCCAGAGACCCAGAGAGGGAGGCTGGCCCAGCGCCCTAGTGGGAGAAAGGCCAGTGATGTCATCGGGGTGCTGAGGCTGACAGCCGCCTTCTACTGGATATTACTGCTGAGAACCAGCCAGGTGCCTGCACTCGCTGCCGTGAGTAATTGCCCAGCGGCCCGTGAGGTGCTGGCAGTTCCTCCATTTACGAGTTAGGAAACAGGCACAGAGAGACCAGGTGGCCTGTCCCAGCAGCACTGCTCTGGCTCTTGACCCCCATAGCAGCAGCGAAACGGCTGAAATCAAGATAGATTTATCCGTTCTCACCAGGCTGTGGGCGCCTTGCCGGTCTGCGCTCCTAGCTGGGGGCCCAGGGAGACTCTGCTTCCAGGATTGCCCGCGTGTGGGAGGAACCCAGCTGCCAGCTGCAGGACTGAGGTCCCATCTCCACCCTGGCCTCTCACAGGGCCCTCAGTCCTGCCAAGCAGCAAGCAATGCCGCACCTCAGCCTCTCACTCTGCTCTTCGGTTCCCTGGACCCCCAGCCCAAGCTCCGGTGATTACCAGGTAATTCCTGTCCCAAGGCAGTGGTGCTGAGTGTTCTAACATAGTTGCCATGTGGCTCTGTGTCCTGTGCACAGGCCAGGGGTTTAAGTGGGCATCAGCAATGCTCGCGTCAGAGACCCTCCACCACGACGTGGCCACCGTGAGCACAGCTCCGTGGCCAGCACTGGAAACGGCGTCTCCTGCCTCCAGCTGCATGACTCGGAGAAGCAGGAACTTTTCCATCCTCACTGTCCGTCCATATATCCAGGGCTGTCCACATGCACCCACACCATGTACTCGCCGTGTGGCCTGTCGAGAACACAGCATCCCCCTGCCCCTGATTTCCCAGGAGAGCTGCACGTCCATGACGGTGGTCTCCCAGGCATGCATGGCCACGGAGCACGGGAACGTGCACCCCTGCTGGGAGCGCACAGGAAGACTGCACGTCGGGTTCTGAGGCTTCCTATGAAACAGAGAACCTGAAATATCTAATTTTTTACGTTGATTACAGATTTAAATGATAACTTTTTTATAGATTGGGTTTAACAAAATATTAAAAGTAATGACACCTATTGGCCCGGTGCGGTGGCTCACGCCTGTAATCCCAACACTTTGGGAGGCCAAGGCGGGCAGATCACGAAGTCAGGAGATCGAGACCATCCTGGCTAACAAAGTGAAACCCCGTCTCTACTAAAAACTACAAAAAACTAGTAAGTCATGGTGGCGGGCGCCTGTAGTCCCAGCTACTCTGGAGACTGAGGCAGGAGAATGGCGGGAACCCAGGAGGCGGAGCTTGCAGTGAGCTGAGATTGCGCCACTGCACTCCAGCCTGGGAAACAGAGCAAGACTCCGTCTCTAAAAAAAAAAAACTAATGACCCCTGTTTTTTATTTGTTTCTTAACGTGGACATTAGAAACCTTAAAATTGCTTATGTGGTTCCCATTAGATTTCCATCAGACAGCGTGTGTCTAGAAAATGGCTATAAAGTGTTCTACCTCCTGCTGATTTTATTGTAAGTGTGTCTGATCTGCAGGACTAAACATGTGGTCCAGGGAACTGTCCACACTGGAGCACACAGAGTTGCTGAGGAGTGGGTTGGTTGTTGGTTTGGTTTGGTTTTGTTTCCAGTTTTTGAAAATTTAATATGGAAAGATTTTGAGGTCATGCATGGTCTACAAATGACGTTTCTGTCCTGATTCAGGATGGGTGCCCACACACCTAAGTCCACCCACACAGGCCTGTAACATGCACGTGTGTACCTGAGCATGTATGTACATGAGCACGTGTGTACCTGGGCATGTATGTACATGAGCACGTATGTACCTGAGCATGTATGTACCTGAGCACATGTGTACGTGAGCATGTGTGGCGGTACCAGCACAGGGATAAGCTGTGGCCTCACAGGCTTCTCACTGCTGCAGCTAGACGTGCCACTGTGAACAGTTGGGGCAGGGGCCTCCTGCCCTCATGCTGTGTGTGGCAGCCGCAGGTCCCTGTGCCTGCAGCCTGAGACAGGTGCCCAGAGTCGCTGCCTGGGGGTGAGTGAGTTCTGCTGGAGGAAATGATGTAGAACTGCGAGGATGCCGTAAGAAGGCAACAGCAGAGTCAGAAGTTAAGGAGGAGAAGACAGAGGTAACAGGGAATTGCTCCTCAGCAACGACACGTGAGAGCCGCGTGTGCCATGATCCCAGGCGCTGCGGCTGCACGGATGACACGTGGCGGGGAACCCAGCTTCCGGACCTGCCCTCGAGGGCTGAGCCTCTCACACCCAGCCTCGTCCTCCCCATCTTGAGGGTGCCACTCTCGTGCTGCACAGGGTTCACCAGCTGTGCAAAGCCTGTCTTCATTTGGTTAGCCAGAGTCCTAGGATGGGGGCCCACTCACCCATGTCACCCTGTGATGAGGACAGCAGGGATGGAGCCTTCCTTGGTCTGAGCTTGAGGCTGCAGCCCTGCGGGGTTGGGAGAGCCCTCTCCCACTCTATATGCACAGCTGCTTTCTCTCTGCTGGGCAGTCCCAGTGGACCCGGGGGGCCTTGACGTGGCTGAAGAGAGCCCTGCATGTGAGGTGCTGTCACGCAGCCTCAACACAGAACCTCCTAGAACACTGCAGAGGCTCCAGGCTCACACGACGCCCGAGCCAGCACTGCCAGGAGCCAGGGCCCAGGAAGGGCGTTGCTGGAACAAGTGCTGACCCCTCACCCCTGTGTCTCCAGCGGGGCCACATCATGCATGTCACAGATGATGGCCCTGGTACTTGGGTCAACACCCTGTGTTCACACGGACTGAAGCTGTGAGTCAGGTAGGGGACGGGGGATGGGACTGCCCGCTGCCTATTCCCTCAGTGGGAGAACCTGGCCTGCACCCAGAGCTGCACTGCTGCCCTCACCCCAGGGCCTCCTGGAGAGGACAGAGCCACCAGCAAACAGCTTCTCCCTCACAGCCCAGGGAGGCCTGCACACCCTCCGCAGAAGTCTCGGTCACCCCCATTTCTAAGTGCTCCGCCACAGGCAGCCCTCGGGAGCCCCCATGTGTCGGCTACCACCTTGGAGGGCTTGGCGTGGACAGTAGGCCATGGTGTGGGCATCTTGGGTGTCCCATGGGGACAAGTGGGGGCCCAGCTGCTCCGCAGCGTGGGCTGACTCCTCCCTCCCCCAACATGCTGCAGTTCCCACTTTGTTAAGCCCCTGGGATGCAGCTGATTAAAGAGCCGTTTGGGTTAAACGAGATCCTGGTCTGAAAATGCAGGTGGGTCTGGATTATCAAAAGGCCATCAGTCACCCACGCGTTAGTCTGAGTAAGTTTGGTCTGCTTGATTTTACTTCTGCTGGTCTGACTTTTGGATGGGAGTCTAGGGAGGAGCTTCTGGAGCTCCAGCAACCCCGAGGGATGGACTGAGGGTCTGTGCCCCTCACCTGCTTGGTCCTGCCCCTCAAGGACTTCCTGAGCCCCAGGCTTGTGTGGACACAGGGAAGCCCTGCTGGAGGGCCCTCTTTACATGGGGAGGCCTGAGCCCTGAGCAGTCAAGGAAGTTTTGGAAGTGAGTAGCTATGGCTTCTCCACCTGCTCCTGCCTGGACAGCGCCCTTCAGAACTCAAGTCCATCCATGAGACAGCACCCATGAGGGCCAGACGCCGAGTCACTCCATGAAGGCCAAAGGTGAGCACACAGGGATTTCTCTCTGAAGACACAGTGCAAGTAGCAAGTGCAGACGTGGGTGTTGACACAGGCACACACATATGCACATATGCACACACATGCCCACATGGCACACATGTACATGTGCACTATACACGCACATGCACATACAGCATACATATGCACACATGCATGCACACAGAATATGCTCACATGTACGGTGCACACGGCATACATATGCTCACATGCTTGTGCACGGCATACATATGCTCACATGCACAGTGCACATGCACATGGCATACATATACACGCACAGTGCACACATGCACACACATGGCATATATATGCTCACATGCACTGTGCACATGTATACAGCATACATATGCTCATGCTTGTGCACACAGAGCATACATATGCTCACATGCACAGTGCACACATGCACATGGCATACATATGCTCACATGCACAGTGCACATGCACACATGGCATACATATGCTCACATGCACAGTGCATATGCACACATGGCATACATATGCTCACATGCACAGTGCACATGCACACATGGCATACATATGCTCACATGCACAGTGCACATGCACACATGGCATACATATGCTCACATGCACAGTGCACACATGCACATGGCATACATATGCTCACATGCACAGTGCACATGCACACATGGCATACATATGCTCACATGCACAATGCACACATGCACATGGCATACATATGCTCACATGCACAGTGCACATGCACACACATGGCATACATATGCTCACATGCACAATGCACACATGCACATGGCATACATATGCTCACATGCACAGTGCACATGCACACACATGGCATACATATGCTCACATGCACAATGCACACATGCACATGGCATACATATGCTCACATGCACAGTGCACATGCACACATGGCATACATATGCTCACATGCACGGTGCACACATGCACACACATGGCATATATATGCTCACATGCACTGTGCACATGTATACAGCATACATATGCTCATGCTTGTGCACACAGAGCATACATATGCTCACATGCACAATGCACACACGCACATGGCATACATATGCTCACACACAGTGCACATGCACATGGCATACATATGCTCACATGCATGGTGCACATGCACATGACATCCATATGTTCACACGTGCACACATTCACATGTATATGCACTTGGCTCGTGCACACATGCCACCTACATGCCACCACATGCACACAGATGCACATTCACAGGCTCACACACTTCTTGATGCCTGTGTGGGTGCCACGCCGGTCCTTCCTTCCTGGGGCACTCCTGTCCCTCTGTATTGTGGTTGTGCCCTGGATGCTGAGAAGGCTCTGGCCTGTTTTCACTGGGATTCAGAGGCATTGTGGACTGCAGAACTGTGTCAACCCCACCCATTTTCTCCACAAATGTTCTTTATTAAGAGAACCTTAATTGAGAACATTAAGCAGAAACCAAAGAGATTATCGACTTAATAGTGGGAACGGCCCTGGTGCACCTCGTTCTGAGGCCTGGGGCGAGTCATTAGGCTCCTGCCTCAGCTTCCCCTCTGTGGGTCGGTAGCGTGGCCTGTGTGGGCTCTCAGGAGATTAATGCTATGAACCCCCAGGGGAGGGGCTGCTCTGTGCTATTTTGGCAGGTTTGTCATCACCTCGCGGGGGCCTGGAGTTGGGAGAGAGAACAAAATGAAGAGGTGCCTCTGATGACAGCTCCAGCCCAAGCCCCGAGCCGTTCTCTCTGGGAGCTGCAGGAGCCATGGCCACATGCGCTGCAGAGGGGCTGTCTGTGTGCGGCCCGATGACATGGAGGCTCCACATGCAGCCAGACAGAGCGGCCCCGTGGCTCTCCACAGCCCCGACCTGTGCCCCTGCACAGAGCTCAGGGAGGACACTACCTTCTAGAACGGATGCCAGCCCCACAGACGCACCTTGGAATCCCCTTGGAGCCCACAGGAACCACTTTTTTCTGCTTAACTCATTGTTTTATGGTCCTGGGGCTGCCAGGTCAGTGTTCCACTATGTTCCATGGGGCTGTAGGGTCCTTGGCATCTTTCACTGCTGTGGGGGACTTAACAGCTTATCCTCTCAGAACCCTGGAGGCCAAAGTCTGAAACCCCAGTGCGATAGGGCGTGGGGAGGGTATGCTCCCCGGGTGCTCCTGTTGTGGGCAGGATGTGCCCCCGGGTGCTCCTGGGTCCTCCTGGGCGCGGGCAGGGCGTGCTCCCTGGGTGCTCCTGGGCATGGGAAGGACGTGCTCCTGGTGGCTCCTAGCTGCCTGTCCCAGCACCTGCTGCTCTCGGCTTCCCTGGCTTGTACCGCTGCTCCAACCTTACCCTCTGCCTCCCACCGCACCATGTTGGTCTCTCTCAGGAGGACGCCCGTTCCTGGACTTGGGTCACCCCCAGTGCTTGTCTTGACCACATCTGCAGGATCCTGTTTCCAAATGAGGTCCCACACTTAGGTCTCAGGGGCTGGGACTTCCTTCCACACACTTCCAGGGACACAGTTGAATCCACAGCTCCCCACCGTGTTCCCATCTTTCACTGCTCTGGAGTTCACACTTTTCTGGTGCAGAGATGGCCCTCAGGCCCTACCCCCAAAGGCCTCGTCTACACCGCACTCCCTGGTGGTGGTCAACCGAGCTGCACCTTGAACCCTGGGAGCTCTGGAGGGACCGATGCCTTGTGGTGGGTCCAGGTGGCCTGAGGGCTAGAGAGGCAGAGCTCGTGTAGATGGGAAACCCCAGCTGGGAGCAGACCGGCTGGGCAGGAGGGGCCGGGAGCCAAGCTGCAGGGCTTGGGGAGGCTTGCGCCCACGTGAGCAGGACCCATGCTGCTTGCTCTCCTGCCACTCCTGCCGGCACTGGGTATGCTGGGGGCCGGGCAGTTGTATCCACTGCTCCAAGAAGCACTTGTTCCTCCTCTCCACTAAAGCGCCCCTGTGCCCCTGCATGCCCCCCGTGATGTCACATGCCTCCACATGCTCCCCATGTCCCCCCCATGTCCCCCGGCCCCCATATGCCCAATCCCCATGTGCTCCCATGTGGCACCTCCCAGCTCACCTGGACACATGAGTCTCGGGGTAACCAGCCCCCCTGCACGGACAGCAAGTGGGAGTCAGCAGCCAGGCAGGAAACTCAGGGGCTTTGTGCTTGGAGGGAAGCCCGCCCGATAGGAAAATGCTTTCGAAGCTTGTGGATCAGAGAGGTCGGTAGTGCACCGGGTAGTCAGATCGATCAGTCAGTCAGGACGATCAGCCCCATTTCTCAGGTAAGAAAACCAGGCGCCAAAACTTTCAGCAACTTGTGCACAGTAGCAGGTGGGTCACCCATCAGCAGCAGAACCAGCACAACCCCAGCAGGTCCGGGGCTGGAGGCGCCCCTGCACCCCACACCTCCCCTAGAGTCCCCCACCCTGCACAACCCTGCTCCATGCACCCAGCACCATTGCATCCCACATGCTCCTGCAACCTCCTGTCCCACACACCCCATGCCCCACACCCTCACACCCCCAGCATCCTGCACCCAGCAGCCCCCACCCCATACTCCATAACCCCTGCACCTGCTGTGCCCCTGCACACTCCCACACCCCACACTCCTTGTACCCCATACCCTCATCCCCACTCTGCACCACTGCACCCTGGCCAAGGCCTGCAGGTGCCAGGGCAGCAGGGAGCCCCTGTCACAGCAGTGAAGGATGCCAAGGACACCACAGTCCCACACTGTGGACACCCCGGACTCTGGTTGCTGTGCCAAGCCCTGGGGGTGCCTCCCTGCCTGTGTCCTCTGCTCTGAGCCCGGCTCCCTCTGGTGGGGTTCGGGTTCCTGGTAGGAGCCCAGCTTGCCTGGCTCCAGCACTCCCCCAGGGCCTCCTACACCACACCCAGGCTCCGTGCAGGCCCAGCACACCCCTCCCAGCCCTCGTGGCCAGAGAAGGGAATGGCTTTCAAAAGAGGAGCCCCTTGGAGTCCAAGATTCTTCAAAACTTCCAAAAGAAGTTCTGTATTTTGGACGTCAGTTTCTTTCAAATAACTCATTTTGTGGAACACATATGACAATTGTAGGATGGGAAAAGGCATGCAGAGCTGTGACACTTTCCTTTAGAGGTCACTACAGTGCGTCCATGTCCTCCCAACACCATGAGTGCAGCCGCACCAAAGCCAGGGGAGCAGGTGCGCTTCTCCATGGGTCGTGGTTTAAAGCAGGTGGAATCGCCATGGCTCGGGATTGAGGTGGTAATGGACATCCCAGTCCTCAGGTGGGGTTAAGTCCTCCTCCTGCACAGACCGTGCTGGGGGCAGCCTCCCTCCCACGATGCTGGGGGGACTTTGCAGTGCCCCCCAGGAAGCACTGGTGGGGCAGGCTGCAGGAGCCAAGGCCAGGGTCCTGGCATGGGACTACGGGGCCCTTGGCATCCTTCACTGCTGTGACAGGGGCTCCCTGCTGCCCTGGCACCTGTGGGCCTTGGCCAGTCCCCAACGCCACGTTGTGGTAGTAGAGACCTGGTGGTGGCCCCAAGCAGGGCTGCACCCAGCACCATCGCAACCCACACGCTCCTGCAACCTCCTGCCCCGCACACCCCATGCCCCACCTTACCCTCTGCCCAGCATCCTGCACCCAGCAGCCCCCTACGGAGGCTCTGTCCCCACTGATCATCAATGCAGACACACGTCCACGGGAGGGGCTCTCGTTTTCCCCACCTTCCAATGAGGAAACCGACCAAGACAGACTCCGCACCGAGCAGGGGTCAGACCCTGGTGGAGGTGGAGTCTCTTCACCGTGGCACAGTCCTGCTCAGTCCCTGGACTGCCCCCCTGCACCCAGCAGCACAGGCTGCAGAGACCAGGAGATGTGGGCAGGGGCTTCCCCCTTGCCTGCCTCACTCCTGCCCACCCAGTGGGCACCCCGTAGATAGGAGTCGCTCTCTGCCTGGCACTTGGACTGCTGGGCTGAGTCATGGCTGCAGGCAGCGGCTCAGTGGCATCTCCAAGGTGCCACCACAGGGACACCCTCCGTGTCTCCAGGCTGTGCTGTGGCTCCGCGGAGCCAAGCTTCCCCATGCCACTGAGTCGGGGGCTGCAGAGGCCTGTGCGAGCTGCGGTGGCTGGACCTGGGCCTGGCTGCTTGGATGCTGAACGCTGCTCTCAGCCTGGAGGCTGGCAGGCCTGCCAGGGGCCAATGAGCAGGCATCGCTCGCCTGAAGCTCTTTGCCTTCGAGGGAGCTTCAGCACCAGCCAGGAGCAGTTTATGAGAAATTCAGAGACACATGCAGACTTCTCGGTGTCTTCTGAAGAACAGCCACTGTCTCACCCACCTCTGGTCAGAGGACTCTGGAAAACTTGCGTTTCTGGTACGTGTAGAAAACCGACATGCTAAGCCGCAAAGCCGCCCCCTTCAAGGCGCAGCACACACGAGGCTCGCCCTGCCACGAGCACTGGTACCAGCTCACTTTCCGCTCTGCTCGGCGGGACTGCCGGCCAGGCCGAGCATGCAGCTGCAGAGAGGTTTAGAGTGAGGCCTTCGCTTCGCTCTCTGGTCCAAGAGTTACAGCATCTGGTGAAGTGTCTCGTTTTCCTTTTTTGGACAGTTAAGCTACAGCAGTGGGCCAGCTGGCACCAGTGTGGAGAGACAGGTATTCCTCACTTTGGGGCACCAACGTGGTTCTGGCAAAGTTGCCTCTTTTCCAGTAAAACAAGTCTCCTCTCCCCACCGCCTTCCATTTCAGGACCAGAGGTTTGTTCCTGGGGAAGCAGCCTCAGTGACTGTGAGCTTTGCCCTCTGCGGAAAGCCTGGCCACCAGCGGCACAGAAGCCAGATGCGTGGCCGTGCCGGCAGAGCAGCTGGAGCAGCCCCTGCCCCCCATGTACCTCAGTGTCCCCCAGGCCACCCGCGCCCCACTCTGCCTCGCCTGTACCACCTCCCTCACCGCCACACTCAGTCCCTCAGAGCAAAGTGCCTACTCCACAGCTCCACGCCCCTGCCCAGTGGAGCCTCAGCCCTGTCCCACCTGCAGCGTGCCCAGCCCAAGTGCCCCAAACCCAGAACCTCGGGCTCAGGGCAAAAGGAAGCCGCCCCATCCCATCACATCAGGGTCCCACTGCACTTGTTTAGAGCAGAGCACAAGTCTCCTCGCATCTGAGCCCCTTCACACAGGTGACTCTGAGAGGCTCAGGACAGAGCATTGCAGGGGACACAGAGGAGGAAGGACTCGGGCTGTGAAGAGGGGCTCGGCCTCACCAAGCAGCACGTTCTATTCATTTAGCAAAATGGCCGCCCACCCCCCTCCCAGACCCTGCTCGGGGAGAGACCACTGGGGCCGTCCCGTCCCCGACTTCTATTTTGTTTTCGCCAGAGCCGCCTCCAGCCTCCCTCTTCACTTTTTATGTCAACTCTGGGGCCCTGCTGGCTGAAAGTGAGTTCTGTTTTCCGGCAGCCTTGTGGCTTTTGGACTCGGCCTTGAAAATTAGTTCATGGCGACCCAGGCACACATCGCACTGGGAAGCCACGTGGGAGCCGTGCGGGTGGAGCGGCGCAGCCAGACTGAAATGGATCCCAGCGCCTGGGCCTCGTCAGGCCTTTATGACAGAGTGTGAAGGGAATTGCTGCTTAGTCACCAATTTGCTTGGCAAAATCGGGTGGATCAGGAAACATCAAAGGTCAGACAGTAGGAGTTTGTCTAGACACTCTATTTTGGACGACGCTCACCCGAGGTGTTTCTGTAGCAACCTTTACAACACTGCTGTTCCGGCAATACTGGAGAAAACACTGTCCCTCCTGTCAGCAGGTAGGGCCCACTCTGAAAATCCTCGCCCCGTCGCCGGGTCTGCGGCGGCGCCTCCAACTCCATTTAGAACGAGGAAGCCTGTCGGGGAGGCCCCGGGGAGGGACCGGCTGCTTGGGCGGAGGCCAGGCCTCGGGAAGCTCGTCCAAGGCTCCCGGGCAAAAGCGCCAAGAAATGGAAGTGGCTCATTTTTCCTCTGGGCCTGAGGGGAGGGTTTTGATTTTTACAGCCGCCCGCAGTCATTTCTCACAGGTTTGAAGCAGACGTTTCCAGGGAGGGAGGGAGAAGGGAGATGGGGAAGGGTGGGGAGACGCCGGAGGAGGCAGCCACCTCAGGGGATCCCTGGAAGCCTGGACGCGCTCTGCCCAGTGGTTCGGTCCCCCGGGGACACGTGGTCATGTCTGGAGGCATCTGTGGCTGTGGCGGTCACGGTAGGGAGTGCGCCTGGTATCGAGGGGTGGGGCTGCTTCCTTCTGCCTGTCCCCGCTGCCCTCCCCATCCTCCATGTCTCCCTGCCACCTGCCCTGCTGCCCTCCCCGCTCTCCATGTCTCCCTGCCACCTGCCCTGTCCCCGCTGCCCTCCCCGCCCTCCATGTCTCACCACGGTGCCCGACGGCCCTCTGCGAACCAGGAGAGGGGACGGCCAGCGCTTCGGCTTCCCTGCATTTCCCCGGGAGTGGGGGAGCCAGGAGCAGTCCATGAGTTCCCTCTTCCTCCTGGGGCCTGGGCACCAGATCCCAGAGCTCCCTACCACGCAGTGGGTTCCCTGGCCTTGCAGCCCTCCTCGGGTCCCGCGGGGAAGGTACACAAAGGTGGCTCGACAGCTCCTTAGCCCGCCACCTCCAGCAACGTCAGCCTCCCCTGCCTCAGTTTCCTGAACTCTGAAGGGAGGACGAGTGGCACGATGATTCCTGGGCAGAAACCTCAGGGCACGGTGACTGCAGGCCCCAGGTTTCTCTCCCACTGACCGCCCAAGAGACCTCAGGGCACGGTGACTGCAGGCCCCTGGCCTCTCCCCCACTGACTGCCCAGGGGAGTGAAAGTCCAGGACTCTGTGCATGCCTGGGGACCTGGGCAGTGGGGGCAGGATTGGGGACCTGGACGCAGCATCTGCCCGCCTTGCTGGTGAGGGGTGCAGGCTCCCAGGCCCTGCATCCAGACACCACCCTCACCCATGCAGGAGCAGGACTCAAACCCGCCTCTCTCGCCTCCTTGTATTGCAGAGAACGTTCAAGTCCTGATGTGGACTCTGTCTGACTGCGGCAGAAAATCCAGAGATGGCCTCTGCCACCACTGTGACGGGCTCTGGCCAGAGAAGCAGGAGGGAGGTGGGCCCACAGCTGCTGCTTCTGAGCCATTACAGGGGCAGTGGCATCCAGGGAGCACCCTGAGATGCAGCCTCTGCTTCAGCCTGACAGACCTATAGCTGCTTCTGGAGCACGCCTGGGGGACGCCCTTTCTTCCTCTGGGATGCCAGCTGGACTTACTGTGCAGACAGGGCCTGAGCCAGACCAGAGGCACTGGCTTCTAGGCGTGGGACCTTCTTAGCGCAGGACCTTCTCAGCGCGGGACCTGCAGCTGCCTTTCCCACACTCACACAGGCTCCTCCCATTGTCCTAAGAACCCTGTGGCAGTGCAGGCAGGGGTTACCCAAATGCTGACCCATGTGAGTCCGAGAGGAGCGCAGCGCCCGCCCGAGGGGCTTTGACCTCACGCTCACTGCTGTGATCATTGTCACTTACTCTGAGCTGCTCTGTTTGGGAGGGGAAGCCACACTGCGGAGGCTGAGGAGCAGCCGGGGCACGTGCCTGGCCCTGCCCTCCAGCTGGCCTGCGTTCCACGCATGAGAGCCTTGCCTAGAAGGCCTTCGGGGTGGGGGGGGTCCACCTGAGCCCCCCACCTTGCAGCCCCCCTCATTCTCGTGCACTGGGTCCCCTTTGCTGTTGGATTTGCAGCTTCTGCAGGCAAGAACCAGGTGATGTCCCCTCTGTTCTCCAAGAGCAGCTATGGGAGAACTTGGGGTAGAAGTGAATGAATGAGTGACAAACTGAGGATGCAGATGTCTTGGCTGCAGAGGAGCAAAGACAGACATTTCATTTGACTGCTCGGAAACCATACAAGCAGGAAGAGAATGAAATGAAATATTTAAAGTGTTGAGAAAGGAAAAAATAGACCCCAACCTGGAATTCTGTACCCTGTGAAATTATCCTTTAAAGGAGAAAAGAAAGACTTCCTCAGAAAAACAAAACTTAAGGGCATCAGTTGCCAGCAAACCTGCCCTGTGAGAAATGCGAAAGGAAGCTCTTTAGAGAGAAAGAGAATACTACTCAGATCCAAAGACAGGAAGAATATTGGAGGAGGAAAAAGCAAAGTAAGATAAAAACACTTTGTTCTGATTCTCCACTGATCTAATAGATAAGTTTGTCCAAAGTAATAACAGCAACAATGCAGTTGGTCATGTGTGCTTACATAGGTTAAGTATGTATGCTGACATGTATATATGCATGCATACCTAGGTATGCTGATATGTAAGTGAAATCAATTGCAGCAATGACACAAAGGATGGGAGGAAAAAATTAAAGCGATTTTGTTATTAGAAGGTGTCACACTATCCATGAAGTGGTATTGTATTATTTGAAAATGGGCCTGGATTAGTTGTTCATGTATGTTATAAACTTTAGGGCAACCACTAAAAAAAGTTAAAAAGTATAACTGATATGCTAATAAAGGAGAGAAAATGGAATCATATAAAATACTCAAAACCACAAATGACAGAAAAAGAAGACAAAAATAGGAACAGAGAACATGGGCCACAAAGGAAAACGGTAACAGACCTGGTAGATACTAACCCAACTGTATCCATAATTATCTTGAAGGTGAATACTGAAGATGCACCAGTTAGAAGATAGACTGTCCAGGAAACAAGACCCAACTATATATTGTCTATAAGAAACCCACTTTAAATATAAGTACATGTAGAGTAAAAGTAACTGAATAGAGAGATTTATATCCTGCTAACACTAAGAAAGTGGGAGTGACTATTAATTTCAGACACTTCAGAGTGAGGAGAGGGTCAGGGATGAAGCGGAGCATTCCATAATGGTAAAAGGGTCAATTCTCCAAAAAGATAACAATCCTGAAAGTGGGTGTGACTGCCAACAGAACATCAAACTACTTAAGGCAAAACGGATAGAAATACAAGGAGAAATAGATTAATCTACTGTTATAGTTGGAAACTTCAGTGTTTCTCCATCAGAAATGGAGAGATCCAGTAGGCAAAAAAAGAAAAAATCACTAAGGATAAAGTCAAACTCAACACCATCAACCAAATGAATATAATTGACATCTATAGACTATTTCATCCAACAGCAGAATAGCAACCTTCTTGAGCTCACCTGAAACATTCACCAAGATCACATTTGGGTCACAAATCATACCTTACAAATGTAGAAGAATTGTGTATTAGTCCACTTTCACAATGCTGTAAAAGAACTATCTGAGACTGGGTAATTTATAAAGAAAAGAGGTTTAATTCACTCTCAGTTCTACATAGCTGAGAAAGGCCGCAGGAAACTTACAACCATGGTGGAAGGCAAAGGGGAAGCAAGGCATGTCTTATGTGGTGACAGGAGAGAGAGAGAGTGAAGGAGGAAGTGACACCCTTTAAACCATCACATCTCGTGAGAACTCACTATCATGAGAACAGCATGGGGGAAACTACTCCCATGATCCAGTCACCTCTCAGCAGGTCCCTCCCCTGGGTGAGAGCAGACATTGCCTGATTTCTGTTTGATATGGTTTGGCTCTGTGTCCCCACCGAAATCTCATCTCCAATTGTGGGGATTACAAATTTCAGATGAGATTTGGGTGGGGAGACAGAGGCAAACCATAGCAAATAGAAATCAGGCAATGTCTGCTCTCAGACCACAATGCAGTTAAACTAAAAACCAGTAACAGAAAGGTAACTAAAAAATCACAAAACACATAGAGACTAAACAACACATTTCTACATAACACATGAGACAAAGAAGAAATACCAAGGGAAATTTAAAAATATTTTGAGCTAAATGAAAATGAAAACACAACTTATCAAAATTTGTGGGATGCAACAAAAGCAGTACTTAGAGGGAAATTTATAGCATGTATATATGTTAGAAAAGAAGAAAGATCTAAAACCAATTACCTAAGCATCCATCTTAGGAGACTAGAAAAAGAAGAGCAAATTGAATCCAAAGTAAGCAGAAGAAAAGACATAACACAAATTACAGCAGAAATCAATAAAATTGAAGACAAAATCAATAGAGAAAAGCAATGATACCAAAAGCTAGTTATCTGAAAAGACAAAGAAAATGGATATGCCTCTAGCTAGGCTAAGAAAGTGAGAGAGAGGACACAAATGAATATCAGAATGAAAGAAGGGACAACACTGTGGATCCTGTGGACAGGAAAAGGATAATAAGGGAGAAATATGAACAACTCTATGCCCATTTGTAACCTAGATGAAATGGACCAACTCCTTGAAAGACACAGTCTGTCAAAACTCACACAAGAAGAACTAGCCAATCTAAATAGACCCATATCTATTGAAGAAATTGAATAAATAACTAACAACTTTCCAGGTCAGGCATGGTGGCTCATGCCTGTAATTCCAGCACTTTGGGAAGCCACGGCAGGAGGATCACTTGAGGCCAGAAGTTCAAGACTAGCCTAGCCAGCATGGGGAAACAACGTCCCTACTAAAAATCCCCCCAAAATTAGCCAGATACGTTGGCACACATCTGTAATCCCAGTGACTTGGGAGGCTGAGGCAGGAGAATTGCCTGAATATGGGAGGCAGAGGCTGCCTGAACTGAGATCATACTACTGCACTTCAGCCTGGGCAGCAGAGTGAAACTGTCTCAAAATTAATTAATTAATTAATTAATTAACAAGTTTCCAAATCAGAAAACATCAAATCTAGATGGGTTTACAGTGAATTTTGCCTAACATGTGAGGAATAAATTATGCCAATTCTCTACAACCTCTTTCAGAAGATAGAAGTTGAGAAAATATTTCCAAACTCATTCTATGAGGCCAGCATCACCCTACTACCAAAACGAGATGAAGATAAGAAAACCACAGACCAATATATCTCATGAACATAGATGCAAAAATCATCAGCCAAATATAATCAAATTGAATTCCATAATATAGACAGAGAATTATACACCAAGACCACATGGAACTTACCCCAGGTGTGCAAATCTGGTTCAGCATTTGGAAATCAATAATGTAATCCATCATGTCAACATGCTAGGGAAGAAAAATTGCATTATCACATCAAGAGATGCAGAAAAATCACTTGACAAAATCCAGTACCCATTCATGATAAAAACTCAGTGAACTAGGAATATAGGAGAATTTCTTCAACTTGCCACAGAATATCTACAATAATAATGGTGAGAAACTCAAAGCTTTCCTACCAAGATCAGGAACAAGGCAAGGATGTCCTCTGTCACATCTTTTCAGTATCATACCAGAAGTCCTAACTAATGCAATAAGACAAAAAAGGCAAATAAAAAGTATACTGATTGGAAGAGAAGAAATAAAACTGTTCACAGATAACATGATTGTCTATGTAGAAAATCCAAAAGAATTGACCAAGAAAACCCTCCTGGAACTAATAAGCAATTATAGCAAGTTTGCAGGATACAAGATTCACATACAAAAGTCAGCTGCTTTTGTGTATACTAGCAATGAACAAGGAATTGGAAATTAAAAATATAATACAATTACATCAGTCTCCTCAAATGAAATACTTAGTTATAAATCTAATAAAATATGTACAAGTTCCATATAAGGAAAACTACAAAACTCTGATCAACAAAGTGAAACAAGAAGAAAGAAATGGAGATGAGGAACAAGGCAAGGAGAGAGACCTCTCTCCCTGAGGACACTGCAAGGCTCACTGCAGCCTCTGCCTCCCAGGTTCAAACAGCTCAAGAGGTGAGGATGTCCTCTTTCAGCTCTTCTCTCATGTTCATGGACAGAAGATTCAACATTGTCAAGATGTTCATTCTTCCCAGTTTGATCTATAGAGTCAATGTTATCCTAGTCAAACTTTCAGCAAATTATTTTGTGGATGTTGACAAACTGATTTTAAAGTTTATGTGGAGAGGCAAAAGACCCAGAATAGCCAGCACAACTCACTACAAAGAAAGGGTGATATTGGCAAAGGAATAGACAGATAAATCAATGGAACAAAATAGAGATCTCGGGTATCCACGTAGAAATCTATATCCACATCGATACAGTCAACTGATATTTGACGAAGGAGCAAAGGCAATACAATAGAGAAAGATGGTCTTTTCAAAAAACGGTGCTGGAACAACTGAGCACCGACATACAAATAATGCGTCCGGACTCAGACCTCACACCTTTCACAAAAATTAACTCAAAATGAGTCACAGACTGAAACATAAAACACAAAACTATACAATTCCTAGAAAACAGCATAGGAAGAAATCTAGATGAGCAATACCAAAAGTATGCCTGTGAAAGAATTGGTAAGCTGAACTTTCTTAAAATCAAAATATTTTTGCTCTGCAAAAGAACACTGTCAAGAGTATGAGAAAAGAAGACACAGACTGGGAGAAAATATTTACAAAAAAAATCAATACTTGGTAAAGGGAAAAATACAAAGAATGCTTAAAAGTCAATAATAAGAAAAGCCCAGTTTAAAAGTGGGTCAAAGACCTTCGCAGACCCCTCAGAAGAGGGTAGAGACACATATGAGAAGATGCCCCTGTCAGTCATCAGGGAAATACAAGTTAAAACGAGGAGACCCCTTCACGTGCCTGTTAGAACAGCCGGCCTGCAGACACGGGTAGCATCAAGGGCTGGCAACGATGTGGCGCTACAGGAACGCTCCTCCACTGCCAAAGAGGATGCAGCTAGCATGGCCACTTGGAAGACAGTTTGGGAGCTGCTTATAAATCTCAGCATGGGCTCTGACCCTGTGACCCAGCGTGCACACACCTTGGTACCTGCCCAAAAGAGCTGAACTCCCTCGTCCACACGGAAACCTGCACACACAGGTTGACAGCGGCTTCCCTTCACTTGTCCAAACTGGGACGCGACCAAGATGCCCTTCAGTTGGTGAATGGATAAACTGGGCACTTCTGGGCAGTGGAGTATCACTCGGCGCTAAAACAGAAAAGGAGCCATCAAGGCATGAAAAGACGGGAGCAGCTTGAATCCACAGCACTAAGGGAACAAAGCCAGTCTGAAAAGGCTACACACCACGTGAGTCCAACTAGACGACATTCTGGGAAAGGCAAAACTACGGAGACAGTAGAACGATGACAGATGGCCAGGGGCTTGGTGAGAGAAGGACAAATGCACAGAGCACAGAGGATGTTTAGCAGCAAAACTGCTCCGTGGGACACCACAGGGCAGATGCCTACAATCACACATTCGTCCAAACCCACGGAGTGAGCGGCCCCAGGAGGGAGCCCTGCAGTGAGCTCCGGGATCCGGACCATCCTGATGCGTCCGCGCAGGCTCATCGCCCGGCACAAATGCACATCTCCAGCCCCAGAGGGTGGTGGTGGGAGAGGCTGTGCCTGTGTAGGGGCGGGAGGCATATGGCCAACTCTCTGGACCTTCTTCTCCATGTTTCTGTGACTGTAAAACTGCTCTGAAAAGCAGTCTTTTACGAAAAATCAAACATCAAAAAAAAAAAAAAAAAAAAAGAAAAAGAAAAAAGAGGCACAAGCAATGTCTAGGATCACCCAGAACCTAAGTGTCAGCTGGAATTGAAACCTGCGTCATGGGTTTGGTCTGAGGGTGACATCGATGGGAGGTCACCTGGCTCCGCTCCAGCACCTGACCCAGCTCCAGCAACTGGCCAAGCTCCAGCTCCAGGCCCAGCTCCAGCACTTGACCCGGCTCCAGCACCTGACCCAGCTCCAGCAGCTGACCCAGCTCCAAGCCCAGCTCCAGCACCTGACCCAGCTCCAGCTCCAGGCCCGGCTCCAGCACCTGACCTGGCTCCAGCGCCTGACCCAGCTCCAGCTCCAGGCCCAGCTCCAGCACCTGACCCGGCTCCAGCACCTGACCCAGCTCCAAGCTCAGCTCCAGCACCTGACCCAGCTCCAAGCTCAGCTCCAGCACCTGACCCGGCTCCAGCGCCTGACCCAGCTCCCACGCCTGACCCAGCTCCAGCGCCTGACCCAGCTCCAGCACCTGGCCAAGCTCCAGCGCCTAGCCCAGCTCCAGGCCCAGCTCCAGCAACTGGCCCAGCTCCAGGCCCAGCTCCAGCGCCAGGCTCCGCTCCAGCGCCTCACTCCCCGGGCTGCCTGGACCGCAGGAGGTGTGGTTTGGGATGACACCATGGCTGTGATCTCGTTGGCCACAGGCTTCCCCATCCTTCTCGGCCGAGAAGCCACTCCCATGGCCACCTCTGACTCTGAGCTTGGACTCTGGAGTGGTTGCTGGAGTCACTTCCCACCATGCCGGGGGAGAGCTGCAGGAAGGCACAGGGTGTGGGACGCTGACAACTGGCAGCCGCCTCCCAGCCACACCCCAGCCTCCCGCAGGCACCAGGCCTTTGAGAACCAGAGCTGCACCTTGTCCAGCGGGTTTCATAGGTCTCAGGACTGGGAATGGCGCTGGATGCGTGGACGGGTGAAGTCCATTGTTCGTGCTGCTGCAGGTGTGAGCCGCAGCCCGTGCCCACCACCAAGGGGGCAGAATGGTGGCATGAATGGAGAAGCACTCATTTGCCAAATGATTTACGTCAGACTTTTCACAGCTGAGAACGCCACCGCAAAGCACAAACGACTCTGTTCCAGAAAGAAAAGGGACAGCAGGGCACTGAGGCAGACCACGGGAACACGAGCAGTGCCTTCCACTGTCCGGGTCCGGGGAGGGCACTGAGGCAGATCAGATCACGGCAGCCCTGGCAGCACCTTCCACACTGTCCCGGGGAGTCCTCTTTACCAGTGAGGAAAGTGACGCTTGAGGCTGAGAGGAAGACACTGATTCCAGGTGAAAGGACAATTTTTAAAGACTCTCCAGCTAGACGGTCTGTTTCTTTTTTTTTTTTCTTTTTTTTTTTTTTTGAGACGGAGTCTCGCTCTGTCGCCCAGGCTGGAGTGCAGTGGCCGGATCTCAGCTCACTGCAAGCTCTACCTCCCGGG
The DNA here is from genome assembly GCF_009764315.1 of Trachypithecus francoisi. NCBI lineage: Eukaryota > Metazoa > Chordata > Mammalia > Primates > Cercopithecidae > Trachypithecus > Trachypithecus francoisi. The sequence continues at coordinate 48,611,653 of NW_022681464.1, read as the reverse complement.
TTTACGCCATTCTCCTGCCTCAGCCTCCTGAGTAGCTGGGACTACAGGCGCCCGCCACCTCGCCCGGCTAGTTTTTCGTATTTTTAGTAGAGACGGGGTTTCACCATGTTAGCCAGGATGGTCTCAATCTCCTGACCTCGTGATCCGCCCGTCTCGGCCTCCCAAAGTGCTGGGATTACAGGCTTGAGCCACCGCACCCGGCCCAGACGGTCTGTTTCTTCATTAATTTTCCTTAAAAGCCCCACTTGTGAGACAGGCAAATGCTCGCCCCCTGTCCCAGCCCCCGCCCCCATCATAAACCAGTGCACCTGGAGGAGGGGCTCGTGGCAGACAGGCCTGGGAAGGTGTTGGGATGTGCACCATGACCCACCTCCCGGGATGACCACAGAGCTGGGGGTGTATTTTCTGCACTTTAAAATGACTGAAGCCCTGCAGCCAATTAAGCCGACTGAGTTCCTTTCCTCATGTCGGCCCAGTGTGCAATGGCTGCAAACAGCAGCTTCCCTGGTAGTGATGCAGCCTATTTGTTGTATGGGTTGCTCTAAGGGACCTTGGAGACAGTCCTTTCAGATGGATGTTCATGTTTCTGACCTTGCACTACCCCAGTGTAGGCTCCAAACAGGCATGCGGGGTGCCATTGGAAAGCCCCAGGGCACTGTGGCCAGGGTTCACATTGACCAAGTTATGTCCATCCGCACCAAGCTGCAGAACAAGGAGCATGTGATGGAGGCCCTGTGCAGGGCCAACTTCAAGCTCCCCAGCCGCCAGAAGATCCACATCTCAAAGAAGTGGGGCTTCACCAAGTTCAGTGCCAATGAATTTGAAGACATGGTGGCTGAGAAGCGGCTTATCCCAGATGGGTCAAGTACGTTCCCAATCGTGGAGCTCTGGACAAGTGGCAGGCCCTGCACTCATGAGGGCTTCCACTGTGCTGCCCCCTCTTAATACTCACCAATAAATTCTACTTCCTGTCCACCTAAAAAAAAAAAAATGCCTTCACTTCAATTACCCCTCTTTCTTACGTACTTTGTCTGTTATTTTAGTTTTATCCTGATTCCCTCAATAAACATTATTAGTATATTAAAAAAATTAAAATAAAATAAAATGACTGAAGCATTTCTAAGGTCAAAGTGGAAGGTTCAAATAGCCCAGCCAGAGCCCAGAGCAACGTCCTCTTCAACACATTTACAAGGAAAAGCCATCTGATTGAAAGCGAGAGACTCCATGGTCACATCTGTAATTGGCCAGAAAATCACCTCATGAAGGCAGCGTGTTGTTTGAACTATGTCTGATTCCAAAAGAATTTCATTAAAGCAATTATATTTTAATAAATGTGGGAGGTTATAGATGGCATTTCATTTCATAATAGAGCCTGTATGCTGCGGCAATTAGCAGCGGAAAATGAGCGGGACGGAGCCCAGCCTTATGCCTGTGTCATGTTTTCATTACAGGAGTTACAAATAATCTATTAATCTTCCTCTAAACACCCAGCAACATGCAAGCATTCCTCACCTCAAAGTTGGTTCTAAGTAAACAAAATAAGATGCCAAGAGGTAGTGTGTCAGCATAGGATTTACAGAGTGAATCAGAGACCTTTGTACGATTGAAGACGTCGTTAGCCCTCGGGAGCCGAGTGTGGCAGCGCCGGGAGCCGGGCGCAGAGCCGGCCTCACCACCGCGCAGGAGCTCTGCCTATCTGGCCTGGTTGGTCTTTCTGGAAAGGTCCGTCTGCCCGGGTCTCGCCTGCCCTCTGCCACTGCCATCAGAAAAGCCTCAGGGGGCCCCAGTGGGCCCCGTCCCTCGGGAACCAGCTGCTGCCACGGCTGTCTCAAGCCACCTGCCAGAACGAGGGCCTCCCTCAGGAGGAACGCGTGGCAGAGGAGAAACTCCCCAAGTCTTTCAGACAAAAATATTAGGTCTATTGAACTCTCCCGAGTGGCAGACAAAATGGGATAGCCTAAATCCGAAGGAACCCCTGGAATCTCATCTTTCATCTTCTCCAACAGAAATGGACACCAGACTGGCTTTTGCCAAGAATACCACAGCCCTAGCATGATTTTTTAAGATCTATACATTTATGGTAAATTTCTTCAAAACCAAATCTTACAGAATTAATGAGGCTGGGGCTGGGCTCTGGGGAGGGGAGGTCCAAATAGAGCTGTTGGGAGCAGCCCTGGGACCCCCTCTGGGGTCTCCTGTTGTGTGGGAGAGACCTTGACTCTCAGGACACAGCAGTGGGCAGAGTGCGGTGGGTGACGGAGACATGGCCCGTGGGTGTTGGAGCCACTATCAAGATGACTGTGGTGGGAGATCCCTGGGAGACTTGGCCCTGGGCCGCTGGCAGAGGGCAGAGGGCCGTCTGTGTCTGAGGTCAGGCCCCCTCTGCTGAGGCACCTGTGCTGAGAAGCCACTGGTCCCTGGAAGGCACCTCCCTTCAGATGCAGATGGCCCTTTTTGCCTTGACTGCTAGGAAGCTCGGTGTTCAAAGGTTACCACTCTCTGAATCCCACGACACCTGCCCTCCGCCATCATCCCTGCGGAGTTGTCTGTTCTTGATTGAGAACAACCTCAAATCCCTTTTGGAAACAAATGGGTAATAAATGAATGTGTGATGGGAGCTCAAGCCCCAGCCAGCTAGGAGACCCTTGCCCCACATGCAGGGGGTCCCTCCACACAGCTCCCAGGCCCCCATCTCCCTTCTCAGACCCTTCTCTGAGAAACGTCTTTGAATGTCAGGACTAAGCTCTAATTTTTTATCTTGCCCAAATTCCTATCTAAGGGGTCTAAGAGTTTGACTCTTTTCGTCATACCCTTCAACCATAAATTCTCATCAGATGGGTCTTATTTGACCCTATATCATGACTTACTTTCCAGTCTGACTCTGGCAAAACATTATAAGACAAGAAAAAAATCAAAATATTTCATCCCAAAATGTATTTCCTTGCCAGACCTTGAAATTGCCCTGCAAAGTCTCTTGTGGGAAAAATCCACATTCTTTTTTTTTTTTTTAGACAGAGTTTCGCTCTTGTCACCCAGGCTGGAGTGCAGTAGCATGATCTCGGCTCACCACAACCTCCACCTCCCAAGTTCAAGCGATTCTCCTGCCTCAGCCTCCCAAGTCGCTGGGATTACAGGCATACGCCACCACACCCGGCTAATTTTTGTATATTTTTTACTAGAGACGGGGTTTCACCATCTTGGCCAGGCTGGTCTCAAACTCCTGACCTCATGATCCACCCGCCTCGGCCTCCTAAAGTGCTGGGATTACAGGCGTGAGCCACCGTGCCCAGCCAAAAAATCCACATTCTATAGAGGATTCCCTTCCCCTTTGTTTTCCTTCCTTCCCTTCCAGATCCAGGAGATAATTAGCTAAGAGCCAGGCACCTTTTAGGTCCAATAAGAAACAGTTCACAACCTGCTCCCTCTGAAGTCTGCTATCTGAGAGCTTCCTCTGCACAATAAGACTTGGTCTCCACAATCCTTTATCTCAGCCTCGCATTTCCTTTCTATTAATCCCAGGTCTTCTTAAACTCAACCAGTTGTCAACCAGAAAATGTTTAAATTTACCTGGAGCCTGGAAGCCCCTGGGCTTGAGTTGTCCCGCCTTTCTGAACCAAATCAATGTATTTCTTCAATGTATGTGATTGATGTCTCATGCCTCCCTAAAATACATAAAACTAAGCTGTACCCCAACCACCTTGGGTACATGTTCTCAGGATCTCCTGACGGCTGTGTCACGGGCCAAGGTCACTCATATTTGGCTCAGAATAAATCTCCAAAAATATTTTACAGAATTTGACTCTTTTCGTCAATAAATGTATAAAGCTGTTGAAACATATATCAAAACAGTTATGAAAGTATTTTTATTTTGAGACAGAGTCTCACTTCTTTGCCCAGGCTGGAGTGCAGTGGGGTGATCTTAGCTCACTGCAACCTCCGCCTCCTGGGTTCAAGCGATTCTCCTGCCTCAGCCTCCCCAGTAGCTGGGGTTTACAAGCATGCGCCACCGTGCCCAGCTAATTTTTGTATTTTTAGTAGAGACAGGGTTTCACCAGGTTGGCCAGGCGGGTCTCAAGTTCCTGACTTCAAGTGATCGACCCGCCTTGGCCTCCCACAGTGCTGGGATTACAGGTGTGAGCCACGGCACCCGGCCAAAAGTATTTCTTAAAAAACAAAATCATGGCCAGGCGCGGTGGCTCAAGCCTGTAATCCCAGCACTTTGGGAGGCCGAGACGGGCAGATCACAAGGTCAGGAGATCGAGACCATCCTGGCTAACCCGGTGAAACCCCGACTCTACTAAAAAATACAAAAAACTAGCCGGGCGAGGTGGCAGCGCCTGTAGTCCCAGCTACTCGGGAGGCTGAGGCAGGAGAATGGCGGGAACCCGGGAGGCGGAGCTTGCAGTGAGCTGAGATCCGGCCACTGCAGTCCAGCCTGGGCGACAGAGCAAGACTCCGTCTCAAAAAAAAAAAAAAACAACAACAAAATCATAACGCAGTGATACATCCTTTCACACCAGCGCAGTGAGAGCTGCGTCCCTTGGTGGTTCCAGTGGCTCCATCATTCCAGGTGGTGATGGGCAGTGCTGTGAGCTATTTGCAACAGCTGCCGTGTGCACGAAGCCACGACTTCTAGGGCAGGATTTAGCTCGCGGCATGAAGAAATGTCAGCTTCTTTCCTGTCTCCATGTTCTCCTGCTCTGACCCCCATCCTGCCTGGGCCTCCAGTGGGTCCCAGCTCCCAGATAGGTCCGGGAGAGACCCTGCCCCTGCCCCGGCCCTGATCCCCTGACACAGGGCCCTTGCCGCTCGTTCAGGCTGCAGGCCGAGCCAGGCACCTTCCCGCTACCCTCAACTGTTCCGAAATACACATTGGTCTTCATCCCCACTTCCTGGCATACAACTCCTAAAGTTCTTGGGGTCTCCTGAGTGATGTCTGTTTGTCTGCTAAGGAGACGACCGTGGTTGGCTATTCAAGCTGATCCCCAACAGGACTGTCAGGGGCTTCTGTATAACGGACTCTGGAGGTTCCTGGAGGGTAAGTGCCCAGGGAGGGCCTGAAAGCTCCAGCCCCTTCCCCACACCTCGCCCCATGCACCTCTCCATCTATATCCTTTGCAATACCATCTATAATAAACCTGGCACATGTAAGTGCGTGTCCCTGAGTTCCGTAGCTGCTCTAGAGAATTAATCGAACCCAAGCAGGGGGGTGTCATAGGAACCCAGCCTGTGGGCCGGAAGTTCCGAAGGCTCAGACTTGCCGCTGGTGTCTGAAGTGGGTGTGGGTAGCAGGGAGAGGTCTTGGGGACTGTGGGATCAGACACTGTCTCCTGGGGAAAGAGTCAGAAAGAACTGAACGGAGTTGGAGGGTCCCTGCTGGTGCCTGTGCAGAGCCGCCTGTTTGCTTGGCGTGTGGGTAAAACCCCACACATCTGGTCATGGAGTCTCAGTTGATTGTTGTGCGTAAGAGCAGAGAAGAGTCTGTTTCTTCTACTCAGGACCCCCAGGGCCACAGCCCCTCCCTGCTGAGATCCTGCCAGGCGGGAGCATCTGCAGGAGCCTGTGTAGCCCCATCTCCACCCCTGCCAGTATCCACAGAGCGAAATGCAAGCAGTTGCTTTTGGTCCTGGGGTTCAAAAGCCCCTTCCCCAGGAGGGGACCTGGAGGCCTGGCCACCTTGTTGCAGTGCCACCCCCCTGGCCCTGCTCTGACGCCCCCCTGGCCCTGCCCTGAGAGAGCCTGCGTTCTCGCCGGCAGGGTCTTGGGTCACTGGCTCAGCTGCCCCTCCCAGGCGGTGGACTTTTCCAGGGCTTGCAGGGCTAGGTGGGTGCCTGTGAGGGCCCCATGTCTGGAGTGCCACACGCGGCCGCAGCCCCCGCTCACTCGTTCCAGCAGACGTTTTCCCACAGGCAGCGGCAGAGACTCCCTTCAGACCAGAACATGGGCTGTTCACCCCGCAGGCCGTCCCCGCCTGGCACCTCCAGGACGGCAACCACCCTGCTCTCCCTGAGGCTTTCCTGGGTTTTGCTCTGAAAGCCCCACACCCTGGAAACCCCTCAGTCCTGGGCAAACTGGCCGCCCTAAGGCCCAGCCTTTCTCAGACCCTCAGCCAGCCTCTGCCTCACAGCGTTGGAGAGTTTGTCTAGGGTCCCTTTGAGGAGCCGAAGGCCTGGCAGGAGTGAGTCCCCAGGGGACAGCGTGAGGCCACGCACCCACCCAGGTGAGGTCCCAGCCTTCTCTGTGAGCCGCATCCCTGTAGCCTGTCCTGGGACTGTCCTGGCAGAGAACCACACACTGGGGACTTAAAGCAATGGACGTTATCCTCTCCCAGCTCCGGAGGCCAGAAACCTGAAATTAAGGAGCCTCCGAAGGCTCCAGGGGACGCCTTCCTGCCTCTTCCAGCAACCCCAGGTGTCCTGGGCTTGTGGCTGCATCACTCTGCCCTCTGCCCCCTGGGCACGCAGCTGGCTTCCCTGTATGGGCCCATCTCTCTGAATTCACATGACCATCCTTCAGTAAAGACACCAGCACCAGTCCCTGACTCAGGGCCTTCCTCAACCCAGTATGGCCTCATCTTAACTAAGGATGTCTACATCGACCCTACTTCCAAATAAGGTCACATTTGAGTTTCCTGAAGAACATGAATTTGGGGTACTGCTCAGCCCAGTACTGCAGTTTCTGCAACAGACAACATGGGAGCCCCCACTGTGTCTCTGTGGCCAGGACAGTGCCCCTCACCAGCCAGACTGTGGGGTCCAGGGACCCCCGGGGGAATCTGGGCCGTGGGTCTTTCAGCTGTGGGTGTTCTTTATGGACACCGTCTGCCGAGGGCAACTCTGATCCCCAAACTCTCAGCAGCCAAGTGTCCCTGGGACACCCCCACCTGTGCTGAACAGGGCTTCCCAGGGAGACCACAGACCTCAGGGCACACACAAATGCACACACATACACACGTGTGCACACACAAACCCTGCTTCAGAGAGCCCCGGAGGAACACCACGCTCACCCAGCCGCCTCACATTTCTGTGCTTCAGTCAGTTACAAGAGTATGGATTCTTGAACACTTACTTTACATCTTTGTAACCCAACACGCTTTGTTTCTTGAGGGTGTAGTATCCACCCAAATTCTCTGCAGTTCCTTCTGTGAGGGGACTCTGTCTCTTCTCCCCTAAACTTACTTTTTAGCATAATGACTCTTAAGCTTTAGAGAAGGCCATTGTTTAGTCTTTGTTAGCAGCGTGAACATAGTTTATCATCTTTTCCATCAGAAAATGCAGCACAGCACGGCTGTCCTCTGTCTCCACTGTGTGCTCGGAGCCAGGGATGCCCCGCCTCGCCCTCCTGCCCAGCGTAGCTTCCCTCTGCCTCCCCCGGGGCTCTTACTCTGCATTTGCCCCTGGCCCGGAGCCCACCCTGCTCTGCTCACCCAGTGCCTGGGCCCCTCGCTGGCTCCCGAACCCCTTGCCTTGGCTTCCCCACCGGGTCTGTGCTCCTCTGTTCTGCTGGGGCTTCCACACCCGGTCTGCACTCCCCGCCAGGTCTGCGTTCCTCACCTGGTCTGTGTTCCTCTGCTCTGCTTCACGTCTGGCCCTGCTGTCTCCACTGCTCCCAGCCTCCTCCACATCCCAGTTCTCCACGACTGCAGTCCATGTGCGAAATGCATAGTCCAGGACACCCGTGGAGGCTGCGAAATGGTGGAAGGGGTGGGGGGCGGGGAAACAGCTCTGGCCAGGGCCAACCCCACTCCCCACTGCCCTGGCAGCTCCACACACGTCCAGCTGCACAAGGCACCGAGATTGCACACGGAGGAGCCTCACTGGCCTGCAGGATTGCTGGCTGCTGGCCAGAGACACGACCCTCCAGGGTGGTTTTCACAGCAGTGGTGGTTCTGAGGATTGGAGCCAGGCTCGGGACCTGCACACACACAGGGTGCCTTCGCAGGGAGACCCCAGATCCCGGGCGGAGGGAGCCACTGCCCGATCCAGGAGAGGCCACGTCTCTGCCTCCGGCAGATGTCTCTGAAAAGACCATCTGGACACGCCACGAGAGGCTGTCGGCAGCGCTGTCCCCGACAATCCGCCCTCAGAGTCCCCATGTGTGAAACGCCGAGAGGGTTCCATGGGGTGAGGAAGGAAGACGGCGCTGCGGGGGGTGCCCAGCGTTCACAGCGCTCACGGGAGCCTGCCCGGCCCTTCCTCCAGGCCTGGGGCGGCTGAGCACAGACCACACAGGCTCTGCCTCTTGCCCCATGGCCTGTGGAGACACAACAGCGGCCACACGGCAGGCAGAGCCTCCAGCAGGCGAGAGCCTCTGCCTAACTCTCATGCTCAGGACACACTACTGCACGCCAGCAACATGCCAGGGGCCTCAAGGGCCAGGGCACAGGGAGGGACCTCTGCTCCCGGGACAGGCGCCCTTTGGGGGGACCCAAGGTCTGCGCCCTGGCGAGCAGCTCCATCAGGGCCCGAAGGCCCCGTGTCCGTGAGGCCCAGAGGGACGGAGACTGACCACTTGAGCGGGGCACTTCCCACAAGCTTCCTGTCCCTGCCTTCAGTAGCCCTGAGGAGCGCAGCCCCCTCCTCACTGTGGGTCCAGGCCCAGACAGGAGGGCACGGAGGCTGCTGGGCCTTTTGTGGCAGGACACGGGCACCCTCAGCTCCACAGAGAGCCAGGGAGGTGTCTTAGAAAGGAAGCTCCAAGTCTTCTTGCTGGACGCTTTCGGCACTGAGTGCAGACGCCAGCCCCAGTCCTTGGCCCATGGACCAGGGCACAGGAGTCTGAAGCCACTCACTACATACTCTCCTCCAGGGCTTAAAACACAGCCGGGACTCGCCCCCTCTCGGGGGTTTCTGTGTGGCCTGCCCCTGTGAGGACGCCAGCGGGCTTGGTGCACGGGTGGCCCCGGGGTCAGCTCCACGGGCACTGCTCCCCCCCGCCGCGCGCCCGCAGTGCCCGAGCCCCGCTGCCCTCCCCGCTGCTGGTGTGCGTGCACCTCGGGCCCCTCCGGGAGCTGCACAGAGTTCACACCAGGTCAATCCACCATCCCCTGCACGGAGGGGCCAGCGGCCCGGGGCGGCTGTGCTGGGGAAGGCAGCAAAACCCTTAATCTAATGATGTTTTTCTCCAACCGCAACCATTGCACGCTAGGAGCCACTCTCTCTTAATTAAGCTCAGCTCCCACATCCTTTTAACCATGCAACTTTAAAAGAAACATGTATCTTTCCAAATTAACTTTGTATCTAAGAGTAATAAGAGAGCAAGAGTTGTACTAATTAACTTACAGTCAGCTACAGAACTCATTTGCCAATGCCGTGTTGGCTTCAAGGGGAGCCAACATTTATTCAGCACAGAGGACATTCCAGGGCACTGGTCCCACCTGGGCATCACCCCTTGTTTCCACAGAGCCCCGAGGGTCTTGGAGGCAGGAGCCCAGGGACAGTGCGGAGCTGGGACTCGGGTCAAGTGTGTCTCCCTCCGGAGCCATTCCAGATTCCAGAAGGATCCAGAGCCTTCCCTCCCACACGCCAGCTCACGGCATTGGCTACAGTAATAGTCTGCCTAGAGTGTGTGCTTTTGATTGAAAAAGCCAGGAGAAAATCTTTTTCAAAGAGTGGAATGTTCAAAGAACGGAAATCTGTGAAAATCAGCCTGTGTGATTTATCAGGGCTCATTTCCATGAGACGTAGTTACATTCTCGACTGGCCAAGGACGCTGCCTGCCCAGCCTGCGCAGGGTGAGGCGCGGGGACATGGCCATGGGCCACTCTCCAGGGCTGACTGCAGGGACCTTCGCCTCCGAGGAGCCAGGAGAGATGGAGACACCCAATCTGAGATGTTCTGACAGCTGCTTCACAGGCCCAGCTGCAGGAGGATGGCAGCGTCCTTCATCCACGCGGAGCTCTGGAGCTTGGAAGCTGAGGCCGCCAGCTCCGTCCCGGGCAAGCTCAGAGCATCACAAGCTCAGAAGGAACAAACTGCAGTGTCCACGCCGGACACAGAGCGCAGGGAGAGGCCCCTTGTCCCTCACCCATGGCACGGAGCATGTGATGGCAAACGCCTCTGCTCCGAGAGAAAATGGGCAATGCCTTTGCAACCGACCAAGCAAATGCAGACACCAGATCTGCTTTCTAAAATGCTAGGGCTGTGAATCGCACATGCCCCAAGCAGGCAGAAAAGCGGAAGAACGCTGTTCCGGAGAGAGTGCGCCCAGGGGTTCCCTGGGTTTGGAGGGGGCTGAGTTTGAGAGGAGGAGGGGCTGCGTGTGTGGGCAGAGTTGGCAGAGCTGGTCGCTGCGTGGCTGAGGGAAGGGGCTGAGAGGCCATCAAGGCCCACCTGGACGTTCAGTGGCTTCCCAGTGCTTCCCCTCCAGCCTGCAGCTGCCGGCACCAATGGCTGGGTCCAGGTGGGATTCTCCAGCACAGGAGGGGCAGGGCAGCTTCCCCAGGCCAAGAGGCTGAGGAGAGCAGTGCCCAGCAGCAGGCAGATCCAAGGCAGGAACGCAGCTCAAAGGAAACGGCAGCAGCCAGTGTCCACGAGGGGACAGGCCACATGGGCCTGGCTTTGGGGCTCAGGGAGGCCAGGACGGTCCCCAAGACTCCCCACAGAGTGAAACTGGGCCAGCTCAGACACAGAGCCACGGCCCTGGACACACCCACGACAGAGACACGGATGCAGAGACACGGCCCCGGCCACATGCACGAGACACGTGCCACATGCGGCCCCCAGAGCAGTGACCTTGGCATTGGTAACTGCAAAGCAGGGGCCAGTGCGCTCCAAGTGATGCCGTGTTATTTAAAAGCCTGACATGCTGTAGAACACGAGGCCTTTGCTGTGGTTTATGGCCCGTTCTGGAGATGCCCGGGCTCTTGCCACTGGTGTCCCCAGAAAAGGGGGGACTCATAGAAGGGGCCCCTGTGATGAACAGCTGGGCCCTTTCCCCCAGGCCCAGGGTAAATGACCCCTCCACAAGCCCCTGGAAGACAGGACCCTACGTGCTCCGGGAAGACAGGACCCCGCCGTGACCACAGGACACCGCGCACTCTCAGGCATGCCATCCTCCCCAACTGACCGAGCTCCCCCAAGGCCGTCATCGCCTCCTGGGTGAGGGGAAAGTGACCATGAAGGACTTGCTCCGGGCTGGGCCGGGGTCTGTCTCAGCACTGCGGCCAGGCTGGTGGCCTTGGCTGGTGAACGTGCCTCCAGTGGGTGCCACTGCTGTGTCTGCTGCTAGATGTGGGTCAGGACCCCAGAGCATAGGGCTGAGCTCCAGGGCCTGCTCCACCCCAGTGCCTTTCTTCATGGTAAAGCCCCCCCCACTGAACCACCTCAGGAGCAGGCTGAGCCTCCACCTCTGCTGCCCTCTAGGCCCCAGCATCCCGGAGCAGAGGGTGGGGCCATACTCAGATGCCGGGCCTGGCTGTCCTTCCTCCCAAATCTAACCCTAGCCCTGAGCCACACCCCAGGTATCCTGAGCCAGCACCCTCCAGAATGTGCCTCCCTTCAGATCTCAGGCCAGCAGGGGGAGAAGGACAGCACCGCCCCACCTTTTATCTGGGAGCTTGGCCAGGCAGGGGCTGGCCCGAGCAGCAAGAGCCTCCTCCTCCTCACCGCACCGTGGCTCGGAGGAGTCTGCATCTTCTTGCCTCGGGAGCCTGGAGCATCGGAGCTTCCCTAAGCTCCACTCATCCATGCGGGACAGTCACCTCCACTCCGGAATGGGTGTGAGTCGGACAAGGGGCTCGGTTGGCTGTGCATATGAACTGGGCATGTGCTCTTGGAAATAACTTTATAAAATCCCCTGAGAAAGAAAAGTGGAGACAGCCGAGAGGACCCCACACGCCTCCCTCTGGAGGCCCAAGGCTGAGGCAGCTCGGTTTCCAGCCCCTCCTCACGGGATGCCAGGTTCACCCCAGGCCGTGAGAACCCAAGCCCGAGGCAGCTCAGCCACAGGCCCCGATCCGGCCCAGAGCCGTGCCCTGATTAGGCCCAAAGGAGAAGTCAGGATCAGGGAGAGGAGAAAACATCTGAGCAATCAGGCTCCCGCCCACCGCAGGATAACAGGCAGAGAGTGAGTCATGCTGACTGTGGGAATCTGTGTAGATGGGTTTGGTTTGTTTTCTTTGCTATTGTGGGGTGTTTGTCTCCATCTAATAATTTTCATTGTGTGCTAATAAGCACAGTGGCTTGGCTTGCATGGAAACCGCCCAGCCGGCCCTTTTGTTATGCAAAGGTTTGAAGGGGCCCAGGACCTCCCAGGGTCAGGGGAGGAGCAAATTACCTCTTCCATGTGGAAAGAGGGCGGGCATGTTATGGCTGTGGCTACAGAGACCAAGGCAGCAAACCGACACCACTGCCCTCATCGAGGCGGCAAACCGGCAGCACTGCCCCACACCCCTGTGCCCTTCGGAGGGTGGCACTGACCCATTGCCGGAGGGGCCCACAGACCCAGGGATGGGCACTTTCCCAAGAAAAGTCGGGGTCCCCTTTGGCAGCTCCCCTGGGTGACCAGGAGCATGGCAGCGTCTCCAGGACAATGGGAATGGCCAGTGCCCTGAGAGCACTTCTTCCTTTGTTCCCTCCCTGGATGGGCTGAAGGGGTCACCCTGTCTGGTATCTGCTGGATGACCAAGTTCCCTGAGCTAGAGCGTCAGGCTGGCCTTCCTCTCCTTAAATAGTCGTCAGGACAGACACACTCCAGCTGTCACACAGAAAGTAAGTGGCCCAGGCCGGGCGCCGTGGCTCAAGCCTGTCATCCCAACACTTTGGGAGGCCGAGGAGGGCGGATCATGAGGTCAGGAGATTGAGACCATCCTGGCTAACATGGTGAAACCCCATCTCTACTAAAAATACAAAAAAACTAGCCGGGTGTGGTGGTGGGTGCTTGTAGTCCCAGCTACTTGGGAGGCTGAGGCAGGAGAATGGTGTGAACCCGGGAGGCGGAGCTTGCAGTGAGCTGAGACTGCACCACTGCACTCCAGCCTGGGAGACAGAGCGAGGAAAAAAAAAAGAAAGAAAAAAAAAGAAAAGAAAAGAAAGTAACTGGCCCACAACTGTATTTGTCATGCAGGTTCCCAACCTCCAGGGCTGCTGTCATCGAAAGGTACATGACTTTAAAGACCATATCCTCACAAAATAGGATCAAGTAAAAGTGCTCAGTGGTGAAGACGCGGAGCCGGACCAGCCCTGGTGCCGGGTGCAGCAGCCACTGTGCAGGAGGCCTATCTGCACCGTCCGAGAGAGTTGGAGCCAGAACCTCACCTGCAACGCCACTCCTCCTAGAATAGGGGAACGGCCCAGGTCACCCCCCAACTCCACCAGTACAGCAGCTGCTCTGCAAAGTGGATGCCCACAGGTGCTTCCAACACACGTCAGAACTAAGCTGGAGCCCTGTCCACGCTCCTTCGTGCTCCGCTGGGAGGCTCTGCCAGAGCTGGCCGCTGGGTGGGAGGGCAGAAGGTGGTTTCATCTTCCCCACAAGGTGGGCACGCCCTCACTGGACCCCAGGGTTTTCTTCAAGCCTCTGTGTCAGAGCCAGTGGGCAACTGTGCTGCCTCTGCCCACCCTGCCCACATGGGCACACGTGGGTACATGTGGGCACACACAGGTATCTGCAGGCACACCTGGGTACATGTGGGCACACATGGGTATCTGCAGGCACACATGGGTACAGGTGGGCACACCTGGCTACATGTGGGCACACGGGTACATGTGGGCAACCTGAGTATCTGCAGGCACACCCGAGTACATGAGGGTACATGTGGGCATTTGCAGGCACACATGGGTACATGTGGGCACACCGGGATACATGTGGGCACACCAGGATACATGCAGGCACACTTGGGTACATGGGGGCACACATGGGCAGGGCAGCACTGGCAGCCGCTCCCTGCCCATCACAAGCCATGACCTCAGCTTTGACCTTGCAGGTGTGCCAGGTTCAATTCAAATGCATGCCGTGGCAATGTGTGTGTGCATATTGTACAAGCAATGTAGCTAGGAACAGTAGCTATTATTATCCTAAGGCTAAATATGGATTTTTTTTTTTTTAGGTGAAAATTCAAAACCAAAGGAAATTACTGCCATCAGGGTTGTGGCTGCAGCCAGAGCACGCCTCCCAGTCTCACACGCACGCTCTCTTGTGGAATCGGGCTCTGCAATTCTTTTGGCCGGAGCAGAAAGGAGCTGCCACACGGCCTGGGGAGACAGCTCCACCTCTGAGGTAGCAGCAAAGAAGCAGCATGGAGGGAGTGGTGGGGGAGGTGAGCAGTCCCGGCCGTCTGCTGACTTTCCCCTTTCTAAGATTTTGTTTTCATAGGGAGGAGAGAGAGGGCGCCTGAGTCTGACGAAAGGGTCTCAGGTCCCGTGTGCTGTCCACTCTCCTGCCAGCCACAGAGACCCCCGGGCCATGGTGCCCGGCCAGCCTCAGGTCCCGCGCTGCCCACTCTCCTGCCAGCCACAGAGACCCCCGGGCCATGGTGCCCGGCCAGCCTCAGGTCCCGCGCTGCCCACTCTCCTGCCAGCCACAGAGACCCCCGGGCCATGGTGCCCGGCCAGCCTCAGGTCCCGCTCTGTCCACTCTCCTGCCAGCCACAGAGACCCCCGGGCCATGGTGCCCGGCCAGCCTCAGGTCCCGCTCTGTCCACTCTCCTGCCAGCCACAGAGACCCCCGGGCCATGGTGCCCGGCCAGCCTCAGGTCCCGCGCTGTCCACTCTCCTGCCAGCCACAGAGACCCCCGGGCCATGGTGCCCGGCCAGCCTCAGGTCCCGTGCTGTCCACTCTCCTGCCAGCCACAGAGACCCCCGGGCCATGGTGCCTGGCCAGCCTCAGGTCCCGTGCTGTCCACTCTCCTGCCAGCCACAGAGACCCCCGGGCCATGGTGCCCGGCCAGCCTCAGGTCCCGTGCTGTCCACTCTCCTGCCAGCCACAGAGACCCCCGGGCCGTGGTGCCCGGCCAGCCTACTGGGTGACAAGATTGGAGGGTGCATGGAAGGGCCCAGCTGCTGTGAGGGTGCCAGTGTTCCCTCCCTCGCCTCCTGCTGCACCTGCTCTGAGCTGAGTTCTACAGATGTAGGGTTGGCAGAGAGACCACCTGGCAATGAGGTGTGCGTGTCCGGATGGAGTGTCTGTAAGGGACGTTTGCTGATGGCTCACTGAGGTGATGGTGGAACCCGCCAGTTGTGGAAAGCAGGAGCTGGCACTGGCTGTAGCGCCCAGACCCCAGGCCTCCCGCCTGTGGCCCAGCTTCCTGGCCGCCTCATAGCTCTAAAGTGAACACCCTGGCCAGAGAGATGCGTCTCATCCCCAGCAGTCCTCAGCTCCTGACGCAGCATGGATCCCTCACTCACTCCTCCAGGCAGCCCGGGACCTGCATTGATAGAGCCTCTAGCGTGGCACACCAGGTTCTGAGGGTCTTTAAAACAGACACCGGCCAGGCACGGTGGCTCACGCCTGTAATCCCAGCACTTTGGGAGGCCAAGGTGGGCGGATCACGAGGTCAGGAGATCGAGACCATCCTGGCTAACACTGTGAAACCCTGTCTCTACTAAAAATACAAAAAAATTAGCCGGGCATGGTGGCAGCGCCTGTAGTCCCAGCTACTCAGGAGGCTGAGGCAGGAGAATGGCGTGAACCCGGGAGGCGGAGCCTGCAGTGAGCGGAGATCGCGCCACTGCACTCCAGCCTGGGCAACAGAGCGAGACTCTGTCTCAAAAAAAAAAAAAAAAAAACAGACACCAATGGAAAGTTTTGTTCACAGAAATTTAACATCAAAAAGCAAATGGAAACAGAACAGAAAAGACCAATCACGTTTCCCAAGTTGGAAAGAATCGGGTTCCATCTGCCTGGGAGAAACAGGAGTCTCCACGTGCTGGGAGTGGCGCATGGGAAGTAGAGGCAGTCTCAAGAACAGAAAGCCAGGGGCACTGTCCCGCAGGGAAGGGCGCCAGGGGCCTAGGGTGGCCTCTCAGGTTCACAAACCAGGGAAGGGACCCCAATAGACGTGCACTCGCCTACATCGCCCCTGGGGGAGGCTCCCCAGCCAGTTGAGGACATACCCTGGGCTCCAGCCCCACCACAGCCTCCCTTCTAGTCCCTGGAGGATTCCTCTCACGCACGGCAGGAGGTTCTCACCGTACGGCCTGTGGGTCCTGGCATGGGGTAAGTTCCCAGGGATTCTGCCAGGGCGTCTGCAGATCAGAACTACATTTGTGACAATGCTGAGTGACACCGTGTGACAATGTGTCACTACTTTTATGACAACGCCTTCTCCAGCAGGCGGTATCTGCAGAATGGTGACTCCCTGGTAGGTACGGGGCAGCGGCTCCACACCCTGCCTGACCACAGCCAGGCACTCATCGTGCAGTAGAAACAACAGCTCCACTTTTAAAAGCCACCCCGAGGCAGAAAAACTATCCATTCTGTTGTATCTCAGCCTTGCATACAGCACAGCGGGGTGCATGGCCACAGGTGGGGGAGTACATAGGAAATGCAGGCAGAGTGCGTGTACCACACATGGAAGCTGACGGGACTGGGAAAAAGTGTGCGACTGAGTCTAGAGCCACACCTGCCACCCCCCAGCTACGCTGTACCTGAAAAAACAACCAACAAGCCACAGTCATTGGGCATCGGGCAGGCATTTTCTTGAAAATGAGCAAACGAGCCTGTTGCTTTAAGGTAAACTTGCAGTATTTGTTACCAATAACAAAATTTGAGCTTTCAAGCAAAAATTAGAATTTTGGAAAACTTGTATCCATCACCGTGAGCTTCCCAGTCAGCATGTCAAGACTTTTCCGAGGAAGTTGGTGGTGATATTTGCAAATGTGACTTTTGATATTAAATAAAGAAACACGTCAACATTTGGAAGCTCCACATGACTCGGTGAACTGACCTTTTCCAGATGACTGTCGCAGGATGCTACGAAGCCACGCCGGGTAAGAGCCCACCCAAAGCGCATGATGGCTGCACGTCACGGCCTGGCTGAGCATGGAGCATGTGCACCGTGGTCTCAGGTTCCACAGCAGCTCACCTTGAAGAAACCATCACTTCCCACCTGTTGTGTAATGCCAAGAAAGATGATGCACAATTATCCAGAAAGGCTGGTAAATAATCCTCTGTCCCGACTCAATGTCTGTGTGTGGTCAGGTTTTCTCAATTTCAACCAGAACAACAGTATCACAGCAGTTCAAATCAAAGAACCCAGTGAAAGAGGTTTGCAAAATGTAAGATAATGCCATTCTTTTTACTAAAAATATTACTAAAATTTTTATCCTATATGTGAACACTTAGTGAGTTTATTATTGCTGTTTTTAAATGAAGCAGAAAAGGATGAAATGGTCTGTTTTGCAGCAATGTGGATGGAAGTGGTGCTCATTCTCTTAAGTGAAACAGAAACACAAATGCTGCATGTTCTTACTCGTAAGTGGGAGCTGAATCACCTGTGGACACAGAGTGTGGAATTATGGGCAACAGAGTCTGGGAGGGAGTGGGGGGAAGAAAATACTTAATGGGTACAGCACACATTATTGGGGTTCCCTAAAAGCCCTGGCTTCACCACTGTGCAATGTGTGCCTGTGACAAAATTACACTTGTGCCCCATAAATTCACATAAATCTAAAATGTATAAGTAAATTTTGAAATGTAAACATGAATGAAGCCATAAGTATTTTTAAATGTCTCAGTTCTAATTGCTAATATAGTCTATATATAATTTACGTATATGATATACATACATATATAATTTACACATGTATGTGACACATACATGCATATAACACACACACACACACACATATATATATATTTTTTTTTTTTTTAATTTTTTTTTTTGAGACAGTCTTGCTCTGTCGCCCAGGCTGGAGTGCAGTGGTGGATCTCGGCTCACTGCAAACTCCACCTCCCGGGTTCACGCCATTCTCCTGCCTCAGCCTCCCCAGTAGCTGGGACTACAGGCGCCACCACCACGCCCGGCTAGTTTTTTGTATTTTTTAGTAGAGACGGGGTTTCACCGTGTTAGCCAGGATGGTCTCGATCTCCTGACCTCGTGATCCTCCCGTCTTGGCCTCCCAAAGCGCTGGGATTACAGGCGTGAGCCACCGCGCCCTGCCGCTAATACCGTATATTTCGAAGGTTATAATGCACAAAAACAAAAGCTCTGAGGGTCTTCAACAATTTTTAAAGTGTAAACATGTCCCAAGACCAAAACGCTTAAGACCCGCCGGTGAAGGCAGCTTGGCACACGCTGGGGTTTCTGCCCATCTGTTGACACAGCCGAGGCCTCTGCACCGACTCCGAGCTCCCGGCTCCGCGCGTCTTCCCACGTGGAGGCCGCCCCCGCCCGGGCTGGGGACTCGGCCCCGTCTAGACTCTGTCCCGGCCTCTGGCATCGCCTCTCGGGAGCCGGACCCCTGGATCGCTCGCGGCTCCTCTGAGCTCCCCCAGCGCAGTCCGGTCCGCACGCGGCCCTGTCCAGGCCCTTCGCGATTTGGCCGCTTCTCCCCGCATCCGGCCACAGCTGGGAACACAGGGACCGGGGCCCCCCGGGAAAAGGAGACGACGCCCCAGGAATGACGGCGCTGAGCCCCAGCGGCGGGACAGTCTCTGAGTGTTTCACGGGATTGGAAAGAAAAGAGTCTTTGACTTTCCCTGAACACGAGCTGCCTGCGACTCACGGACCCGAGGCCCAGGGAGGAGCCGCGGCCCCGGGAACCCCCCAGGGAGGTCTTTCGGGGCCGCAGCCGGGAGTCCCGGCCGCCCGCAGCCCCCCCATGGCCCGAGAAGCCGGGGACCCTCCCTGCGGGACGCGCGCCCCCCACTCAGAGCCTCCCAAGCTCCCTGGAGAGGAGGAACCGCCTCCATCTTGTCCCCGGTCCCCGCTCTCCCGGGACCCCGCGGCTGCCTCCGCCTCTCCAGGCTCGGCCTTTCCCCGGGGGTCCCGGCCCGGTCAGTCCCCCCGAAGAGCGTCCTCCCTCAGACCAGGCCCAGGCTCCCCAGTGACCCCCGACCCCACCGTCTGCCCTGCCCAGGGCCGCGGCATCGGGAGGACTGGGGGGTCCCGCGGGGGTTGCTCGGCTGCGCCTGGAATCGGCCTCGCGTCCCCCTGCGCCTCCCCGGGCGGCCGGACTCGCGCTCCCCGGGAACCCCCGACCCCGCGCGGACGAGCAGCTTCCCAGAGGCCTCAGGAAGCCTCTCATGGGGTGTCAGCTCCCCGCAGTCCCGCAAACGCCCCGGCGTGTCCCTGCCAGTGACCCCGAAACCCCAACACCCCGACACGGCCTCGGCCGGCTCCGCACCGCCCTCAGCAGCCGCGCCTTGGCCAGCGGGTCCCCCGTGCCTGCGGCCTCTGACATAGAAAACGAGGAAGGAGGCCGGGCACGGGGGCTCGGTGTCATCTCAGCCCTTTGGGGGGCTGAGGCGGGCGGATCATTTGAGGTCAGGAGTTCGAGACCAGCCTGACCAACATGGTGAAACCCCACCTCTACTAAAAATACAAAAATTAGCCGGACATGGTGGCGGATGCCTGTAATCCCCACTACTCGGGAGACTGGGTTGAGAAGCCTCCCGGGCCCGTGCTGCCCCCTGAGCCCCGGTCCACGGGCCTGTGCGCCTGATGGGGACTCGGTGGAAAACAGTTGCGAACACGAGGCCTAGAACCAGCTGCACAGCGAGGCCGGCGACACTCGAACCAACGCGGAGGCCCCCGCAGCCTCCCCAGCGCGGACTCCAGCCGGCCTCGGTCACCACGCGCTCCTGGGGGGTCCCGCCGCGCCCCCTTTGCACACCGAGGACTCGAGGCTCTGAGCACACGCAGCTCTCACCAGGGGCCGCGATCCTCGTGAGGCCAGTGGGCACAGGCTGTTCTGAGCTCAGGCGGCTCAAGAGGGGAGGGGTCCCACTCAAGAGAGAAGAGAAGGGAACCATTCTCAGAACAGGTGGGGGGCCCCAGCTGACAGCTCCCGGGATGAGGTCTCCAGGGGTGACTCCACAGGACACACGGCGCCTGTGTATGACACGGATGACCTGGCGCTTTGACGGTGTGGAAGGATCCTCAGTCCTCGGATTGCAGGAGGGTTCCTGCACCTGCCGCGGCTTGGGAAGACTTAGTAGTAGGTACAGAGAAAAGGAGGAAGGCAGATGCAGCAGCCAGCCCCGGAAAATGGTAAAGCTACTCAAGTGGGGGATGCGATTCCAGGACAGGTGGCCACCAGGCCTCAAAAGGCAGAGAGCACCCGGGGGAATACAGCAGCCGCCAATGCATCTCCCATCCATGTTAAAAGGCAGCCAGGGCCAGGTGCAGTGGCTCACGCCTGTAATCCCAGCACTTTGGGAGGCTGAGCGGGAGGATCACTTGAGGTCAGGAGTTCGAGACCAGCCGGGCTAAGATTTTCTACTTAAAATACGATTTTTAGTGTTTTTCTACTTTAAAAAAATTGTATTTTTCTACTAAAAATACAAAAATTAGCCAGGCGTGGTGGCACAAACCTGTAGTTCGAGGAGGCTGTGGCAGGAGAATCGCTTGAACCTGGGAGGCAGAGTTTGAAGTCAGCCAAGATCGCACCACTGCACTCCAGTCTGGGCGACACAGTGAGACTACAACTCAAAAAAAAAAAAAAAGGCAGATGTGCTGGCTCAGCAGGAACAAAACCTAATAATGACACATTAACGTAAACATAGCACATGGGCTCCTTACAGCTGCAAACATGCAGAGCCGAGGGGGGCAGAGGAGGCAACATCAGAGCACTAAGCTCACATGGTAACAGGATGACAGCAGACACTCTCAAAAATCAGTCAGTGTGAGCATACTGTTTACATGCTAACAGGATGACAGCAGTCTCAGAAATCAGTCAGTGTGAGCATACTGTTTACATGCTAACAGGACGACAGCAGACACTCTCAAAAATCAGTCAGTGTCAGCACACTGTTTACATGATATCAGGATCACAGCAGACACTCTCAGAAATCAGTCATTATGAGCACACTGTTTACATGCTAACAGGACGACAGCAGACACTCTCAGAAACCAGTCAGTGTGAGCACACTGTTTACATGCTAACAGGACGACAGCAGACACTCTCAGAAATCAGTCATTATGAGCACACCGTTTACATTCTAACTGGACGACAGCAGACACTCTCAGAAACTAGTCAGTGTGAGCACATTGTTTAGAAACATGGATGGAGACAGCTGGAACGTGTGTGGAAGTCGGCCGGGGCACTGCGGGTTTTCTTAACAAGTGTCACAGTCCTATTTAATCTCGCGTGTTATTTTGTAAAAACTTGAAGTAACTGTTACAAGGGGAAGCTACAAATCTGGGCACGTCAATCCCCTTTTAAAACCTTTCGATCTTTCCCATCGCCAGGAGGCCAAGTCCACGCTCCTGCATCCCATTGCCGGGAGGCCAGGTCCACACTCCTGCAACCATCGCCGAGAGGCCAGGTCCACGCTCCTGCGTCCCATCGCCGGGAGGCCAGGTCCACGCTCCTACAACCATCGCCGGGAGGCCAGGTCCACGCTCCTACGTCCCATCGCCAGGAGGCCAGGTCCACGCTCCTGCAACCATCACTGCAAGGTTGTCTGTTGCTAAAGCTGCGCCCCGGGTGTCCTGAGCCTGCAGCTGGCTGTGCACTGAGTTGTGATTTTCTCTAAATGCACACACCCTGAACGAACGAGTGAACAATCTGAGAGACGTGGGTACGTTTGCTGAGTACTAAAGCCAAGGCTGATTTGAAAGTTAGGCTGCTACAACCTGGCCAACACGGTGAAATCCTGTTTCTACTAAAAACACAAAAAAATGAGCTGGGCATGGTGGCGGGCGCCTATAATCCCAGCTACTTGGGAGGCTGAGGCAGGAGAATCGCTTCAGCCCAGGAGGAGGATGTTGCAGTGAGCCGAGATCGTGTCACTGCACTATAGCCTGAGTGACAGAGCAAGACTCCATCTCCAAAACAAAAAGATAATGAAGAAAAGATTAAAAAAAAAAAAAATTAGGTTGGTCAATTCCCATCAGCCTTTGACAGTGGAAGGGAGTTCATTGAGGGTTGACTGGAGAAGAGTGAGTTCCTGAATGGGTTGAAATAAATAATTTATTGCTGACTCTTGTCAACATCAGCCAGTCCTGGTCACCACACCCATCCCCTCCTCTGAGGGCAAATTCCAGTGGGGACTTTAGGATGGTGGCACCAGGGGGACCAAGATCCTGGGGGCATCAGTTTTGCAGGTGCAACACACACTTGGAAGCACAGGGCTGGCCTCCCCGGCTGACCTCTGACCCTGGGGTCATCTGAGGCCCGTGTCCACCCTGCCATCCTGCTGCCACACACAGGGGTCAAGTGTGTTCCTCACAAGCGTGACCTGGTTTGGGATCATGGTGATGAAGGACTCTGTGTCACCGAGTGGGAAGGACAGAGGGTAAACCAGCGCTTAGCTCAGTTCCCCCATTAGCCTCCTAATAGAGACGTCATGGTGGCGCGGGATCCATGTGGATCCATGTCACGGGGAAAATCCTATCTGGATCAACACAGCGAGTGGGAATGAGAGCCGGCACCCCCGCTCCAGCTGCCAGCAAGATCCTGCATAGGTAGCAACCAACAAGACCTGTGCCTGCCCTGGAGATGGTTTCAGGAGAATTCGCAGA